>NC_142882.1:64971041-65288333 GCF_051225735.1 Oryctolagus cuniculus | reverse complement strand
TAATTTTGAAAAAAAAAAAAAAACCAGGAGAGTCCCATAATAAAAATGAATCTCTGAAAGATAATATTGTGCTGTCTAAGCAATGCCTACAGATATTTTTGAGATGAAAATTAATGTTATGAAACTGAGGAAATGACTGTGGCTTATCCCCATGAAATTCTAATAAGAAATATAGATTACAAAGCAAAGAATAGTAGTACTGTCTTATGTATTATGTGGAGACATTTCATGGATAACAAGATGCTTCAAACTGATTTTAATTTCTGAAAGTGATATCCGAGGCTGTCCACCATAAAGAATAGTGAAAGAGGAGGAAACTGACAAGAGTTTTTTGTTTTTGTTTTTGTTTTTTTTGTTTTTTGTTTTTTGTTTTTTGTTTTTTTTTTTTTGCTGAGTTCATCTGAGAAAGGCCAGTAGGCATACTTTGCTCAACAAGAAACAGTTTTGTAGGGGAGAAAGATGTGCTTCTTAAAACCGCATACATGTAAGCTTCTGTGGTCGACAAATACTCTGAAAATATCACAGAATGTGTTTGCAACTTCCATGAATTCTGAGAAAAAGATACGGAAACACAACCAGAATAAACACAGAAAAGACAGACCGTGCAGACCGATTTAAGTTTTCAGCACCTAAAATAAGTAAAGGATATGAGTTTATATCAATTTTTGAAAACTCAAAGTTTTTTAGGAAAATACAAATTACCATCATTCACTCAAAGAAGCTCAATTAGTAGTCAGAGCATATTACCGCAGCAGAAGCACTATTCGATAGACACATTTCAAGACAAGTGTATCAAGTCTTTTAAAAAGTGTGCATCTCTGTGTTACGTGAGTTTGCCAGAGAAAAGAGTGGAAACAATCGTGAACTCCTCCTTGGGTGCTGGGACAACCTTAACGCCAGCATTATGCAAAGACAGGATGAGGAAAGTATGATTGCACCTTTGTTTTTTAGCAGAAAATCAATAAATTGAATTTGGCCATTTATTTGTTAAAAGTACATTAATATCATATATTTTCTGTTCTCTCTAAAATAAGCTATATGTTGAATAAAAAATTCTAATCAAAATGCCAAAACAATCTGTCATGGAAATTCATAAATTGGTCCCAGGGTCTATATAAAATATGAAAGACTAAGACTTGTCTAAGCAGAATAAGGAGGATAGATTAAAATGGAATAAACCAGTTTAGAGAACTCTTTGACAGTTACTCAGGAAATGAACCATATACTTACTCCCTGACCTGGAATTTTCACCTTTAGGTATGTTTATGTAAGAGATGAAAAGCAGGTCCATCCAAAGGTCTGTTCAAGAATGTCATTTTTAACTACATCCTTTTTTTTTTTTGGCCAGGCAGTGAGAGAGAGAGTTACAGACAGTGAGAGAGAGACAGAGAGAAAAGTCTTCCTTCTGTTGGTTTACTCCCCTAATGGCTGCTACGGCCAGCGCTGTGCCTATCCGAAGCCAGGAGCCGGGTACTTCATCCCGGTCTCCCATGTGGGTACAGGGGCCCAAGCACTTGGGCCTTCCTCCACTGCCCTCCCAGGCAACAGCAGAGAGCTGGACTGGAAGAGGAACAACCAGGACTAGTACCCGGCGCCCCAACTAGGACTAGAACCTGGGGTGCCAGCACTGCAGGCGGAGGATTAGCCAAGTGAGCCATGGCGCCGGCCCTTAACTACATCCTTAATAGCTTAACCTGGAAACAGCCGTAAATGTCCTTCAACAGGAGAATGTACCCAAGTTGCTACCTCTTGGTCACAAAGTAGATGCTCTCTGTCTAGGCTTCACATCTACATTTCAAGCAGGAAGATGTGGGAGAGCAAAGGGACTTTTCCTAATGAAGTTTTCTTTTTGATTTGGAAGGGACAGTTTCCCAGGATCCATGTTATAGCAGCCAGTGATAGATTTGAGGTGGGCACACACTAAATAGGGTTGGAGTTGTACTTGTAAGGACGTAGGAGGAGCTGGGGTGTGCAAGCGTCACCTGTGAAATACTTTCATGTTCTGGAATAAGAGCTGACTCACATGGCTAAGTATTAATAGATTTGTATCTAGATAGTAGGAACTTAGAAATTTATTATTCTATTTTTTAAAAATTCATATTTTAGAAAATATGGCATAAAGTAATTAGAGTACTGAATGAGAGCAGCAGTGGATTTGATACCATTCTGGTCTTTGAAAACCTGGCTACCGGAATAGTGTGTGTGTGCCTCGAGGGTAAAAGAACATCAAATCTGGGGACGGGTGGAAGGTGACAGCCCCCAGCTGGGAAGCTCACCTTGGAAGACGAAAGTAGACAGAAATCATGAGTGCGAAGATGACCTACTTACGCCATATCCTACAGTGTCTGACTTTGAACCATCTGTGTCTAATAAAGGCATCTGTGGGAAGTACCAAATATGAACTTCTGAGGGTGAAATTAGTGTCATCAACAGCACGTTTCTCATGAGTCACTGATGTGGCTCCTGGGAAATCATAGTCCACCTGATATCTTGTCATGTCTGCTACTGAAAACAGTGCCTCTATGACATCACAGGATAATCTTGCACAAGCCTTTTTCACACCCTTGTCTTCAAATTATTAGAGATGCTACAGGATAAACAACTCCTTTCTACAGATAGCAGCTCACTTTTCGAAAGACCTGCCTTGCATCATGCAAAGGCAGCTTACACCGTTTTCCTGTTTTTCTGATTTGGAGCTTGGATTTTGGTCAGCTGAAGTAGAAAGTGACACAGTGAGCAGTGGATGCTTTCTCTCCGCCTGGCTGGCTGCCTCTGCTTGCTCACATTTTTCCTAGAACATACTTTGCGCAGGTAGATGGATGGCACCTATTTAGAAAAATGCAGCCCTACGGTGGAGATGGTTCCATCTTGGTTTGCAGGGTTTGCTTTTTTCCTTTTTAGTTTGCAGACATAGTGGCCTCTGTCTAGACTGCTGGCTCTGCCCTCCCTCCTGGATTATTCATGCAGTGGGCATCAAACACCCACGAAGGGTCAGAGCCAGTCCTTTTTGAAATGTTTCACCTGTGGTGTTGTGACGGACTCCATTTTTCTTAAGGTTTCTTTGTTCCCTTGTTTTGCAGGCTAAGCAGCTTTACATGTTTGCTTATACATTTCCTTAGTTTTCTGACATCAGTATTTCTTAGATGTCTGTCTTGTTATTTTTCACCTCTTCTTGTATACCTTAATGGTGCCTGCTACAAGTTTAATGTCTTTTTAAAATGAATTTAAGACTCCATGTTTAAAGGATAAAAACTACACTGGCAGTTTCTCAGTGTAGGGACGTTAAAATCATTTGATGTTCCATTCATTAGCAGAAGGGATAGGTATATACTGGACATCAGATCTGTTTTCCTACACATCTGCCTGTGTACCATTACCAGGGAAAGGCATCTGGCTGACTCGGAGCCCGTGCTCTTTGGGATCTGAGAGGAACGGGTGCTGCTGTAGGAGACTGGGCGTGAGACACCATTGTTGGCTGCTCCCTACTCCCCTTCCCTGATGATAGGAATTGGGAACCTGTGAGACCAAAGTGCCCCTGTCGCTTTAGAGTTGAGAGCAGTCAAGGTGTACCCCAATAGAAACACCTGCCATGCCCCAGAGCCACTGGAAGACACGTGCTGCACAACCACAGGGCTGCACCGTGGTGAGGCAGCCGGGTCTTCACGTGAGGGACATAAAATTGCACATTGCTACATGTGATGTGACACACTGCTCCTGAAGAGGAAAGCCACTGGCATAGCTCCAAGGTGTCTCAGTCCTTTAGGCCTTGAGTTCCGTGAGTTCTGACTTTACCACACCTCGCATGTCCTCCCTCCCAGTTTCCTATATGGATGGAGCATCCCTAATCTCAAAATCTGAAATCCAAAATCTTTTGAGCACTAAGATGACACGACAAATGGAAAATTCCACACCTGACCTCATGTGATGAGTCACGGTCAGAATAGAGATGCATTACAGATCTTGGCCACGTGTGTGAGATGTAGGTAAAGTAGACATACATTCTGCTTTAGACTTGAGACGTTTTCCAAGGTAACTCATTGTGTACATGCAAATGTTTCAAAGCCTGAAGAGATAAGGCATACTCAGCCAGTACACCAGTACTACCTAAGAAAACCCAACAAAGGGTAGAAGCTCATTCTGTGGCCCAGAGTGTCTATCAGGTGAAGATATCGCCTCTCCCTTCTGTGCCCCCTGCCTAAAAGAAGGTGGGCAGTTTGGACTTGTCGTAGCCCTGGTGCTGAAATAAATATGAGTCTGGTACCAACTGAAATGGCCTCATCCTCGGCCGCATGTTCCTGGGCTGCTGAAGTGCTGTGCTCCTCTCAGCATCCTCCAGGCGGGGAGGAGCAAATAATAGAAAGCCCACAGAGCAACAAGAAAAATGCATAAAGCAGCAAAGGGTGCATTACTGGGATAAGGAATGGGAGCATGGGCCTTGTGACAGAATGTTGCTGTTTATGGTCATTTTTCACTTGTCAGCCGCCCAGGTCCCCATACTGGAGGGCTAAGGTGGTTATTTACCACTGCACACGTGCACATGCCACATTCACAGCACTACGCTAAGTGGTTTGGGTTTAGAAGAGAATGTAAAGCAAGTTGCAGCCGAGAGGAGACATCGAATGGACATCACATCTGTTTGGTTTTGCCTTAGACATCACAGCGACCCAGGATGCATTTGGGAAGTCAGTGGGTTTATGAAACAAACGAATGATCTGGAATAGCAGGTTTTGCATCCTCAGCAAAGATCTGAAGGTTGGAATGAAGAGGACGTGATGTGACCAACCTGCTAGAGAGTCTACATGAGGAAATCCTCCCTAGATAGCAGCAACGGGGTTAGTTCATGTAGGGCCTTCTTTGCCAGACTCTAGAACTTGTGGTTGATTTTACAATGCTACAGCAGGCACTGTGTGGGGTTGCAAGAAAAAAACCACAGGGCATGATGACTGCATCGTGACTGCGAAGGTCAGTCTGGCAGTGGTCGGAGGGAAGAGGGTACTGCGGGCAGGAGAAGCAGTAGGTGCAGTATTTCACAC
Organism: Oryctolagus cuniculus; assembly: GCF_051225735.1. Lineage (NCBI taxonomy): Eukaryota > Metazoa > Chordata > Mammalia > Lagomorpha > Leporidae > Oryctolagus > Oryctolagus cuniculus. Next base: position 65,283,300 of record NC_142882.1, on the reverse strand, counting down.
CACCTTTCTGAATCTCCAATTAAACGCACCCCACGGTCCACCCCCCAGCATTTGAGTCTACTTAAGATGGCCTTTCTTTTTAAATGTGTGCACTAGATTCTGCTTCGAGAAGGCTGCAAGAAGATTCTCGTAGCTGACTCTTTGTCCTTGCTGAAGAAAATGCACCGAACTCAAATGAAAGGTGTTCTGGTTGATGGTGGGTAAAGCTGAAATAATCCCGTGAACTCCGGTGTGCCCTGCTTTCAGAACAGGCAGAGCAGGTGGAAGCAGTGCATAATGCAAAATGTGTGCGTTTGTCTTGCAGAGGAGAATATCTGCGAATCGTGCCTTTCCCCTATTCTGCCATCAGGTAAGACGGGCGGGAAGGGGAAAATAGTCTCAGACACACATCACTGATGGATGGAATTGGGATTTTTGAGTAGCTGATTACTATTTGTGGACTGCCACAGCTTTCAGAATCATCTAGCGTAGTCCCACGTCCCTCCCTCGGTAAATGCTGGTGCTGCCATTCTTGAGATCTGTGGTTCTCAAGGCCTAGGGCAAGTCAGCATCACCTGGCAAGCTCCTTAAGATGCACATTGCAGGCCTCACCCTGGGTTTCTGATGGCAAAGATCCAGGATGGGGACTGCTGACCTGCATTTCTAACCATTTCCCGGGGGATGGTGACACTCCTGGCTTAGGGGGCATTCTTTGAAAACTACAGTTCTCACATAAAAGAAAACCAAGCAAAAACTGAGCAGCAGCCCGTTTAAACTGCACACTGGGTAAGCACACGTGTATGCTGGGAAGCACTGTGTAGGTGCCTAAACCTCTTCCTCTGCTGCGTGGTTCTGGGCATCCAAATCATCTCACATCTCACAAAAGCCTAACAGTTGCCATCTAATTGAAACTCTGTAACCCTTTACAAGACATGAGCATTTGTTTACTTATGATTCTTGGTAGATACTGTGTCCTTTTACTTAGGGATCATTATGACATGAGAAAAGGAAATGCACGTAAGTTCAGTATAGAGACATCCCAAAATGGTGGCGTGCATATGCATCATAGGAACAGGTTGTATGGTAGGGCAGGGGAAGTGCTTCCACTTAGGCTTTTGTCTACAGGTAATGGGTTTGGGTTTTTAAGACCTTCTGTTAAAAACTGCAGTGGTGCAGGGAAAGAAGTGAGTTTCCCTTTTTTATTTATCTGAAAGGCAAAGAGACAGAGAGGTTCATACCCCAAATGCCCATGACAGGCAGGGCTGTGCCAGACCAAAGCCAGGAGCCAGGAACTCTCTCCAGGTGTCACACATGTGTGGCAGGGAACCAGGTTATTCAGTTATTCCCTGCTGCCCCTCGGGGTATGCATAAGCAGGAAGCTGGACTGGAAGTGAACATGGCACTTGATCTCAGGCATTCAGGCACTCCAGTATGGGATGCAGGCATCCAAAGCAGCGTCTTAACCACTGTGTCACAATGTTCACCCAGCAAGTGAGCTTTCACAGTGTTTTAATAGAAAGTGATCACATGTATCCCACTGCCGTTAAATCAACTGACCAATTTCATCTGCTAAGGGTACTGGCTCTTCCCAGAAATAAGCTGCCCACACACAGCAGGAACCAATGGTGGGACATGCCCAAGCAGGAATGAATTAAATGCAAGGTCATGGGGTAAACATTTGGCTAGTGCTAAGGAAACCAGTTGGGATACCATATCCCACATCAAACTGCCTGGGTTTAAGCCCTGACTGCTCCCAATTCTTTAAAATGTACTTATTTATTTGAAAGAGTTACAAAGAGAGATAGAAACAGACCTTCCATCTACTGGTTCACTCCCCAGATGCCCACAATGGCCAGCAGTGAGCCAGGACAAAACCAGAAGCTAGGAGCTTCTTCTAGGTCTCCCACATGGGTAGCAGGGGCCCAAACACTTGGGCCCTCTTCCACTGCTTTTCCCAGGCCATTAATAGTGTCTGCGCCCAATTCTAGTTCCCTACAAGTACACCCCAGGTGGCAGCAGATAATGGCTCAAGTGCTTGGGTCCTCTCACACACTGGAGACTGGGATTGAGTTCCTGGTTCCTGGTTCCTGGTTTTGGCCTGGCCCAGCCCTGGCTATTGTGGGCATTTGGGGTGTGAACCAGAAGATGGAAACTCCAGCTGTGTCTCTTAAATGAAAAAAATGTGTGTGTATACATTTTTTTTTCAATGCATGGTCTTGGCAAATGTAGGAAGGCTTTTTTTTTTTTTTTTTAAGATTTGTTTTACTTATTGGAAAGGCAGAGAAGAGGAGACAAAGGAGGAGAGCTCCCATCTGCTGATTCACTCCCCAAATGCCCACAACAGCAAGGGCTAGGCCAGACTGAAGCCAGGAGCCTGGAAATCTAGACAAGTCTCTCACACGGGTGGCAGGGGCCTAAGCACTTGAATCACCCCCTGCTGCTTTCCCAGGTGCACTAGCAGGAAGCTAGATTGGAAGCAGAGCAGTCAGGACTCAAATCATTGCTCAGATAGGAGGTACCAAGTAAGAAAGCTGTGAATCACACAGTGTCATGATTATGCCTGACCTGCTGATGGCACTGAGTTCTCCTTTCTCCTCCCCACTCCCTGCCCCCAGATGCAGCAAAGCCCTTCAGCGTGGTGGTCTTCCACTGCCGGCACATGTTCCACAAGGAGTGCCTGCCCGTGCCTAGCATGGTGAGTTGACAGCTTGGCAAATGACAACTCAAGAAAAACCGAAACAATCAGAGTATACTCAAAACTATAACCGTCATCCTTATGGCTCCACTAGTACACAACCATCTGTGTCCATGGATTCAACCACCACTCAAAACTATTTGGAAGAAAATTACATCTGTACTGAACATGTGCAGACTTTTTCTTGTTATTGCCTAAATAATACTCTATTAACAACTGTTTACATGAAAATTACATTATGGACTAGGTATTCTATTAATAATGATTTAAAGTGTATAGGAAGCTGCAGGTAGGTTATATGGAAATACACCACTATTTTATATAGGAGACTTGAGTATCCTGGGATCTTGTTAGAAGGCTCTAGAACAAATCCCCCACATACACCAAGGTATGCTTTGACTCACGGAATAACATCTGGTCTAGACTGTTCCTACATGAACCAGAAGTAATGTCCAGAAAAAGGAGTGACATGTCATTGCATCCCCTTCGCCCTCTAACACTGCAATAATATTTCTATTCGAGAGTAGAGCTTTTTTATTAACCTGTTCTTTTTTTAATTTCATTTTTAGAATTCTCCTGCACAGTACTGTAACATCTGCAGCGCTAAGAACCGTGGACCAGGAAGTGCAATTTTAGAGATGAAAAAGTAGCACAATTCTGCTTGTCAGTCCCCTCCTCATGACTCTTTTTAAGACTGTTTTTGCAAAAACAGAATTATTTGTTGATACCAGTAGTGGAGAGCTTTGTTCATGTTCATGTTAGCTCAAATACGGTTTCCTCATCTTTGCCTGTCTTGCAGAAGTTAGGGCTTTTTCCATACCCTGAAACACTTGGGTCTGTAGTCATTTGTCTGGCTTATTACTGAGTAACTGATACATAAGCCTAAGAGTCAGAAGCAGATTTTTTCGACCTGAATAAAGCCGTTCAACCATTGAGTGGTCTACAGATCACTGTCCTGGCCATGTGAAAACATCTCCAGCTGCAGTTCTCCCACAAGCTTCTTCCCACAGCTCAGACGTCGCCTCCATGTACTCTGCTAGCCGCATTCTCTCTTTCAAGTTTGACTTACTTTCTATGTCATCAACTGTGGTTCACATCTTAAGAAGCATGTAATGAAACATCACCATGACACTGTCATTCATCCAGTGACATCTGGGAGTAGCATTAACAGGCTGGTCTCCTGTGGCTTTATGTGTACCAGCCACGTGTTCTGTGTGTCCTGACAGCTAGCAGAGTAACTGGCCCTGGCTGGCACTCAGTGTCTGTTGGTGGGATAAATGTAGGCTCTTCTCATTGTGAAGGACTCACTTCTACTGGGTTGAACAACTGCAATCAAGAAGTCTAACGCCTTACATGGAATAGAACAGGGCTTCAACCCTTTGGTGGCGGAGTGGTTATAGTTGGGTTTTCTGGTGGGAAGGAAAGAATCAACCCCATCCGAACTGAGGGGGATTCTCAGGAAAAATGAGACTGTCTGATGCCAACACTTGGGTCTGATCGTGGTTCCTTTTGCCCTCTATGGGGCCTCTCCATAGAACAAAAGGTACAGTAGAGAGAGAGAACTCGGACTGGTGACTGTAACAGTCACTGGTCTCATCTGTCTTGGGATATCCCTGCATAAAAGTGTAAAAAAACACATACACTTATTCCTGCCGTCCTACTCCCGTAAGCAGGAGGGAGTGCAGCTTTCTCTGCCTTCTTTTTAGGGAGGACAGGATGCTCCTGATTCCTGAGCACCTGTAGACCGCCAGCACTCCCATTAACATCCATTTGATCCTGACGACCTCCCCAGGAAGAAGATGCTACATCCTCGGGTCACAGGTGAAGAACCCAGTATGTAGAAATGTTGTCATGGCAGAGACGACTGCCTATTTCAGATCAGGGCTCCCTCTCCCTTTCAGAAATCACAGGACTGGAGCTGGCACTGGGGCACAAAGGGTTCAGTTGCTGCCTGTGATGCCAGCATCCCATAAAGGTTCCAGTTCAAGTCCTGGCTCGCCCTCTCCGTAACTCTAAGCTTCAGATAAATAAAAGATCTTAAAAAAATCACTGGACTAAGTTCAAAGCAAACATACAACAGATACATCTCTTTAGCTTGGGGTTAAAATTCTCTAGCAAGCAACAGGTTTGTTAGTCATAAATATTTAGCATTGGAAGAATCTTTGCTGTTACTGAATGTACTCCTCCACCTTCTTACATTTTCTTTTTCCAAGTCTGGTATTCTTCCTGCTACATCGCTAATTTACATGTTTTGAAAAACATGAAACCCTTGCCTCACAAAAATATGTTACAAGTAAGCCTATCTTGTTTTCAACATTACCAATTTAGTGTAATTATTCAGCTTAAATTATTAAACTTATATCATTACTTCATACGATTTGAGCAAGTTTATTTCCAAAATGATTATAAAGCCACTAATAGGATTTAATAATTTCCATAAATCATTTTGATTTAAAGGTAAATTACACTATTATCTCCAGGCATGAAGAAAATTCTGAGTACAGAAACAGAGATGATAATTAACCATTTTTTCATTTTTAAAAAACTTAAAATATATTCCTTCACTGTTTCAGAAATAACACATTGGAAAATTCCTGAACAATACAGATTTCATTGTTTATGAACCCAGGCTTGCTCTTTGGAATTTTTTTAAATTAACCATATCAGACAATTCTATTAAAGAACAAACAATCCTTTAAAATTTTTTTCTTGCTCTTTGTTTAAATATGGCAAACTTAAGTCAGTGAACTTTTTTTATGTTTGACTAATTTCAAAACACTGGTTAAAAAGCCAACCTAATTCACTTGTGTTGGAAAAGAGGAAACATAGTTGCAAGGTGTTTGTTTTGCACTGTTTTTAAAGAAAGCTATTCTCTGTGAAACAACCCATTTCAAAGTTATTTTGTCATAGCAGTTCTTTTGTTTTTAGCCAAAAACATACTGGTAAATATTCATCCTTGAGAATTTTTAAGATGTTCTTAATGACTGTTTAATTTGGTTGTGCTACTGTTAAAGCACACATTTTAACATCATAAAAAACAAATCTCTTGAGCAGTCCCTGTGCCTCAGGCACTGTGAGGAGCACCTTGCATATATCCGCTGGCATATGGTGAACACCACCATTTCCCCTGAGAGGTCACTGCTGCACATGAAGTTAAGCCCAAGGCTGACACTTGGTCAGTGCTACAGCCAGAACTCGCCCAGGCAGACAGCCTGCACGGTATCGGGTCTTACCCACTGCATACTTGGTCCTTTTTGTACTAAGTACTTACACGACCTTTTTCGAGTAATATCTAGAAAGCAAAATCCATTCTTTGAAGAGAAAGGGGTGTATTATAAAGGAGTAAGTGGCTCACAGGCCCATTGATGAGGCTGAAGAAGCAAAGGGAGAACCTCCGAGAACACCTACAAAGCCGTCCCACAGGACACACCCATCACAGCCTCGGCTGCGGCCACCTTGCCTTGCCAGTCCTTGTTTGTTTTTATTTTACTGTTTATCATTTTCACCTGTGTGAAAGGTAGAGCGAGAGAAAGATGATCTTGCATCTGTTGGCTCACTCCACAAATGCCTGCAATAGCTATGGAGTGAGCCAGGCTGAAACCAGGAGCCCAGAGCTACATCTGAGCTTCCCCCATGGGTGTCAGGGGCCCAAGTACTTGTGCCACCATCTGCTGCCTCCCAGGGTTCATTAGCAGGGAGCTGGCTCAGAAGCGGAACAGCCAGGACTGAAACTGGCACTTTGATAAGGGATACAGTGGCTTAACCTGTACCGCAAAGCTCTGCCGATCCTCATATTAATGCTGTGTACATTAAAATATAATTTATTTCTTTTACTTTCTCAGGAACATCATGTAAGACATACTCTGTGTACACATATATGTGTGGGAGATATCTCTATGCTAAAAATTCTGTCACTTGTAGTTTCTGCTATTGTGACTCAGGCTAATAATCTTGGACAGTTTTGCTAATTAACTTTAATTTCCCCTTCCTGGAATTTTTGCTAAATATATAATTTCAAAGAAAAAAGTAGCCTTCCACTTGTCTCATGCAGCGCAGGCTTCAGGATGGTTATGACCAATGTGATATTCTCAGTAAGAAGAAGTGGGTCTCCAGGAGGAGCACTCCCCTAGGTTTCCTACACATCCACCCAGAATGGATGGTGATTCTGGAATGAGAACCTATTTGGGCCATTGCACTTGTCCTGTCTCAGGAGTCCCCAGGCCCCGTGTGTGAAGAGCCTTGCTCTCTGGCTTGACCTGTGCAGCCTATTTATTGCATTTGACTTCAAAGCCTTAGAATCATCCCTCCCTGAACGCCACAGGGAGTTTACTGTGGTTCCTTTTACCTTTGAACCACTGCTGTTCTTTATCCATCACGACTCTGCTCAGATGTGACTCCTCACTGACCTTGACCTTCTCAGACTGGCTATAAGACCTCTTACTTGTCCTCATATTACCCAGAGATCCACCTGCCCTTATCACACTACATGGCAGGTGTGCGTGCAGCAAGTATAATCTTGGTCCAACAACCCAGGACTACAAAAGATTCCAAATTCTACATAAGGGCATGAAGTTCACAGTAAACTTGGATAAATCCAGCTTTTCTTGGTGGGTTTAGGCCCCACCCACCCACTCTCCTCCAACTCTGCCTCTTGGATGTGAGACTGTGGTAAGGATGCTCTCAGTGAGCGCCAGGGTCAGCGGGTATGTGGTATGTGATCATCAACTGACTTCTGTCTGTGCCAGCGTTGGCTGTAGTGACGTCATCCCCGCCAGCCTGCCAGCATCTACATCTTAGACGTCTGCAACTCTATCTGGGGGTCATAATTCCTTGCACTAACCTGCTGCTTCTGATGCCAAGCGCCTGCCACGCCTCTGCCTGTGTGAAATTTTTGGAAGAAGTACCCCATGACTCTAGTGCTGAAATATTTAGAGTTTTGTCATCCAAGTTAGTCTTAATTACTTCCTCACTATGCCGAATCCTGTTGAAACAGCCCAGTGAAACTGGCTCTTACATTTGTCAGTTTTGGTGTAAACTTTGCTTCGGGGCACTCAAAAGCTAAGGCTCTAGCAAGCTACTGACTAATTTTTTTAATGTTTTATTTATTTTTATTAAGAGGTAGAGAGGAAGAGAGAGCTCCTATTCTCCGGTTCACTCCCAAATGCTTTCCCCCACCAATGTTCAGTAAAGTAGGTGTAAAAATAATATCTGTAAGGAGTTCTGATGGAAAACTGGGGTGCTGTGTTCAACATGGAGGCCCTGAAGAGAAGAAAGAAGTGAACAGCGGCAGCAGGCCAGAGCTGGAGTTGAATAGGACAGGAGCTCAGAGCACTGGCCACGGCAAGGATACAGAAACTCCGGAATTTTCAGAAAAGTTCATCAGCTGGGCTTCCCAAAGAACAATGGATAAAGATCTTGGCCAATTTTATGTGAACATCAAAGGGGTAGGCCACCTCGGCTACATCAAATTACACACTCATATCCATACTGACACCATGTGGCCATGGAGTACATATTTAACCTTCAGTTCTTAAAAGCATATTGCATATCTACTTCATAAACACGTGTGCATCCCCTGGGTTCTTCATGACTGGTTTATATCATGTTCTGTGTGCAAGTAGGATTTGTAAATGGCACAAATAGGGGTGAAAGGATATCACAAATGATACAATCAAAAGATGAAATTACCTTGTAATGTTTAATGAGTTTGGCACAATGTAACTGGGACAAAATACAAAATTCTGCAATTATGTTCCAAAAAAATATGTGTATGGGTATGGGTTAAAGGACACTTGCTTAATACTGCACATGAAGAGAGGCCCTGGACAAGATAATAGGAGCATTCTGCTCTGAAGTTAGAACTAAGTTTTAATCTCTGCTATATCACTTACTAAGCAACAATTCTGGTAACATTTCTAAGGGTAACTTGCTTCAAATGTAGAGTGGAGTGATGATGATAGCTCCTACTTGGGAGGTTGTTGACAGCATGAAGTGAGATGATGCATGGAAAATGCTTACCCAGCACTGGCACAGGAAGAGTAACTACCACATAGCAAATGCTTAATAAATGTCTGTGTCTGCGATGGTCGCCCCCCGATCCCCACCCTACAGGGGTTGATCTGCCAATAGGACATGGCAGAATTGATGGTGCATAACTTCTAAGCTTAGGTAATAGAAAACAGGAGATGGATATCACTCACCCTGTAGGAGGCAACCTCCTGTGTGGAGAGGCCCACTTGGTAAGGAGCAGAATTCCCCTGCCAACAGCTGTGTGCGCGAGCTTGGACGTGATCCTCCAATTCCAGTCAATGCTTCAGGTCCGCAGTCCAGCCAACGACTTGTCTGCAAACTTATGAAAGACTGAGCTGGAACCATCCATCAAAGCCACGCCTCAGAATCTGTGAAGTAATAAATGTTTTAAGCTGCTAAATTTTGGGGGTAATTTGTTATGCATCAGTAGAAAACTATACAGCAAGTGCTTTGCAATCATAAGCCTGGTTACTGTTACTTGACCACAAATGTGAACCATCAGTAATTGCTTTAAAAAAAATTTGCAGCATTTTAATAGACTGCCCTAGTCACATAAAGTAGGATTTTTCATTGGGTGAAAGCACTTTGGGACATTTTTGCAACAGGAATTTTGACCAAATAAAGAGGAATAGCTAAGAGAGTGATGGAATTTTAAATTATACTATTTAAGAAACAAGTGGAGGAACAGGATAATACATGATTTGAAAGACATGAAAATGGAAAAGCACATTAACATTGCAGAACTGTCACACACGAAGTGGAAAGATAGCTTTCTTTTCATGTTGCTTCAGAAATCTAGTTAGATTAATCGATCAGTTACAGCAAGGTGGGAGCTCAACAGAGGAGAACTTTCTAACATCCGGAGATGTCCAGCTAGAATTAAGGGTGTCCTTGTAGGGTGTGAGTCCTGGAGAGAAAGGGGCTGGCTGTGGTCCAGGTTGGGGACTAATGCTGGGTGGTCTCCTAAGGCCCCCTGCTACTCTCTTCACATGTAAATGCTACTACAAACAGCATATTTCATCAGGAACAGCAAAACCAATCAGTTACTCTCACACTGTTATTTTTATGCTCAGATCCTATGCCCAGCAGCCATGTTTCTAAATACCCACGTCTTTGGCCAGCTTTGTAATTCAGCATCACTACAGGGTCCTTCTGCCCATCCTCCCCTAGGCAAGAGTGTCTTGTCTTTCCCAGTTGACTATTTTGCAGCTTCCTTCTCTTTGTTGTTAGATTAACATGTTCTCACACTTATAATAATGCTACTTCCTATAGAGTTGCCAACTTTTTGTCATTTTTATAAAAAGTTATTTATTTTTATGAAAGGCAGAGTTAGAGACAGGAAAAGAGGGAGGGAGAGAAAGAGAGAATCAATTTTTCATCCCCTGATTCACTCCCCAAATGGTCACGGCTAGGCCAGGAGCCTGGAACTCCATCCTGGTCTCCAACACGGGTGGGCAGAGGCATAAGCACTTGGGTCATCTGTACTGCTTTTCCAGGCCATTTTCAGGGAGCTGGGTCACAAGGGAAGCAGCTGGGACTCAAACTGGTGCCCTGTGGGATGCTGGGCACTGCTGCTGAATCACAATGCCAGTCCATTAGTTTCTAAAAGAAAAATTAGATGTTGCTTTCCTGAAAGGAAAATAAGTGTGAATATGTTTGCATGCATGTTATTGGCTGAGTGAATTTTGTTCCCCAAAATTAATTTATTGAAGTCCTAACTCTAGTACCTACGAATGTTACTAAATGTACAGATAAAGTCTTTAAAGAGGTAGTTAAGGTAAAAATGAAGTAAAATGTATGGGTCCTAACTCAATATAACTGGTACTCTAATAAGATGAAATTTAGGGTGGACATTTTGCCTAGTGGTTAAGATGCCCACGTCCCATATTGTAGTACCTGGGTTTGATATCCAGCTCTTCTGACACCCAATTCCAGCTTCCTACCAATACAGACCCTGGGAGACAGCAGGTGGTAGCTCAAGTAGTTGGGTCCTTGCCACACATGTGGGAGACCTGGATCAAGTTCCCAGTTCCCTCTTCCAGCCCCAGCTCTTGTGGGCATCTGGGGAGTGACCCAGCAAATGGGATCTGTCTACTATCCCTCTATTCCTCTCTTCTGGTGTGTGTTGGGGTTTGGGAGGATGGTTCTCTGCCTCTTAAAGATTTTTTTTAAGGATGAGGAAATGTGGATACAGGCATGCATGTACACAGAAGGAGGACCATGTGAGGACACAAAGAGGTGGCCATCTGCAAACCCAGGAAGGCCGCAGAAGAAACCAAATCTGTCAACACCTTCATCCTGGCCTTTCAGCCTCCAGAACCCGAATCTGCATGTCTGCTGACTACTCAGTTCTGTTACGGCAGCCCCCGCAAACTACGACAAGGTGATCATTACTTATTCTGTCAATGGATGCTGTCTATCCAACAGGAATGAGCCACCATTTCTTGTCTCGAAGACAACTTTCTGAGCTTGTGACAACAACCAGGGTGCCTCCTGAGCCCTTCACATGTTACATCTCTTTCCAAAATGCACTATTTCTTTGTTGTTCCTTCAGGTATAACATGTTCTGATTCTGTATCACCAAAATGTATATTTGAAAGTATAGCAGGAATTGTCTAAACAATGCTAACAGGCTTAAGGACATAAATTTTTAATTCCAAACATCCAGAAACAAAGTATTCCTAGGAGCTTAGTAAAATACTTAAATAGACCATGTTACCCTAATTTGAAGTTCATTTTAACATAGATATCTTCAAGACTCTTTCACTCCAATTTTAAAAACACAATGTTAAGACTTAGGTTCAAAATATGTACTACACAAAAACATGTGCCTATGCCAACATCAAGTTACATGACTATTAATCAGGATTCTTTTTTTTTAACTTTTATTTAATGAATATAAATTTCCAAAGTACAGCTCATGGATTACAATGGCTTCCCCCCCTCCCATAACTTCCCTCCCACCCGCAACCCTCCCCTTTCCCTCTCCCTCCCCCCTTCCATTCACATCAAGATTCATTTTCAATTCTCTTTATATACAGAAGATCAGTTTAGCATATATTAAGTAAAGATTTCAACAGTTTGCTCCCACATAGAAACATAAAGTGAAAATACTGTTTGAGTACTAGTTATAGCATTAAATCACAATGTACAGCACATTAAGGACAGAGATCCTACATGAGGAGTAAGTGCACAGTGACTCCTGTTGTTGACTTAACAAATTGACACTCTTGTTTATGGCATCAGTAATCACCCTAGGCTCTTGTCATGAGTTAACAAGGCTGTGGAAGCCTTTTGAGTTCACCAACTCTGATCATATGTAGACAAGGTCGTAGTCAAAGTGGAAGTTCTCTCCTCCCTTCAGAGAAAGGTACCTCCTTCTTTGATGACCTGTTCTTTTCACTGGGATCTCACTCATAGAGATCTTTCATGTAGGGTGTTTTGTTTTGTTTTGTTGTTGTTTTTTTTTTCTTTTTTTTTTTTCCAGAGTGTTAATCAGGATTCTTAGTTGCAAGTGGCAGAGAAACAACTCAAACTAAGCTTGGTCATAATACAATTCCCATGAATAATGGAGTTGTGCCTCAGTCTCCGGAACTCTGGTGAGGCCAGGACTCAGTCTATATGGAAAGGAGACCCTCGTGCATCCTCAGAAGACAAAACTGACATCATGCAAGAATTGTCACAGCTGACCTCCATGAACAATCCAGAGAAATAAACCGAAGAGTCCAAGAGTGTGTGGCTTCCAGGGAGAGTCCTGCCATAAAGACAGGCAGTTCACCAGTATTTGATCTAGGACTTTAAGTTGTGCTCTCATACTGCATCTCACTTATATGAGTAGTATAGGCTGAAGTGGGACGGGGTGGGAGGTGGAGGCTGACTGAATTCTCCATTGAGTAGGGGCAGGGTCTGGGCTGAACTGGTAGAAGAAGTGATGACAAGTAGAAAAGGGAAGATATGTCCTGTGATGCCTTCTAGCTAATTCCTACATATCCTTTCACTTAGACATGGCTTCCCAGGTAAGGTACTGCCTTGTTAAGAGCCTTCAAAGCAAACTAGACTTTTCCAAAGACTTCTGAACCCACAGACTAATTATTTATTTAATTCCAATTAGAACTGATTCCCAGAAAGCAAAGAGTATCTTATTTATTCTGTGTGTAGCCCTAGTACCTAACTAATTACCTGGAGATGTATGTAAAAGACACCCAAATATGTGTTCCCTGACCATCAGGATAACAGTGAGTTAAATGTGCATCAGTCCAGTCAGCCCTGACAAATCAAGTAGCTGAAGGCAAGACAGAGAAGTAGATGCTGTTCCCTGTAGTAAACTAAACCTGGGACCATCTTGGTTCAGGTTCCCCCTACTCTCTATAAATGCCAGGTATAGCATTATTCACTGCTGTGTTCTGAGGTAGTCTGAGGAACCAGGCATGATCCTTTCTGTGCGAAGGGCATGATTAAAAAGATAAAAGACATGGAGAACTAGGAGCAAAAGTAATAAGGATGAGAAAGAAAAGGAATGGAAGAAATTGACATTGCTATTAGAATCGGGGGTCAAGGAATTTCACATGCACGTGAAAACAGCACTTTCTTGTGAGCTGCAACCCTTGGGTGATGGGCGGTTCTATTAAGGTGGTCACTTTCCTTGTGACAGCCGTTTTTCAGGCTCTCTTAGGCCCATAAGAATTCTGAATCTGCCTCTCCCCTGCTTGGGCTCCCCTATCATCTTGTACGTTTCTCTGGTGTAGTTTCTCACAAGATGTTTATCTGCTCCGATAGGCTCATAATGAAGGCTCTGTTACCCACAGAAAAGCCATGGGTTCTTTAGGCACAACAGTTGTGTCTCTGGATTGTACGTGTGAAGTCAACTGTGCTGACAACTCCGAGGTGTCTATCTTGACAGTTACGGCTGTGTGAGGGTCTCCTTTTCAGATAGAGAGAATCCTGACCTCACCACAGTTCCAGATATTTACCCGTCCTTCAGGGCCCATTTTAAGCATTTGCCACATCTCAAAGCTAAGTGTTTAATTGGTACACTATGGAAGCATGAGAACAACCGTGAAGACGATGATGGTACCAAAGATAGTGGGTTATATTCTGTCTTCCGTTACATGATTAATACAAGGCTGTGCTTGCAACACATACTTAGGATGCTCCTTCATAGACGTTTCTATCTTCAGGGTGCATATATGAAAGTACATCAAAAATTATGTGAGAAAGAAGAAATTAAACATGTTTATTTGGGTGCAAAATATTTTGAAATCCATGTATAATTTGTCCATAGCATGTATTTTAATTATCTTTCTGAGGATTTCTCATAGGTATCAACTTTAAAATGTTTACCCTTTTATTTCCATTTGCCATGAACATTTTGAAGTCACCTTGTATCTCCTCATGTAATCATTACAATAATTCCATGAAATAAGAAATACTACCCTCATTTTACAAAGATGGAGACTAAGACCCAACTAGATAAAACGATTTGCCCAAGTTAGAAATGGTAAAAATCAAGAGTTGCAAACAGATCTGTGCAAACTTCTACTCTTCCAAGCACTACATACTACACATTTTTATAATGGCCATTCTATAGGACCAAAACAGAAGAATAGAAACTTGGAGTGTTCTGTGCTACCCCTACTCACAAAGTACTCTGCACACAATATGTTCTCAGTATATATTTCTCGATTTACATGCTCCCAAAGGGAGCTGACACAAATGTGCTAAGGACTGGCCCTTTCTAATCCTCTCATTTTGCTAAATAAATCCAGAAGCAGAGTCAGACAGTGGAGGAATGATTTCACCATGTGGTCCTTCAAAATGTGTTCATGAAGTTGGCAGTTTCCTGGGGGCTGCCATTTTGGTGAATGCACAGCATCGAGGGCCCACAGAGGAACTAAGTTATTACTTGGTTTGCAGCTTGCTTTTTTCCCTATACCTCACAACAGCCTTAGTCCTGCCTGAAATATCTGTGATTTCCTGCCACATAACCTTTGGGTGACCCTCTATTCAAGGCTGCACCCTAATACATAGTTAGGATAGTCCTTCAAAATCATTGGAAACATATTAGATTGTAGTTTTCCTCCCAAAGTGCCTACAATTTCTTGTATCCATTTAATGCAGAAAAATGACTTTAATAACTTTGGCAGTCTGGTCACTGGCAGTATCCACGGCTACAATTTTATGAATATAATTTTTCTTTGTGGCCACAAAAATAATGGAAACTTCACTTTCTGGTAACAAATCGTGAAGTTTCTGAGTGGAAAAGACACATTGGCCTCAAGAGAGTTGAGCTAAGTTTTTTTTTTTTCCCCAGAAATGCATTTGCAATCCATCTGAGGCACCACTCTGAGGAAAAGGAGTCCCTTTCCCAGTGGTTCCAGAAAATGTCCTACATTAACTGTGATTGGCCAGCTCTGTTCATATGCACACAATCTGAGCCACTGTATGGGAGTCAGTTTCACCGAAATAGCACAGATAAAGAGTGAGGAAGAGGCTGGGGATTAGAGGGAGAGTTAAGGTAAATATATTTCTTAATATACTTAACCTATAAAGGCCTATTTACCAAAAAATCCCAAGAATAATTATGTAATCTCTATATAATCATATATGTGTCCCTTGTACTCATACTGTGGTGGGCAGTAGGGTTAGAAGAAAAATAAGATAGCTTCTACTCCAAAGGAGCTAATTAGAGTTTCAAAAAAGAACTGGTCAGGTTAAGAGAACACTCCCATAATGGATTTTAAACAGGAAATTTCACACATGGAAGTTATGACAATGAAGTTGCAAATGCTAAGAAAAAAGGCAAAAGAATGAAGGAGACTGGGGAGGGAAATCCAAAGACGAGCTGATATACAAAGATAAGAAATTGCCAATGCTGCTCTGCACTACGCCCGTGAAATAGGCAGGCTCTGCCTTTGTACCGTAAGCCATCTGCACTCCTCCTCTTGTTGTGATGTGATCTGTCCTGGCAACAACAGAGCTGCTGGGGTTTGCAGTCACCCCTCACTGCTGTCACTGAAGCAGCTGCTAGCAACTGCTGGAGCCAACATGGGAAGATTCCGTCTGCCTTTCTTTTGCTCTCCTAAGAGTTTTTTTTGTTTTGTTTTGTTTTTTTTTTAAATTATTTTATCTGAAAGGCAGCATGACAATGGCTGGGGCTGGGACAGGCTGAAACCAGTATCCTGGAACTCCATCTGGTCTCCCACATGGATGCAGGGATCTAAATACTAGGGCAATCTTCTGGGGCTTTCCCAGGCACATTAGCAGGGAACAAGGTAGAAAGTAGAAAAACTAGGACTCAAACCTACTAAGCCACAACGCCAGCCCCAGGAGTGGTTCTTAATTGGCAGGGTATAATAGGAATATGGCTGATAAGGGAAGCTAGGAAATGAGTTTGCAGACTGGAAGCCCCCACAGAATGGAGTACAGGAGACCAACTGTGGACTGAGAGAAAAACAGGTAAAAAGTTAGCAGCATAGTGCAAGCAGATCATTCCAAAACAGGCGATGCATCAAATTCCATAGGTGCACATAAGTTAATTACCGAACCAGACAGGGGCTGAGGGAAACTTCCTGAGCCACTTCTGAAAGGATACATATAAGCCAGCCATCTAGTCATTCCTTCAGTCAGCAAGTATTCAACTGCCTATTATATACCAGACAGAGGGAGTAGCTTATGTAAGTGTGAAAGATGTCATATTAGGGAAGTGTAAGAACAGAATGTGTCATTGAGCTGTGAAGGACCTAACAGGTTGGTCTTCAGTCATTAGAAAAGCAGAGTGGGAGAGAAGGGTTACTCGAAGATGTGACACAGGAGTGGCATGACCAGACTAAGCCATGTTCTGGAGAGATCACTTTAGCTACTCGGGAGAAAGGATTTGGAGAAAGATTAGACCAGGAGGGATCCCTACCTGGTAACTATACAGGCAAGACACGGGCCTTCACCAGAGCACCTATAGTAGTAGGAGGGTACCCACCCTACATGAGGTTGGCTCTACTTGGAGAAACTACAGTCCAACTCAATTTAACAGTGCATGTATCTTCAGGATGTTACACTTCAGGATACTTATAAATAGACAATTCTATATATTTAGCAAGAAACAAGAGTCCTTATGAACATCTTAAAGTCTTCAAGACTGGCATTGCTGGGGACATACCATATTTCTCAAAGCTTAGGAAATGAGATATAAACAATACTCCCATCCCTATATCTCCACAACTACTCTGATTTGCAATGAAGTTAAAGGATTAAAGTACCAAAAAAATGTATAAGGAAAACATGAATTTCTTACATCTACTACCAAGTTAATGTGAGAATTCCTAGAATCTTTCAGGACAGATGATGGGACAACATATGATCATACTTGTACTAAGACCCTTGGGCAAGCCCAGTAACTCTAAGAAACAATACTTATATTCAAAAAACTAATGTTTACCTTTCAAAGAGTGGCATTTTCCTTTGGATTGTAATACAAACATACATTAACAATAACACCAACAGAGCAAGAAGATTGAGAAACAACTAATGCAAACCATCTATTACTAGAATTCCTGGATGAGAGGTGTTGATTTCAATCTTGCAGAGATAGGAGAACAGACCCATGGGCCTGGTTTGTGCCTGGTTAGGATTGTCCAGGAGGTTAGGGAAGCAGATGAGGAGGGACCCCAACATCCTGTCAGAGGAATATTTCTACAAGTTATTTTGCCAGTGGACTCCTTGCCAAGACAGAGAAATCATTCTTAAGTCCAGAAGCAAGAAGGGTGAGAATTTCAGATTAGATTGCTTTAAATTTGAGGCACAAAGCATGATAGTGACATGGATGGTACAATTACCATCTTGTACCATAAGAGAGTGGTACAAAGGATGAACTGTGACAGCCAGAGTCCAGAGACTAGGAGAGAGATGGAGGAAGACTGGATTGGGGTTGGGGGGGAGGTGTAATTCCAAAGTGCAGGCCCCCCCCCGCCTCAATGATATGTATTCCTCCTATATTTTACAGGGCTCTGAATAGGCTATTCATTCTTTTAACAGCTTTTTATCATGGAATCGTTCAAACACACATTAAATTAGAATATATATAATGAACCTTCATATACTTTCCACTCAACTCCAGCAGTCAAGCTTGTTTCTTCTATACCTTCACATTCCTCCCCAATACCATCAGATAGTTTTAAAGCAAATGTTACACATATTATTTCATGTGTATTGAAGTATGTATCATTCAAAGAATTTGTTTAAAAACTATAATATAATATAAATATAACATAATATATATCATAGCTGAAATAGTCAAGGCTAGGCCAGATCAAAACCAGAAGCCTGAATCTTCATCTGGGTCTCCCACGTGGTTGACAGGGATCCAAGCACTTGGGCCATCTTCCACTGCCTTCCAAGGGGCATTAACAGGGAGCTTGATCAGAAGTAAAACAGCCGGCGCTGCGGCTCACTAGGCTAATTCTCCGCCTAGCGGTGCTGGCACACCGGGTTCTAGTCCCGTTCAGGGCACTGGATTCTGTCCCGGTTGCGCCTCTTCCAGGCCAGCTCTCTGCTGTGGCCCGGGAGTGCAGTGGAGAATGGCCCAAGTATTTGGGCCCTGCACCCGCGTGGGAGACCAGGAGAAGCACCTGGCTCCTGGCTCCTGCCTTTGGATAGGCGCAGTGCGCTGGCCGCAGTGCGCTGCATTGGAGGGTGAACCAACGGCAAAAGGAAGACCTTTCTCTCTCTCTCTCTGTCCACTCTGCCTGTAAAAAAAAAAAAAAGTAGAACAGCTGGGACTTAAATCAGGGGTCATATTGGATGCTAAGGTTGCAGGTAGCAGCTTAACCCCCTGAGCCATGACAATGATCTCCCCCAAAATCTTTAAAAAAAAAAAAGATTAAGATTTATTTATTTATTTGAAAGGCAGGGCTAGAGAGAGAAAGAAAGGGAGAGAGAGAGAAAGGGAGAGAGAGGGAGAGAGAAGGAGGAAGAGGAGGAGAAGGGGGAGGAGAAGGGGGAGGTGAGGGGGAGGAGAGGGGGGAGGAGGAAGAGAAACAGAGAGAGAGAGATCTTTCATCCTCTGGTTCACTCCCCAAATGGCCACAATGGCTGGAGCTGAGCCAATCTGAAGGCAGGAGCTAGGAGCTTCATCCAGGCCATGTGGGTGCAGTGGCCCAAGGACTTGGGCCATCTTCCACTGCTTTCCCAGTTGTATTAGCAGAGAGCTGGATCAGAAGTGGAGCAGCCGGGACTAGAACCGGCACCCATATGGGATGCCGGCACTGCAGGCTGGGGCTTTAACCCACTGCACCATGGCACTGGCCCCTTGCTCATGTTCATATCAAAAGGCAAATTTGCGTCATACTGACATAATGGTTTTGTCAGTATTTTTAACTCTTTTAATCCATAAGAAATAAGAAATCCATAAGATTTCTCCTTCCCTCTCCCTCCCTCCCCATTTTTCTCCCTGCAAAATATTTGTTGATCATTTTTAATAGTTTATTTTGTTTTCGTTGAAGAAAATTTAGAAAATGCTAAAAATACACAGTATAATTGCTTTGTAAATCACTGCAGATCCCAATATCCAAATCATTTCATTCCTACTAAGTGAAAAACTACTCAAAAAGATAAACTGAGAATACCCTCATGTGGAGAGACATTGCCATCCTGCCCATCTCCTTCTTCCACACTCTTTCTTTTCTATGTATCTTTGTTGTTTCATGTCCTTAAAATAACGTTAGGGCTCAAATGACAAGCCTATTTAGTTTTTTAAAAAGATTTTACTCTTTAGTTATTGTCAGTGTTACAGAGAGAGGAGAAGGAAAGACAGAGATCTTCCATTCACTCACTGGCTCACTCTCAAATGACTGCCACAGTCAGGGCTGGGCCAGGTTGAAGCCAGGAACTTCATAAGGATCCCTCACGTGGGTGGTAAGGGCCCAAACTCTTGGGCTACCCTACCTTGCACTGCTTTCCGCAGGCCATTAGCAGAGAGCTGGATGGAACTGGAGCAGCTGAGACACAAACAGCACTAATATGGGATGCCCATGTCACAGACGATGGCTTTGCCCACTATGCCACAATGCTCACCCCGATATGCTGACTTTTAAGACTTCTGAAACTTATTGCCAAATTACCTCCCAAAGAGGAAGTAACCTCCAGAAGTACTCTACCCATTTGTACTCCCAGCAGCAGTGACTGAGAGCATGAACTTGATCTTCCATGACTGGTGGGGCTGAAATAGAAAACTGATGGGGCTGGAAAGGTCACAGTAGTCTTTTGGAAGGTAGAAATCCCAGCGAGAGAGGAAGGACCGCAGCACTGGGACACATGGGCCAAAAGGTAGGCAAAGTGTGACAGGTACCTCCAGGAGAGCAGGAAGATGATTCTAGGAGAGTTTGGAATGAAAATGTATAGGCAGGGAGGCCAGATAGAAAGCCTCTCCCAAGGAAGAATTTTTACAGCTTATTTCTAATATTTAATGCAAGGAGAAAACAGACTGAATTACTTTACAAAAAATAACCAAATGTTCATATTAGGTTAAAGTGATTCCTTTGGCCCTCTGAAAATACTGTTTTCAAGCATTTCCAAAAGTACGTAAGACTCATCGTTGCCTATGTAACATCACGAAAGCTCTATCTTCATCTTAGTAATATTTAGCATAATACTTTATGTGGCCAACAAGAGGGGTGTGCCGCCCCGGGGGTGGAGTCTTGAACTAGCATCTGAATCAGACAGCAATGTGCAAGCCTGCTCTATTGAATACGGAGATATGAACAGTCCAGCAGCGGGAGGGTAAGGATTACTGAAGAATTCTGCTGACACAGTCCCTCGGAACAGAGTTGTCCTGACAACCGAGAATGAATGCCCCTCCAGGAGCTCGAGTCTATTCATGCAGGAGCCTTCCTGATGGTGCAAATCCATCTGCAAGTCTGTCCTTGAACACTGCTTTCTTTTCTTCCTTCTTCTTTCCTGGATTTCTAATAAATAATAATAATTTAAAAAGGATTTGCCAATTTCATAATGTCTCTAAGTCCTTTTTTAATATCCTAACCAGATATTTTGACACATTCTTAATCTTTTCCAGGACATCCACTTTTAGTCTAGTAATTATGTCTATTTTGTGTATGTGTCACTTAACCAAAGTAGTCTTTAAGTTTGTAAATGCCACACAAGAACAAGCTAGCACAATGTTAAGTCCAAAGGAATACAAAAAGAGATTAAGGCATGATTCCTGCCTTCCAGATGTTTAGAAATTCCTCTAAATATCTAGAGCATATAAACCACTAAGAGCAATTTTAAAGAAGAGAAGGAGGGAGGGAGAAAGGGAAGGAGAGAGGGTAAGAGAGGAAAGGAAAGGAGGGAGAGAGGGTCAGGAAGAGGGCAAGGAAGAGACAATCCAAGCAAGAAACAGGGAAAAGGTAAGAAAAATAAATTCACTGAAAACCAAAAACAAATGGCAAAACAGCACACAGAAAAAGCTCACCATCACTAACAGTTAGGGAACTGCAATAAAATATGCCAAGGCTGTTGGCAGGGAGACAGACAACAGATACATTTCTATACTGTAGGTTGGAGGTGCAAATTGTTCAGTTTCTTGGATGGTAATTTGGCAACATAATTAAAATTAAAAATACACATGGCCTCATTCCTGTAATTCAACTTGTAGATTCTATCCTAAAGAAGTTCTCACCTGTGTGCACAAATACCATGGCCAATGGTAGTCACTGTAAATGTCAATCAGTAAAAGCTTACATGGGTTATACTACAGAAATTCTAGAGAACCCAAATACTCAAGTGATCAAGACATGTAAATAGTGATGTTACAAAATAACACATACAAAATGATCCCACTTACACACAATATAACAAAGCAATCAGATTGATACAACCTATAGAAAGGCATAGGTATGAATAAAACCAGGAGAAATTTGCCTATTAGGTGAGGAAACGCATTAGGGAAAGAACTGGGAAAGAGGAGAAGTTTTTATGGCTTTGTCTATACTGTTTTAATATAGTGTTTTATAAGATACATATACATATTACTGGAATAACAAAAATGTTAAAAGATCATCAGCAGAATTACAGCTATCAATTTCCTTCTATGAGTAAGGAAGTTCTATCCCTCGATTCTCACCCCTGTGAAAGAAAATATTCATTATGGTTTTATGTGTTATTATTTACAGTTGTTCCCACAATTTATGACTAAGAAATGGAACTGTCTTGCCAGTTCTTCCAGTAGCAGTTCAATTCCAAGTTCATCCTGACCTGGAAAGAACTCTGTGTTGAGTGGCACTGGTTGGTGTATTTCTTAATGACACCAAAGTAAGATATCTGTAGCTTCTTTCTGGCTGTTTTTGGGTACCACTCTGTCTTTGTAGTCTTGCTTATTAAGATGAACATACACTTTTAGGACGAATCTTCCAAGGCATTTTCTCAGAGCCAGCTCAAGCTGTCTGTGTGCCATATCATCAGGCTCGTGGGTGATGTACTTTTTTACAGAAGGCAGCAAAAACTTGGCTTGGTTTCTCTTGAAAGACGTGATTTCATTTTCTCAATATGTGCATCTGAAGATTGGTGTTGGGATGTTGGAGAAAGCAGCTAGGATCAATGATTCTTTAAAAAATCAACTATTTTAAGAGAAATTAAAAGAGAAAGAAAATTGTGTTTCTATATTCTTTTAAAAATATAATCTAAAAATTTTACCTGCCAGGCAAGATCATGATACAGTGGACGAATTTTCCTGAAAGAATCTACTGAAGGGGTTGGCATTTTGGTATAGTGGGTTAAGCTGCTGTCTGCAGCACTGACATCCCCTATGGATGCTGGTTCAAGTCCTGACTGCTGTACTTCCAAACCAGCTCCCTGCTAGTGCACCTGGGAAAGCAGCAAAGGATGGTCCAAGTCCTTGGGCCTCTACACCTACACTGGAGACCTGGATGAAGCTCCTGGCTCCAGCTATGCCTAGCTTCAGTTGTTGCAGTCATATGCAAAGTGAACCAGCAGATCAAAGACATATATCTCTCTCTCTAACTCTGCCTTTCAAATAAATAAAATTAATCTTTTTTTAAAAAGAAGTCTGCTGAAGAACAGAATGATAACCTGATAACAAGAGAGACTATCCATTATAGAATGCTGATCACAGGCATGAGTGTTGGTGGACAGAGTATTTTGCATCAGTCTTTAGGAAAATGGAGTTCTTTGCTCTCCATACATGGAAAGACATGGATGTACCAAAGGTCTTCTGTATGTTACAACTATGGAAATTCTCAGTTTCTTTGCCCTTTTTGCTGTCTGTAACATTTGTATATTTATCACTACCGCTGATAGCTACTTAAAAAAAAAAAAAGACACACTGAAATAAAGCCAAAGTAGCAGTGATCTCCAGTGTAATATTGGGGCATTTCTTCAAGTACCTCACAAGTAATAGAACTTAATCAAACACAATAGAAAGGAGAAAAGATTTATGATTAAATGTGCATCATAGCATGTCTCATACAGTTTCTTACAATGCAAGTGCCTCAACCACGAGAGTGGCAAACATATGGAGGCTTGGTCATAAAAGTCCCCTGGGTTTCCATCTTGTTCTACCAAGATTTTCACTTCCAGGAGCCACACACCATGATCTGAGGAAGCCCAGGCCATGTGTTCCAAAAGGCTCTGAATGCTGGTTCAGAAGACACCCAACATCCATCATCAAATATGTAAGTGATTCCCAGGGACTGGGGTTCAAATCCAGATGAATCTGGGGCCAGCTCTTCTCCCCTCTTGACAGCTACCCAGGGAGGGATACAAGGTGAGCCCTGGGGGGACCAGAGAATACCATAAGAAGAGAATGATGAGGTCGGTGTAGGAAAGGCACTTGACAAACTTTCCTAGCCAGATAACAGACTTGGACAAGACCCTGCTCCTGATGCTTCACTTTCCCTCTGACACTCTAAGAAATCACTGGGCTGGGCACAGAAGCAGTGTTGTTAAATTCCTGTTCATCACTCAGCATCAACATAGCCATTGGCAAGGCACACACTATGGCCATTGGAGGGTGAACCAATGGCAAAGGAAGACCTTAGATTTCTCCTAGCTTCTCCCGGCAGTCCATATCCGAGTCTGTTTCTTCTAGCTTTCACTTTCACTTTCACCCTTAGATTTCTCCTAGTCCGTATCAGAGTCTATGCCTAGGCTTTCGCTAGCTTCTTCCGGCACTTTTTCCATCTGGCTTTTCCCTAGGCTCTCCCTAGTCTCTCTCCGGTATTTTCCCACTTCTTCCCGCTTCTTCCTTCCTAGGTTTCATATCCAAGTCACGGCACCATTATGTCGCTCCCCCATTCACGGAGGAACGACACCGGACCCTGCGCTGTTCTTTTTGCCCGGCTCTTCCCGGGTTAGCTGCCGTTCCCTCATTCGCGGAGGAACGATGCCATCCCGGGTTAGCTGCTGCCCCCCCCCCCCCACCTCCGCAGAGGAGCGGCACACCGCCGGCCGGCTCTCAGGGGTTCCTCAGATGTTCCTGGTGCATGTTGTCTCTCTCGTCCTTTATAGTCCTCTTCCGCCAATCCATGCTCTGCTGCCCACACGCCGAGCACGCTGCTCTCCTCCAATCAGGAGCAGGATCAGCTTCTGCAGCTTATCAGTCAAATTGGCGAGGCAGCTGCGTAGAAGTTGTTTACTCCTCCCCAGCACCATATTGTGGGAGAGCAGATGCATAGAATAAGTCTTAATTCCAGTAACTTAGTCTAGTCTCAGTTGCTCCCCACAGGTCCCTAATTCCAGCTTCTTGCTAATGCAGACTCTGGGAAGTGGTGGTAATGCTTCAAGTATTTGGATCCCTGCCTCCCACCTGGAAGACCTGGATTGAGTTCTCAGATCCTGGCTTCATCCCAGCCCAGTCCTGGCCACTGTGGGCATTAGGGAGTATTCCAGAAGATGAGAGCTATCTGTCTCTTCATCCATATAAAGTGACACTTTCAGCCAAGTTTAATGTTCTTTTATTATATATTTGAAAGCCAGAGAAAGGAAGAGGGAGAAGAAGAGAGACAGGGAGGAAGGAAAGGAAGTGGGAAGAAGGGGAGAAGGGAAGAGGGAGTTATCTTCCATCTACCTGCTCACTTCCCTTGCCCACAACACCCAGGCCTGGAACCCAGTGGAACCCAGGACCCTGAAACCCAACCCAGGTCTCCCACATTGGTGGGAGAAGTCCAAACA
This sequence comes from Oryctolagus cuniculus, assembly GCF_051225735.1. Taxonomy (NCBI): domain Eukaryota; kingdom Metazoa; phylum Chordata; class Mammalia; order Lagomorpha; family Leporidae; genus Oryctolagus; species Oryctolagus cuniculus. Next base: position 65,258,420 of record NC_142882.1, on the reverse strand, counting down.
CTTTAGCATCATCTGCTATCTCCCAGGGTGTACATTAGTAGAAAGCTGGGGTCAGAAACAGAGCCCAACTTGAACCAGGCACCCAGATATATGATGTGAGAGTCCCAAGTAGTATTTTAACTTCTAGTGAAACACCTCACTCCCTTTTACTGGAGTTATAGCCCATGTTTTATTTTGTTTTTATTTAAAATTTTGTCTTATTTTTGTAGATATTAACAGACCTTTTAATTGTATCTCCCAAAGACATTAATACATTCAACTAAATTTTGTGATTCGTATTTGTATAAATACCCATTCATATGTGTTATTACTATACAAAGTTTTATTCTCATTTCCTATCTTTGTTACATGGCCTATATTTTCTTTGAGGTCATCTTGCTCATCTCCCTGTGGTAATTTTAAAATTATTAAGACTGATCTTATTTCAACTTTAAGTAATAAGCTAAAATGTGAATATTCCAAGTCAACTTCATTAGCAAAACAAAATCTACTTACCTCTCCCTATGGATCATGTGGGAATTCACCCATTTAGACTTTCTTCTGCTATCAGCGTCTCCATGTTTTTGATGGAATGTTCCATGACTTTTATTTGAATCTATTATTATTTTAAACATTAAGTATCTTTTCTATAAACAGGTATAATGTCTACACTCAGTACTGTGAAGATGATATTCTATGTTTGACTAGTTTAATGTTTATTATCAGGGCTGGCCACACAATTTTCTGGGCTCATTGCACAGTGAAAATTATCAAGAAATTTCAAATTACAACAGCAGTGCATTAAACCATGTGGGGCCCTATAAGCAACTGGAAGTTGTGATTCCTGAAGTGTTTCATTGGCTTTTTAAAAAATTATTTACGGTATACAAACTTCATGTATTCATGTATGCAGATTTAGGAACATAGTGATATTCTCTACCCTCCCCTCCTTCCTGCCCATGCTCATAACCTTCTTCCTCCTTCCTTTCCTATTACCTCTCAATTTCCATGATGATCTACTTTCAGTCCACTCCATATTCATAAAATTAAACCTACACCAAGTAGAGTTCAACAAATAGTATGAACTAAAAAAAAAACAAAAACAAAAACAAACAAAAAAAAACCGCTGCTCCTCAACAGTAGCAACAAGGGCTGCAACCATCATTGAAGCTCAAAATATCAATTTCACTCACTATACATTACAATTTTGGTACTCTATTAGTTAACACAGATCAGAGAAAACATATGGTATTTGTCTTTTTGGTGACCCTCTTAATTCAATGGTTTTCAGTTGCATCAATTTTATTGTGAAAGAAAGGCTTTCATTTTTTTTTATGGCTGAGTAGCATTCCATAGTGTATGTATATTGTAATTTCTTTATTCAGTGATCAGTTGATGGACATCTGCATTGATTCTATATCTTAGCTGTTATGAACTGAGCTGCAATAAAATCAGGGGTACAGTTCAGTCTTTCATATGTTGATTTAATTTGTTTGGGTAAATTTCCAGGAGTGGGAGGCTAGGTCATATGGCAGATCCATTTTCAGCTTTCTGAGGTGTCTCCATACAGTTTTTTTTTTAACAGGCAGAGTGGACAGTGAGAGAGAGAGACAGACAGAAAGGTCTTCCTTTTTTGCCGTTGGTTCACCCTCCAATGGCCGCTGCGGCCGGCGCACAGTGCTGATCCAAAGGCAGGAGCCAGGTGCTTATCCTGGTCTCCCATGCGGGTGCAGGGCCCAAGCACTTGGGCCATCCTCCACTGCACTCCTTGGCCATAGCAGAGAGGTGGCCTGGAAGAGGGGCAACCGGGACAGAATCCAGCGCCCCGACCGGGACTAGAACCCGGTGTGCCGGCGCCGCTAGGCGGAGGATTAGCCTATTGAGCCGCGGCACAGGCCCTCCATACAGTTTTCCACAGTGGCTGCACCAGTTTACATTCCCACCAACTGTGGATTATGGTACCATTTCCCCTATATTCTCATCAGCATTTATCATTCGTTGATTTCTGTATGACAGCCATTTTAACTGGAATGAGATAAAATTTCATTGTGGTGGCCAGTGCTGTGGCTCACTTGGCTAATCCTCCGCCTGCGGCACTGGCACTCCGGGTTCTAGAACCAGTTGTTCCTCTTCCAGTCCAGCTCTCTGCTGTGGCACAGGAAGGCAGTGGAGGATGGCCCAAGTGCTTGGGCCCTGCACCCGCATGGGAGACCAGGAGGAAGTACCTGGCTCCCAGCTTCGGATTGGCACAGAGCGCTGGCCATAGCGGCCATTTGGGGGGGGGTGAACCAACGGAAAAGGAAGACCATTCTCTCTCTCTCACTGTCTAACTTTGCCTGTCAAAAAATTTCATTATGGTTTTGATTTGCATTTCCCTGATGGCTACTGATCCTGAGCATTTTTTCATGTGTCTGTTGGCCATTTCAAGTCTACCTTTTGAAAAACATCTGTTCATGGGGCTGGAGCTGTGGCTCACTTGGTTAATCCTCCACCTGTGGTGCCTGCATCCCATATGGACACTGGGTTCTAGTCCCGGTTGCTCCTCTTCCAGTCCAGCTCTCTGCTGTGGCCTGGGAGGGCAGTGGAGGATGGCCCAAGCGCTTGGGCCCTTTACCCGCATGGAAGACCAGGAGAAGCACTTGACTCCTGCCTTCGAATCGGCATAGCACCAGCAGTAGTGGCCATTTGGGGGAGTGAACCAACAGAAGGAAGACCTTTCTCTCTCTCTAACTGTCAAAAAAGAAAAAAGAAAAACATCTGTTCAAGTCCTTTGCCCACATCTTGACTGGGGTATTCTGTTGTTGTTGAGTTTCTTCAGCTCTTTATAAATTCTAGATATTAATCCTTTTTTTAGTTGCATATTTTACAAATATTTCCTCCCATTCTGTCAGTTACTTGTTCACTTTGTTATGTATTTCCTTTGCAATGCAGAACCTTCTTAGCCTGATATAATCCCATTTGTCTATTTTTTTTTTCTTTTCTTTTTTAGGATTCATTTACTTGAGAGGTAGAGTTGCAGACACAGAGAGGGAGAGACAGAGAGAGGTCTTCCAACTACTGGTTCACTCCCCAAATGGCTCTAATGGCTGGAGCTAGGCCTATCCAAAGCCAAGGAGCCAGGAGCTTCTTCCTGGTCTCTCACGTGGTACAGGAGCCCAACAACTTGAGCCAGCCTCTACTGCTTTACCAAGCCATTAGAAGAGAGCTGGAGCAGAAGTGGAGCAACTAGGAGTCAAACCAGAGCCCATATGGGATGTCAATGCCACAGGTAGAGGCTGAAGCTACTACACCACAGCATAGATCCCTATTTTGTCTTTAATTGCCTGTGTTTCTGGGGTCTTTTCCAAGATGTTTTTACATAGGCCAATATCTCGCAGAGTTTCCCCAATATGCTCTAATAATTTGATTGTATCAAGGTCATAGATTCAGATCCTTGATCCATTTTGGTTTTTGTATAAGGCGTTGTGTGTAAAGTTGTTTCATACTTCTGCACCATGGAGATACAATTTTCTGAGCATCATTTGTTGGAGAGACTGTCCTTTCTCTAGGAATTGATTTGAGCTCCTTTGTCAAAGATTAATTGGTTGTAGATGCATGGGTTGATTTCTGGGGTTTCTATTCTGTCTCACAGGTCTACATGTCTATTTTTGTGCCAGTACCAGTCTGTTTTGATTATAATTGCCCTGTGGTATGTCTTGAAATGTGGTATTGTGATACATCTAGCTTTTTGTTGTATAAGATTGCTATAGGCCTTTGGAGTCTCTTGTGTTTCCATATGAATTTTAGCATCGTTTTTTCTAGATCTGAGAAGAATATCATTAGGTATTTTGATTGGGATCACATTGAATCTGTACATTGCTTTTGCTAGTATGGACATTTTGATTATATTAATTCTTCCAATCCAAAAAACATGGATTTTTCCATATTTTTGTGTCTTCTTTATTTTTGTGTCATCTTTATGTCTTCTTTATTCTGTCTAAATGGGACTGATCTTACAAGTTTTCTCAGCCATGGCAATTTTCTGTGTATACAAAAGCTATTAATTTTTGTGTGTTAATTTTATATCCTATAACTTTACCAAACTCTGAGTTCCAATAGTCTTAGTAGAGTGCCTTGGTTTCCCTATATATAAAATTATGTCACCTGCAAACAGGAATAATTTGACTTCCTCTTTTACAATTTGTATCCCTTTGATTTTTTTCCTCTAGCCTAACAGCTCTGGCTAAAACTTCCAGAACTATATGAATAGGAATGGTGAAAGTTAACATCCTTGTCTGGTACCAGATCTTAGTGGAAATACTACCAACTTTTCCCCATTCAATAAGATGCTGGCTTTCATCAACTGTGAAACTTAACTATTTCATTCAATTCCCCTCACTATACTCATGAGAAATACATTTCCTGAGTTAATAAAAAATGATTCTACTACCTTTACATGATAATGAAAAATTATTCTGGTACAGCATTCATGAGCTGCCCCATGTTTATTTTACTAAACTCTGGAATATTTTTTATCAAGCTTTAGCCTGTACCATAATCACTTAGAAGGCTGATTTAAAACACTGATTTCTGTGCCCCACATCTAGACATCAAAATGTCTGAGTTAGGGCTCTAGGAGTTGGCACTCTAACAAGATCCAGGGTGATGGTTAAGCTGCAGTCTGCAAACGATGCTTTGGTAGCATTGTTCTCAAAGATGTTCCATTATCTGTTAACGTATAATGTTGCTTAGATGATGTCTAAGTTTTTAAGCTTTGTAGGTGACTAATCACATGACTGTCTCTGACCTTGTGATTCAGCAAATTCACCAGATTACAGTTATCTCCTGGTATCTGCAAGAGATTAGTTCCAGGAATCTCTGAAGACACCAAAATCCGTGATTGTTTAAGTCCTTCATATAGAATGGCATAGAATTTGGAAAATATCTACACTCATCCTCATACTTTATCATCTCTAAATTACTGTAATATCAATACAATACAAATGCTATCTAAGTAGTTGTTACACTGTATAGTTTAAGGGCTAATGACTTAAAAATGTGTGTATGTTCAATACACAGGAAATGTTTTTAAAAATATTGTCTGAGGATGGATGAATATGCAAGATGCAGAAGTTGACAACACAGAACCTGTGGATAAGAAAGGCTGAATGCAAGTCAACACTAGTTACTCATTATCGACTTCCTTTTCAATATGATGCTCATTAACTTCATTTCAGAGATGTAATTTTTTTTCTTAAAGTATTTCTAAGGATATGCTTGTTTACATTTTAGTAACATAAAGTGTCTACACATTGGACCTCCATTGAAGATCCCTCTTCTAAGGCAATTCTCTTGAATTTCATGGTCTTTGGGAAGAAGTCTTGCTAGGTCCAACTGCTCAGACGAATGATGGGTCGGGAATGGAACTAGACAATCTGATAACACTGTCTTCACCGTTTTCTTACAAATCTGCTGACACTTCAGTGGACAGCATCTCAGCTAGTGCTGGATCAGGCTACTTCAAACCCTTCATCTGTGTTCATGGAAACTAGTCCAGAGGAACCTGTTATTTCTTGCTCCTACCCACAATGTCATTTTGTAATGAGGGAAATCAAAGTAAAGTTGGTTTAACTAAAAAAGATACAATTTTATGTATTTTATTTAATGCTTGTTTATACCAAAAGGAAAGTTAAATGTAATTTAATTTAAAATTTGAGAAGAAGTATATGCGGATGAGGCAGAAGTGTTTAGTTAAATCTTTTCCTTGGATGTTGCTCAACCACCCAGGACAGAGGCACTAAATGATTAACCCAGCTACTTTACGGAAACTCTGTGGCCACCTCTCTCTATCACTTGGTATGTTCCATGCTGAGTACTAGAGTCTCATCTACATCTGGAGCATGGAACCTTAGGCAGTTACTGCAGAACAGCAGACATCTCTCTTAGCAGATTTATCAGAACATGCCACCATTCTAAATTGCTAATTTCCTTCTTTGACATTTTACCCCAGCAGTGTATCTACATGGCAAAAACTAGGTCAGATATGAGTTCCCAGCTATATGAGTCTGGGAAATGTAGGTTTTTTTTTTAATGCCTTCTAGCTACTATGGTAAAGAAGGCAATAGACGCTCTTGTTGTATTGACTGAGCCAATATGCAGTGCTTGCCATAATTTATCAACCTAAATAACACCTGTTAACAGTATTTTAGAGAGTAAACATAATATAAAAATAAAATTAGAAATGCACACAATTTAGAAGGAATAAATGGTAAAAGCTGCTTCTTATAACCCCTTTTCGTCTACTCTTCCTGTATTAGTTTTCTACTGCTATGGAATAAGTCACCCCCAAAACTTAGCAGCTTAGCGTAACAAACTATGATTTATGTCACAGTGTCTGTGATTTGAACTCTGGGCACTACTCAGCTTGTGGTCTCTGGCTACAGATCGGTCATGAGGTTGCAGCCAAGCTGTGAGCTGGGATTTCAGTCTCATATGTACACTAACATGGGGATGGTCGTCCTTGGTTGTTGGCACGATTTAGTCCCTCAGAGGCAATGGGAAGAGGACCTGATTTCCTCATAGTCTGTTGCCTGTAGGTCTTCCTCAGTCCCTTGTCACACGGGCTTGTGCATAGGACAGCTTACAACATAGCCACCAGCTTCCTTCCAAGTGAGCAGATGACAAAGAGCAACCATCCAAGATTGCAGCCAGTGTTTCTATAGCCTAATCTTGAAAGTGACATAGTCATTTTGGCTTAATTCTATTGGCAAGTCAATAGAAATGGGTCACAGAAGAGGCCCCTGCCATACCTCTCTGCCTGGTGCCACTCTAACTCAAAAGTAACTGACAATAGTTTCTCACGAATCCATTTAGGAGAAAAAAAAGTAACTGGATTTAAGTCAATTTTCCAAGATTAACCTGGAAATATTCCAATAGTTACTGCTAAGATTTAAATGTCAGCCACTCCTAAGTGGCATAAATGTCATCCTCCCAGCCAAGTAGACCAGATGAGAACTGAAACTCACAGCTTGTGCTCAAGTCAAAAAGGTAAACAGTACAGCACTGGTAATGTGGTGAAAGTGCCCAAACGTGTGTTTACATTTTCACCAAAAAAACTATATAAACCTTGGAACACATGAGCAATGCCTCAGAAGGAGGTTTTGAAAAATAAATTTGCTTAGGAAAAAAAAAAAAAAACTTCCAGCCTTCTCTCTCCAAGATCTGACAGAGCAGCTCTTGCACTCCACACCACTGGTATGCGGTGAACTTGAGGTACTGATGCCACTGACTGGTACCTGCTCCCCCAGGTGCTATGCCTAGCCTTACTCAGGAATTGGAAACAGCTCTACTAACATGATATTAACGCCTCTTCAGAGATGAAGAAACTGGTTCTAAGCCAAGACTAGCCCAGATTCCAAGACAAAGGTCTCTGGCTTGAAAGTCTTTAATCTTTCCAACTCAATCTCCAATGCCTGAGGACTTTACATCTCTCATGTTTACTGATTTCCAAATCAGTTTACAGCGTGGCTCGGCAGACAGTTTCCCTCTACCATCTCATCGGGAAGGACAGTTCTCAGCTGTCACCTGTCATCTCCTTTCCATGTGAAGAAGGGTTACAGAGATAAGGATCATAGGCTGCTCGTTTGGTTCTAATCAACCTAGATATGTGAAACTCCACAAGGCCTTGTTTTCCTCACAGAAGCCAGCAAATATTTAGAAATTGTTCTTAAACCATGTACACAGCAGCATGAAATTGGATGCTGGCTTTCATCCTATTTAAGTTAAGAAAGCAGCTAAAAATAGATGGAAACCTTGGCTATTTAGGGGACAAAAATGTTTGACAAATAACACTTGTAGACAATTTCTTCACATAATAAACCATGGAATTATATCAGACTGTTGTGAAGTAGAAGCTACCAAGAACTCTGGTTTAGAAATTTGAGCTATAACTATCTTTACAATTCATACTCTGAAGTAATGCTTCAGTATTAAGTATTTATTTAACAAATATTTAATGAGGCAGAGGAAATGCAAAAATAAACAGAAGCATCTATAGGATTCTAAGAGCCCAGAGAGCAGGAGAGATGATAGAATAATCGTAGCACTGTTAGGAACATTTTCCCCCAAAATCCCAATGTGTCCATATGGAACTTTTTTTAATTTTTTTTTTTTTTTTTTTTGACAGGCAGAGTAGGGAGAGGGAGAGGGAGAGGGAGAGAAAGAGAGAAAGAGAGAAAGAGAGAGAAAGAGAGAAAGAGAGAGAAAGAGAGAAAGAGAGAGAGAGGTCTTCTTTTTCCGTTGGTTCACCCCCCTCCCCCCATGGCTGCTGCGGTGGGCGCACCACGCTGATCTGAAGCCAGGAGCCAGGTGCTTCTCCTGGTCTCCCACATGGGTGCAGGGCCCAAGCACTTGGGCCATCCTCCACTGCACTCCCGGGCCACAGCAGAGAGCTGGACTGGAAGAGGGGCCACCAGGACAGAATCCGGCGCCCCGACCGGGACTAAGACCCAGGGTGCCGGAGCTGCAGGCGGAGGATTAGCCTATTGAGCCGCGGCGCAGGCCCATATGGAACTTCTATCAGTCAACCCCAAGCTCTTCTCCCCACTTCCTCTCTGTCCTTCTAGGTAACCAGGCTGAGTGGGTTACCTGATGAAAAGTTGGGAAGAGAAACTAGACATGCTTCTTGGCCTCTCCCTCCTGCCTCATGCACTTGAGCTCTCTGCCACCTACTTACAGGAAGTGAAGTAAGGTAGATATTGCCCATATGGAGGTTGTTTAACCAAACAGAAGTATGGTAAGCAGCCCATGTGACCACACTCACCATCCAAGGTGCAGCCACTCAGGAATAGAGTTGCTATTTTCATTTGATACTTTCTGTGTAAAACTAGCAAAGACCTAGAACTTACTATATCCCTTAAATTTCCAAGATAAACAGGACCAGTGATGAGGAGAGACCACCTCTTCACAGTGGATACGTGTGGATCTCACAGAGCAGATGTTATTGGGGCTATGTGTTACAGTATTGGGAAGAATTAAGGCAAAGGGGGAAGGTAAAGATACTCTAGAAAAAATATAAAAAGTTGCTCTGCATGAAAGTTGTGTCATGGTAGAAGATGTGAAATAGTCTACGTGCCAACAGGGTAGAGGGAGTGGCAGGAAGGCAAAGTGGCATTAGGGCCTTGTGTGAACAGCACTAAGCAGATTCCTGAATCCCACTCCCAAGGATTCATCGTGGCTGAGATCACTCTTGCTTAAAGACTACTCCAGGGATACATCCCACATGGGAGTGCCTGGGGTCAAGTCTCAGCTTCTCTCCATGGCAGCTTCCTGCCTACCCTGAGAGGTAGCAGATGATGGCTCAAGAAACTGGGTCTCTGCCCACATGAAAGACCCAGATTGATTTCCTGGCTGCTGGATTTCACTGGCCTAGTCCTGGCTGTTGTGCTAATGTGGGGACTGAGCCAGCAGATGGGAAATCTCCTTCTATCTCTGTGTCTATCTCTGCCTTTCGAGTGAATAGATAAAAATAAGACATAGATTACTCCATATAACCTGGATGCACGATCAGTTTTGGGAACCATCATCTTCTAGGCCAGGGAGTTTGAACTTCATCCTATCAATAATGAGGTGTCATTAGAGAGAGCTGAGTTCTACATGTATTTTTTGTGTGTTTACTATATGAAAATAGCAGAAACAGGCTAATTTACAAGAAGTCCATTTAGGTCAAAGTTCCGGAGGATCAAGGGCATGTTTCTGGCATTGGTTCAGTTCAGGTGATAGTGGCAGAATTCTGAGGCCACACAGAGCATCACATGGCCAAATGGGGGAACACATGTGGCTATGTCTGTGGGTCTGGTCTCTGCCCCTCTTCTTATAAAGCTGCTAGGATCCAACCATGGGAGCTTCACCCTCAAGAACTTACCTAAACCCAATCACTTCCAAAGGCCCCATCTTTAAATATCATAGCAGATTAAGTTCCCACTTCCTTAATATCATTTTTTTTTTTGACAGGCAGAGTAGACAGTGAGAGAGAGAGAGACAGAGAGAAAGGTCTTCCTTTGCCATTGGTTCACCCTCCAATGGCCCCCGCAGCCAGCGCACTGCAGCCGACGCACCGCGCTGATCCGATGGCAGGAGCCAGGTGCTTCTCCTGGTCTCCCATGGGATGCAGGGCCCAAGCACTTGGGCCATCCTCCACTGCACTCCTGGGCCACAGCAGAGAGCTGGCCTGGAAGAGGGGCAACCGGGACAGAATCCGGCGCCCCGACTGGGACTAGAACCCGGTGTGCCGGTGCCGCAAGGTGGAGGATTAGCCTAGTGAGCCGTGGTGCCGGCCCTTAATATCATTTTTAATATTTGGCTAAGACAGACCATAGAAATACATCTGTACAAGGTACAAGGATGATTCTGCTGGTGAGGATGGATGCCAAACAAGCGAGGAGACTGTTGCAGCAGTTCAGGATACAGAAGATGAACGCTGAACCACAGCAATTGGAAAGGGAATGAGAGTATAGTGGAGTCCCTGTATGCTCAGAGGAAGGAGAGGACATTGACTGGATGTAGGGGCAAAGGATGCTGATGCTGGAGAGGAATAAGGGGAGCTTTGACTACAGGTGTGTGACTTGGGGGTTGAGGGGTAGTGCAGTCCTGACAGGGATATTCTGTCCCATCCATTCCCCCCCTCAACCTCATGGAAGGAAGAATGGCTGGTCTAACTGGTCTGGCACACTTTGGGCTACAAGCCACTGCTGAGTTGGAACACTTCATTGAATATTGCGCAAATCTGCGATGTCCTCTCTGTTCTACTGTGCCCAGGTGAGGAAGGCGGATCTGCCCCTTCCTCTGCACGTTGTTTGGATAAAAGGGCCACTGAGAGTCAGGGACGAGCAGGTGGAAGAGGTCTTGCTTGGTTATTCTGGTCAAGCAATGGTCTCGAATTCAGTTCTATAGCATTGGAAGCATAAAATCAGTAGGATAACTAATCATGTTAGTATGATAAAGTCCTGCTGATGACAACTTATCCATTGTCCTAAATACAGTTGTCCCTTTATCTGTGGGAAATTGGTTCCAGGACTCTTCAGATGCCAAACTCTACAGATTCTGAGGTCCCTAAATAAAATGGTATAATATTTGCATACAAACTACATACAACCTCCCATGTACTTCAAATCATCTCTATATTACTGACCTAACACAATGTTACAATACCTAACACAATGTAAACACTGTGCAAGTAGCTCTTATACTGCATTGTTTAGGGAATAATGATAAGGACAGGAAGTCACCTACATTCAGAAAAAGTGCTACTTTTAAAATATCATTTTCCATTTGCAGTTGGTTGAATCCACAGATGGAGAACCCATGGATGTGAAAGGCCAACATTAACAGAAACTGAGGGGCACTGTAGCCTAATGGTTAAAGCCACTGCCTGTGACACTGGTATCCCATATGGGTGCCAGTTTGAGTCCCAGTTGCTCCACTTCTGATCCAGCTCCCTGCTAATGTCCTGGGAAAAGCAGCAGCAGATGGTCCAAGTGTTTGGTCCCCTGCTACCCACAGGGGAGACCTGGAAGAAGCTCTTGGCCTCAGACTGGCCCTGTGCTGGCCATATGGAGAGTGAACCAGAAAATTTAAGACCTCTGTCTCTCCCCATCTTTAACTCTTTCAAAATAAATAAATACATCTTTTAAAAAAAAACTGGGATAGATTTGGTAGACATATTTGGTACTTTCAGTTGCCGCCATGATCTCATCTAGTAATGGGTGATTTTCTTATGCAGCAAGCATATTTTACATGTTGATAAGTTAAAGTCAAAAGAGATAACCTATCACTCTCTCCTAATATGTATATAGACACAGCATCATCTACATCTCCTTTGTAATGACAAGTATGGCTTTCACCCATAAAACAAAATGTCTCTAGCTAAAAGCAGGCAAAGCTCTCACCTTCTTCTCTCTGGCATGCTAGGGATGTATTTGATGCCACCCGTACTGGCCTCCTGACACACTAGTGGGGTGTTTCTCGACCCATGTTTATAGGTAAATAGTGTACATCTCTCAGGTGACTGGTCAAAGTAAACAGGAAATATGACAAGTCATTTAAATTTTTAATTAATTGAAATCAGCCTGAGTGTTCTGACCAAGTAACAGATTCTACATGGAGAGGGAAGAATAGGGGCAGAACTCAGTGAAATGCAGGATGATGATAACAAACATAAAACTTTGACATTGACCCAGGCACCATCCCAAGGGTTTGACATAGTTTAACTATTTAAATCCCCAATTCAATCTTACAAAAGTGGTGCTATTTGTAATCATTATTTTTGAGATAAGGAAACAGAGGCAGAAAGGAGCTAAGTAACTAGCCCAAGATTAACATGCTATCACAATGACTTTTTCCAAAGAACATGAATTTAAACAAAACATATTCTGTACAGATGCATTTTTCCTTTTATGTTTTAATTCATTCTGTATACAGAATAATCCTCAGTGTATAGTGGCATGCCTGGGAAAGAATCAGAGAAACAAAATGTTTCTATCCTTCAGAGGCTTTTAGAAAGACTTTTTAAAAACAAATACTCTCCTGAGCTAACAATTAAAAATAATGACCTTTTCTCAGAAACTAAATTATGAAACGCAGGAGCCCAAAATGTTTTCTGCATTACCATGAACCGTAACGGATTTCAAGAAAAAGCAATGCTTCTCCAACGCAGTTTCCACCACGAACAGAACCGAGGTCTGGGGACAAAGAAGCGCGTTTGGTGTGAGGAATCCCAGACCCTGCCATCACTCCGTGGCTAAGGGATGGATGATTGTTCCTTTGGCAAATTGGAGACTCTGTCCTCACTAGACAGGGGTTAGAGATGCACGCACACAAGATACATGTTCTCATGAGGCCTTGTTGGCCTCCTTCAATTTGAATTTTCACAATGAACAAAGACTAAACACCGAAAGAAAGTGCTTCCAATGCTGGAATCTGCGGTAGCAGCCAGCCTGATGAAAAGGGGCTGCTCTGGGGGCAGGAGACAAAGAAGCCCAGTAGCTCTCCACCTGTGAGCATACCTAACCACACTTGGCACATCGCTAGTGAAGTTGTAGCCTCAATCTTCATAGAAACCCAAAGAATGCAGTTTTAGTTTCTGCAGATGTTATTTCCTACAAAAGGCCCCAGTTCCAAATTTACTTCCTTCCCCACCAGAAATACATAGTTTGCAAGGATTATGAAATTATTTTTAATAATATTTTTGATCTGTGGCTGGCTGAGTGGTTACTGTACTCCATAAGATGAACATATGGTAGCAGGTTGGAAGGAACTGCTAACAGTTCCAGACTTAAGAAAGACTTTTAATGGGGTGGTTGTTGACTTGGAACTGGTAGGCCACAGTTATTTCTTTGCAAATTTGCCTCCTCTGAGATTTGCTTATTTTGTGGGTGAATATACAAATTTATCTATGGCTTAAAATTTTGCAGGGGCTGGCACTGTAGTGTAGCTGGTAAAGCCATTGCCTGTGAAACTGGAATCCCATATGAGTGCCAGTTTGAATCCCAGCTGCTCCACTTCTGATCCACCTCCCTGCTAATGCACTTGGGAAAGTGTGGAAGATAGCCCAGGTGCTTGGGTCCCTGCACCCATGCAGGAGACCCAGAAGAAGCTCTGGCTTCAGCTTGGCCCAGCCCTGGCCAGTGTGACCATTTGGGGATAGAACCAGCAACAGATGGAAGATCTGTCTCTCCCTCACTCTTTCAAGTACATAAATAAACCTTTAAAAAAATTCTGCAGACTCTTCAACATGCAACTCTAAAGAAAATCTTTGTTGTTCTACAGAATGAGCTTAAGAGATCTTCTGGGACTGAAATTTTATTTTATTTTATTTTTTTGACAGGCAGAGTGGACAGTGAGAGAGAGAGAGAGAGAAAGGTCTTCCTTTGCCATTGGTTCACCCTCCAATGGCCGCCACAGCAGGCATGCTGCGGCCGGCGCACCGCGCTGATCCCATGGCAGGAGCCAGGTGCTTCTCCTGGTCTCCCATGGGGTGCAGGGCCCAAGCACTTGGGCCATCCTCCACTGCACTCCCGGGCCACAGCAGAGAGCTGGCCTGGAAGAGGGGCAACCAGGACAGAATCCGGTGCCCCGACCAGGACTAGAACCTGGTGTGCCGGCGCCGCAAGGTGGAGGATTAGCCTATTGAGCCGCGGCACCGGCCTGAAATCTTATTTTCAAACACAGAGTTAGGGAGGAATCTGGGACAATGGAGAGACTATGAGAATAGGTCTTTGCCCCATCCACACACGATCCTTACCATCTTTCTTGGATACCAGGACTATTTAGGTTATCTGGTGGTGGTGTCTCAGAAACCATGCTGCTGTGCAAGACCAGTCTCCTCTTTGCAATGAGAGAAAGAGCACCGTGAAAAAGTGTGGGCACTCTTAGCTTACTCACTTCTCAAATGATGACACATCCAACTTAGAGCTGTCTAACAAGAGCCAAACTTGTGAACACTCATGACAACATAAACACACTGGTAATGTGCATTAGTGTCAGGGAAGTGGGAGGACAGATGTTCAAGTCACTGGAACCAGTGAACGGCAGCTGTAAGGCTCCTGAGGCGGTTCAGAACCCAGATAAGAACGTCCTTTGAGAGTACTGGGGGACAGAGCAGGGATAGTGTGAAGGGAAAGGGTTCCTTTGGAAGTCTGCAGGGTCAGACTCACCACATCCCAAGCAGCTCACTGAGATGCTTACTTAGGCTGCTAGTTCTCTTTCCTAGGAGAGCTGGATGTGCAAGCAACTGCAAGTCCCAGAGTACACACTAGGTGGAGCTGTGGAGCAGAAGAGGGTGGTGATCCTCCAGTGAGGAACAGCGGAGACCCGAGGTCTAAGGAATAGGAGCAGGTACCAGAGAAGGAAACACGCTGCAGGAGACAAAACATGAGAATGGATAAAGGTGTATTTAACAAAATCAGTTAAAGTCACCGCTGGGGACATCATGTGGCAGATGGAATAAGCACTGTGAGATTTCTTCCTACTGCAGGGTCCACTTAGGTGAATGAGTTCCCTCCATGGCTCCACATGACAGCATACAGCAGTTATATAGGAAGGCATAAAACCAAACATAGATGAACAGGAAGATGTCTCACATTCTTGAATGAAAAATGTAGTATCATGAAAATACATGAATTTTCCCACTCATATAGAAATTAAGTGCAACCCAAATTAGAACCCTGGTAGGTGTGCTTAAATTGCATTAAATGATTTAAAACTCCCATGAAATAATGATAAACTTGTGAGAAGAGGACCTTATAAGATATTGAAATAGAGAAAGTACAACAAAAGCAGAATATCATCATAGGAATAGACAAAAGATGAGTAAAACAGGGTACCCGAAAAAGATTTTGCTGCCTGTGGAAATTTAATATATGAGAAATATATTTTACTTCAGAAAAGAAGACTGGTTTATTTAATAAATAATACTGGAAAAACTGACTATGCACAGGAAGAGCATAATTTCCGTTCCTGCTTCTCATACACAAATTCCAGATGGATTAAAATCTTAAAGGTAAGAATAAAAGTATAAAATTGCAGAAAGATAAAAGAGCCCATATGTAGGACTTGGAGGTTGGTGAGGCAGGGAAGCTATAAGCAATTTTCAAGATTTGTTACATGTGATTTTATAGTTATGATATTTTAAAAGATAAAATACAATATAAAGTATAGATAAGGGAAAAATCCACAATGGACATAACAGCTAATAATGAATATAACAGCTAACAGAACTATAATAAATTATAATAAAGACTACCAATGGAAAAATTAGTAGAGTTATAAAAACAGGAAAATCACAGAAGAGCAAGTTCAAATGGTCTAGGAGAATAACAAAACATCATTAATCTTCCTAGCAGTCAGGGAAAAACAAATGAAAGTAACAACGATATTGGCAAAATTAAAGAGAAATTTCATCCATTGCTGGTGAGGCTGTCCAGAAGACGGGAGACTCATTTACTGCCAAAGAACACATGATTTGCTCTTTTGTGAAAACAACTGGCAAATTCTGTTATGAGAACAAAAAAGGGCAAACTAACACTTGGGAATCTAATCCCTAGACAGAAATGTACCAGTGCAAAAAAGAATTGTGTACTACAATGTTTCAAAAATCCTAGAAACAAGGTGAATACACTTTGGCAAGGGAACAGTCAGACTAAAGTATAGCTGGGCAAGGACTATCTTGTATTTTTACTTTATTAAAGATTTACATATTAATGTATTCCAAAGGCAGAGCAACAGCCATGTCTGGGCCAGGCAGAGACAGAAGCCAGGATCTCCATCCTACTCTACCACATGGGTGGCAGAGGCCCAGGCAGTTGGGCCATTTTCTCCTGCCTTCCCAGCCACATTAGCAGGAAGTTGGGTTGAAAACAGAGCATCAAGACTTGAACCAGTACTCCAATATGAGATGCTGGGACTGCAAGCAGCAGCTTAACCTATTGTCAGGCCCTCTTGTAGTTTCAAAGAATCAGCTAGAGCTACACTTATTAACCTGGAGGAATCCTGTGATGCTGTTAAACTAGAAACTCAAGATGCAGAGAAATTATCTATATTTCATTTCTGTTAAAAATCAATGACCAAAAATCACCTTGATTTTATACATGTGTATGTGTGTTGTGTATCTGTCTATTTTTACTTATACAGTTATACATCACTTAATGATGGGATATGTTCAAGAAGATGTATAGGTGGGCATTTAATTACTGTGTGAACATCATAGAGCATACTTAACACAAATCTAAACAGGATTCCCTACTACATACTTATGCTCTGATACACACACACACACACACACACACACACATGTATGTATGTATGTTAAAATATAGCCTATTGATCCTCAGACTATGATGACCAATACAACATGGGATGAAATCAAGCACAAGAGAAAATGAAGCAATTACAAGATCCAGTAAATACAGAATGTATCGGGCTGCTGCTGGCATAACAGGACAACTGTTTTTTTGTTTTTGTTTTTACTTTTAAAAAAAGTACACTCTCACAATAAAACAGAGCATATTGAATACATAAACAAGAATCATTTATCATTATCAAACATTATGTACTGTGTGTAACTGTGCTACACTTTTATATGAATGGCAGCAGAGTAGATTTGTTTATGCTAGAATCACTCAAACACATGAGTAATGCTTTGTGCTATATCATGATGCCTACAAGTTTGGTAAAGTTGTAGGATATAAAATTAACACACAAAAATCAAAAACCTTTGTATGCACAGACAATGCTATGATTGAGAGAATTTGCAAGATCAGCCCCATTCACAATAGCTACAAAAAATGTAAATGCCTTGGAATAAATTTAACCAAGCAGGTGAAAGATCTGTATGATAAAAATTATAAACCATTAAAGAAACAGAAGACACAAATATATGGAAAAATCTCCATGTTTTGACTTGGAAAAATATCAGAAAGTCCATACTTCCAAAATAATTTACAGATTCAATGTGATCCCAATCAAAATACCTAGTGACATTCTTCTCAGATCTAGAAAAAAATGATGCTAAAATTCATATGGAAACACAAGAGACCCCAGATAGCTAAAGCAATCTTATGCAACAAAAACATGGCAGTTAAAATCAAAACAACCTGGTACTGGCAAAAAATTGTAGACCAATGGAACAGAATAAAATCCCCAGAACTCAATTAAAACATCTACAACCAACTTTGACAAAGGCACTAAAATCAATTCCTAGATAAAGAACAGTCTCTTCAACAAATGGTGTTAAGAGAATAGGATTTCTGCATGCAGAAATATGAAACAAGACCCCGACCTTATACTTTACGTAAAAATCAACTCAAAATGGATCAAGGTTCTAGATCTATAACCTGATACATTGAATTACTAAAGTAGAACATTGGGAGAACTCTGCAAGACATTGGCAAAGACTTATTAGAAAAGACCTCAGGTGCACAGGAAACCAAAGCAGAAACAGACAAATGGGATTACACCAAGCTAAGAAGCTTTTGCACTGCAAAGGAAACATTTAAAGTGAACAAGCAACTGACAGATGGGAGAAAACATTTGCAAAATATGAAACTGATAAAAGATTAATATACAGGATCTATAAAGAGCTGAAGAAACTCAACAATAACAAAATAATCCAGTCAAGAATTGGGCAAACAATTTCAACAGGTTATTTTTCAAAAACATGAAAGTCAAATGGCTAAGAGACAAATGAAAAAATGCTCAGGATCATTAGCCATCAGAGAAACTTAAAATAAATAAATAAATACCACAATGAGATTTCACCTCACCCTAGTCAGAATGGTTCTCATACAGAAATCAACAAGCAATAAATGCTGGGGAAAACCTGGTGAAAAAGGTCCCCTAAAACACTGCTGGTGGGAAAGCAAACTAGTACACCCATTATAGAGGACAGTATGGAGACTGTGAACAAAGCAGAAAACAGATCTACCATATGACCCAGCCATCACACTCCTGTGAATTTACCCAAACACAATGAAATCGGTTTATGAAAGAGTGACCTGTACCCCCATGTTTACTGCAGCTCAATTCACAATAACTAAGATATGGAATCAACAGATGTCCATCAATTGATGACTGGATAAAGACAATGTGGTATAAATACACTATGGAATATTACTCAGCCATAAAAAGGATGAAATCCCATTTTTCACAACAAAACAGATGCAACTGAAAACCATTATACTTACTGAAATAAGCCAACCCCCAAAAAGACAAATATCATATTTTCCCTGATCTTTAGTAAGAATACAATGTAATTTGTAATTATTTGTATTGCAATCTACATAAAATTATTCCTATCCATAAACTGTTGAGAGGAAATGGCTTAGAGTCTAAATGAACTTAATTATTGTAACCACACAGAAAATATTTGGATGTTACATTGCCACTGGTTCTATTTCATTGAAAGAAATTATTAATGACTAATTGTCAAAAAAAACTGGGTAAAATGATCATTTTTCCATTCAATTCTTTTTTATAGCTGTTGTCTACTATAGTCCCACTCAACTGGATTCTTTTTAATTTTTTATTTGTTAAATTTTTTTATTTGGTGAATTATTAAGTCTTTTACTGAAATGTATATTTTAAAAATGGTATCTCAAAAACTAAAAAAAAACTGTAGAAGAACAGGAACAAGAGTGAGCTGGAGAGGAGGAAATATCATTATATTCTTAGACATATATCTAAAAATCATATTGAATTTGTTAAAAATTAAATTAAAAAGAAAAAAATGTGGTATATATACACTGTGAAATACTACTCAGCCATAAAAATAATGAAACCCTTTCTTTTGCAACAAAATGGATACAACTGGAAGCCATACAGTTAGCGAAATAAGCCAGTCTCCAAAAAACCAATGTTTTCTCAGATATATAGTAATTAATACAGAATATAAAAAAACATATAAGAGTGAAAGAGACATCCTGTGATTTGATTGTTGTTTTTAGCCTTTGCTTATACTCTTTTGGAACTGTGGCCTTCCTACTTTTTACTCGTTGAATATTACAGTTGGTGGTGCAATAACCCTGTGATTATAGAGTAGACTGAAAGTATGCTTTTGCAAAAATTAAAGAAAAAAGGAAGGAAAGAAAAAAGGGGATTGAGGGAGGGAAAGGATGGAGGTGAATATGGTTATGTTCTTACAACTGTACCTATGGAATACATGAAATCTGTTCTCTTTATATTAATAAAAATTTTTTAAAAACATGATATTTTATCCCCTTCCAATATGTAGCAGAATAAGCAAACATAGTTAAAATCAGAAAATAAGGTCTACTTTAATCAGACAAGGAATGGATCATAAACTAAATGAACTTCAAAAACCAGTGCCCAAAGAAATAAAGAAAAAATTTTTTGTAGTACTTTATGCTGGACTCCCACAGAATTCATACTGGAAATTCAACAACATCCCGTGACCTTTAATGAATGTTCTCTACCCTGGAGAGGAGCCACCAGATTGGACGTATCCTTAGTTTTTCTTTCTCTTCACTCTTTGAAGACCTCTCTCTCTTTTTTTTTTTTTTTAAAGATTTGTTTATTTGAAAGGCAGAGTTACAGAGAGGCAGAGAGAGGCAGAGAGAGGCAGAGAGAGAGAGAGAGAGAGAGAGAGAGAGAGAGAGAGAGAGAGCTTCCATTCACTTGTTTACTCCCGAGATGGCTGCAACAGCCAGAGCTGTGCCGATGCCGATCTGAAGCCAGAAGCCAGGAGCCTCCTCCGGGTCTCCCACATAAGTGCAGGGGCCCAAGCACTTGGATAATCCTGCACTGCTTTCCCAGGCCATAGCAGAGAGCTGGATCGAAAGTGGAGCAGCCAGGACTCGAACCAGTGACCATATGGGATGCCGACACTGAAGGTGACGGCTTTACCCGCTGCAGCACAGCGCCGGCCCCAAGACCTCTCTTGGCCCAAGCTGCCCTCAACAATTTCCAGAACACCACAATGACTTTAGGAATACAACCTAGATACCTAGTGTCTGCACTCAACAAAAGTCCTGAAAGACAGTTCTCAAATTAAATCGTATAATAGCCCTACTCTGCTCAAAAAGAACTGAGATCTGCTCCTGGGTAGATAACCAGCATAAGTGATTTTGCATCGTGCCACAAAGTCTTTAAGAGTGTTTAGTAGGACCAGCATTGTGGTGTAGTGGGTTAAGCTGTCACTTGTGATGCTAGTAACCTAACATGGGTGCTAGTTTGTGTCCCAGCTGCTCCACTTCCAATCCAGCTCTCTACTAATGCAGCCAGGGAAGGGAGCTGAAAATAGCCCAAATCCTTGGGCCACTGCTACTCCCATGGAAGACCCAGAAGAGGCGTCTGGCTTCAGTCTGGCTCATCCCTGGCCACTGCGGCCCTTTGCGGAGTGAACCAGTAGATGAAAGATTTGTGTCTCTACTTCTCTCTCTGTAACTCTGCCTTTCAAATAATTAAATAAACCCTTAGTTTGTTGAAAATGGAATTACAAGATTGTCTTTAATAATGAAAAGAAAGTGTTAAGGGTAGCTTTCATTCAGAATAGCCCCATTTGAAAATAACCTTGTTAAGTTCACCAATCTGAGAAATGATCATATATTCATACAATATTCATATAGCAATGAAAATGAATGAACTATTGATGCATACAACGTGGATAAATTTCTCAGACAAAATGCTGGGCAGAAGCCAAGCCCAAAGCATTTTTAACAAATGGCTTCATTTGTTAAGTTCAAAATCAGGACAAAAAACATAAGAGTCAGAAGAATAGTTTCCATTGGGATGATACTGACCAGGAGGGAACAATGTGGGGGTGGAGGGCACTTCTGGGATATGACGGGTATTCATAACTTTGTGTGGTAGGCACAAATCCACTGAACTACGCACTGAAGATCTATGGACTTTATGAATGCTACTCCTCAGTATATAATGCAAGCAAGCGAAATAAAAGGCAGGCTGGTTTTCCATTTCATGCATTCTAAGTCACAGTTCTCACCATGGCCTAAAAGCCCTATTTGATCTGTTCCTTGTTCCATCTTTCTTTCCTCTCCTTCTATTCTCCCCCATGGATTGCGCCAATTAAACCCCACTGTGCTCTACATTCTGCCTGGAAATCACAAGGTATTTCCCGAGTTGCAGCCTCAACACTTATATTGGATTCTGAGGAAAGAAAGCAAGGTGAGCCAGATGTAACAAGAAGAAATTACTCACATTATGTCAGAGTAAAGACAATGTCAGAGAAGGGCCAGAGAAGCAGTTTTAAGATGAAATGAAAGAGAACAGTAACCTGGGAACTACAGGAAAATCTTCCATGCAAAAGACAAACAAGCACAACATAGATAAAATTATAATTCAAAGAACAGAAGGAATTTCTCAGACCTTCTTTTTGCTGTCAAACAAGATACTGAAAAACATGAATAAGAGTTTAGAATTGAGTTTCTGGCAATGACAGACTCTTTTGTATTGGATCAACATTCCTGAGAATGTGTAGAAAACTGAGATTTTTAACATGCATACATATGTGTGCGTGCATACACACACAATATCTGAAGGGATCAGAGAGCTATCAAGGCAATGAGTACTTGAGGAGCAAGACTTTATAAAGAGAGGTAGTACACACTGTTATTTGGCACCATTACTTTCCCTCCAGGCTTTTACTGATTAAAAAGCAATGGCAGCTGGCGCAGCGGCTCAATAGACTCATCCTCTGCCTTGCGGCGCCGGCACACCGGGTTCTAGTCCCAGTTGGGGTGCCGGATTCTGTCCCAGTTGCCCCTCTTCCAGGCCAGCTCTCTGCTGTGGCCAGGGAGTGCAGTGGAGGATGGCCCAAGTGCTTGGGCCCTGCACCCCCTGGGAGACCAGGAGGGGCACCTGGCTCCTGGCTTTGGATCAGCGCAGTGCGCCGGCCGCAGCGGCCATTGTGGGGTGAACCAACGGAAAAAGGAAGACCTTTCTCTCTCTCTCTCTCATTGTCCACTCTGCCTGTCAAAAAAAAAAAAAAAAAAAAAAGCAATGGCAAGGCTGGCATTGTGGTATAGTGGGTAAAGCTGCCGCCTGTGATGCCGGCATCACATAGGGACACTGATTTGAGTCCCAGCTGCTCCTCTTCCAACATACCTGGGAAAGCAGCGGAAGACAGCCCAAGGGTTTGGGATCCTGCACCCATGTAGGAGACCTGGAGAAAGCTTCCGGCTTCGGACTGGCCCAACATTGGCTGTTGCAGCCATTTGGAGAGCAGAGGGAAGATCTCTTTCAAATAAATAAATCTCAAAAAAAGGAAAGAAGGGAGGGAGGGAGGGAGGAAGGGCAAAGCTATAAAGTTACGGATAAAATTGAAGCTTAATGAGAAAGAAGCTGAGCAGAACCTCTAGGAGCCTCGTATGCTAGGAGACAGCAATAGGAGTAAAGAGCCAGAGAGGAGGAGGAGACCTGAGCACTCAGTTGGGGTCACTAGAACGATAGACACCTCAAATACGGGATAACCATCCACTGCTACCCTTCATCCACAAAATGATTTGATTGTGCTCCATCTCTGTTGGAATTAAGGTGGTTTTCATTACTCTGTTCTCCAAAAGCAAAAATAAATCCTATATTCAGGAAAATATCATCACTGAAAGTTTCAACTGACCTTGACAGTATGTCACATCCAATGTCTGATATTGACTCAAAACTAATTCATCACGCAAAAAAATATGAAGAAGAAAGGAAAGGAGGAAAGTCAAAGGGAAGAGAAAAGAAGAAGAAAATGATTAAAAAAAAAAAGACAAGAAAATATTCGGCTAGGAAATCTAGATTTCTCAGATGAGGGAGTTAAAATAGGTGTGATTAATTCACTCGAGACACTAAGTGACACGGTGATGAATCCCAGCGCAGGCTGGAAGTTCTAAAGGAGAATCCAATGGAAATTCCAGAACTGAAATTAAGAATTCCAAGGCTGGTGAGGTTTCAGTACCGATCAGGCTTTTCAAGTTGCGAAACATCTTCATTCCTGTCCAAACAACAAAAAAGGGACAAACTAAAAGAAATGCCTTTTCTTTGATTACACTGAGGGGCTGTGGACACAGAGTGAGGTCTAAATGACCTCCCTCGCGGAGCCCGTCAAGCCGGCCTGGGGAGGGCTGACCAGCAGCCGTTTCCAGAGGTGGGAGCAGCTGCCCTGTCGGGTGGGACCCGTTGGCTCAGCTGCTGGGGATCTTTCCGGAGTCAGGTGTTGGCTGTTAATTAACCCTTCAGGGATCGCTTCAGCTGCGGAGAGCCAGCATGCCCAAAGGCGTGCCTCCTTCTGTGCAAACACAAGTTACTTAACAGCGAGGGACTAAGGACAGGGGCTGTTTAATAGTGAGGGACTCAGCACACACTACGTGTGTGCCTCCCCGGGCTGAGAAATACCCAACTTGAGTGGGCCAAAGAGTTAGCCTTAAATGAGAGAAAGGAAAAAAGAAAGAAAATGGTACCTCAACGTGAGTACTGGAGAGGGCCATTCCACATGGGTCAGCAAGGGAAAGAGAAAATAAGAGAGCAGTATGCCCCCAGCGCACTCCACCGTGGAACGCGTTCTCTTCCCTGCCTTCCACCTCTTTTTATAAGAAACGGGCGGTGCCCGCAAAGCGCTACGTACGTATCAGAGTAGGGTCTGCGCATGCTCTGATCCTCTGTGGCAGCGGTGCATCCTGGGAAGGTGGACGTATCATGGCGACAGTTAAATAGCATCACTTTCCAGGAATACAGAGATCCAGGTTGCCTCAGCTTTAACTGTCTGGTTACTCCATATCGCTTGAGTCCTCATCACCCAGATGGGAGATAAGAAGAAGCCTGGAAAGGACCTGAGGTGGGCAGAACCATGCGGCCCTCAGTGCCCGCGTCCATGAGACCTGTGAAGATGTCAGGGTGCGGCTAAGGGAATTAAGGCTACTGATGGAAGGAAGAGGGCTGCTCAGCCGGCCTGAAGATGGGGATATTATTCTGGTTGGTTCTGGGTAATCACAGTGGTCCTTAACAGCAGAAGAGGGAAATGAAGAGAGAAGTCAGCATTTTGAGAATGGAGATGGACGTTGCTGACTCTCAGGGCGGAGCAAGGGGGCCATGACCGAGGAGTATTGGCCCAGAAGCTGAAACAAGGCAAGGACCCCAGTTCTCCGTCAGACCCTCCTGAAAGGAGTGCGGCCTGCTGAAACCCTGAGGTTAGCTCCCTGACGTCTGTGTGACCCTTGTGATAAACAGAAATGTACGATAATAAATGTACGATAATAAATAAGCCACCATGTTTATGACAGTTTGTTAAAGCAGCCGTGGAAAGGTAACACAAGCCCCAAATACTAAGCCAACCCCTCAAGATTCGACTATTCTGTGCTGCTTTTTTTGAATTAGTGGTGGTCGGAGACACTTTTGTCCCTTGGTCACACTCTGTTTGTATCATTAGCACTTAGCACTGCCCTGAGGGACCTGCTATCCCCTCCCAGACGCTTGAAACTAGATGATAAATTATTTGACTAACTTAGACCCAGCTGCCACTCAGCTCGACTCCTGACAAGATCAGAGATCCACTCCTCTGTGATCTGAGAGGCTGGGAAGGAGAGAGCGGAGTCACGGCCTTGTAATAGGCTGGTGCGTCCCCCGCAGTCCCGCTGGCCGTAGGGGCCTGCTGACCTCACTAGCCAGAGGACAGGATGTAAACGGAAGGCAGCCAAAGCTGAGCTGCTAGTAAAATCAACGAGATCATCCCCGCATTTAAGCTGCCTGGTGGAAAACCATGTTCCGTTTTGAGGAAAAGTATTTAGTCTCTACTTTTTTATATAGATCTGTCACAAAACTTAAAACACTGTAAGAAAATAAAGAAGCAAGAAAGTGTTATCTATAATCGGCAAGAAAATGTTTTCTATAATCTGGTTTTAAAACACTCACGGGATGAATACTTGGTCTGATGGCTAAGACATTGCTTGGAACACCTGCATTTAAGTGCCTGCATTCAAGTCACGAACCACTTCTGATTCCAGCTTCCTTCTAATACATACCCTGGGATGCAATGCGTAATGAGTCTAGTAGTTGAGTTCCGGTCACTCACATGAGAGACCCTCGCATGGTCCCAGCCCCAGATAGTGTGGGCATTTGGTAAATAAGCCAGCTTCTGGGAGATCTCTCTTTCTCTAGCACGCTCTTTCTCTGCCTTTCAAATAAAACAAAATCCATGGAAGTAGATCTGTAGACGCTGAGGACTCAAATTTTGGAATTAGAGAAATGACTTGGATAATCTCTTAAGATTAGAGAGAGACTGGGGAAGGCGCTGTGGCGTAGCAAGTAAAGCTGCCAAGCTGCCATCGGCAGCGCCAGCATCCCATATGGGCACCGGTTGGAGTCCCGGCTGCTCCATGTCCGATCCAGCCCTCTGCTATGGCCAGGAAAAGAAGTAGAACATGGCCCAAGTGCTTGGGCCCCTGCACCCACATGGGAAACCTGGAACAAGCTCCTGGCTCTTGGTTTTGTATCGGTGCAGCTCTGGCCATTGCGGCCAACTGGGAAGTGAACCAGTGGATGGAAGACCTATCTCTCTCTCTCTGCCTTTCCTTCTCTCTCTGTGTAACTCTTTCAAATAAATAAATAAATCTTTTTAAAAAAGATTGGAGATATTTAGGAAATAATGTCTAATTTATTTTAAGTTTATGATGTTTTCAGCTTTTTTCTCATCTATTAGACAGACACAAGTCCAAAATCTTGACAAGATTGGCATGTAGGTGGCAATACTGCAGGAAACAGGCACTTTCATACTTTGCTGGTCGGCATATAGAATGGTATTTTCTCAGGAAGGACAATGCATGTCTTCTTTATGAATTTCCCTTCTGAGAACTTACATCGAGAATACAACTTTAGCAACATGAAAATGCATATATAAAAGTTTGTTTATTGCTGCACTATTTGTTTTTTTTTAAAGATTTATTTATTTATTTGAAAGTCAGAGTTACACAAAGAGAGGAGAGGCAGAGAGAGTGCGCCGTCTTCCATCTGATGGTTCACCCCCCAGTTGGCCGCAGCAGCTGGAGCTGAGCCGATCTGAAGCCAGGAGCCAGGAGCCAGGAGCTTCTTCCAGGTCTCCTGTACCGGTGCAGGGGCCCAAGGACTTGGGCCATCTTCTCCTGCTTTCCCAGGCCATAGCAGAGAGCTGGATTGGAAGTGGAGCAGCTGGGACTAGAACTGGTGCCCATATGGGATGCTTCAGGCCAGGATGTGCCACAGCTGTGCCACAGCACCCGCCCCCTGCTGCACTATTTGTAACTAAAATATTGTAACCCACTTAAGTGATCAAATAAAAGACTGCATTTAAAGTTCAAGTTGAGGTTAATTTAAGAATCGAGAAATAAGAAAAATAATATTTTTGGGATAAACTATGGTACACATACATTATAGAGAATGGTAAGCTAGTGGTAAAAAATGAGAAAAATCTGTGTTAACTGAAAGGGAGAGATTTCCATAATTTAATTTTCAGTGAAAAATAATATATGTAAATTCACTGTCATTTGTGAAAGAAGAGAAAATAAGAAAACATGTTCGGATCTGTGTGTTTGCAAAAAGGAAAATGGAATGATAGTACAGCAACTAATGAAATGGGTTACCCACAGGGATGAAATTGAAAAGGTAAAGTTGAAAGGGCAAAGGAGAGAACAACACTTCTCTGAGGATATTTTACTGGGTAACGTGACTTTTAGATTTATGTTAATGCTCTGTATAGCCAGTAAAATGAAATAAAATTACAAAGCCCCAAACTAACTGCAAATGGTAACAAATGAAACTGTTTCAAATGAGTGAAGTAGTTTCCCCAAGGAAGAGTTGCTCTTCTTATTATGGTAAAATAGACATAATGTGTAATTTACCATTTTCACTATTTTCTAGTTCAGTGGCACTAAGTCCATTTGTGTTGCCAAGCCATCACTACCATGCATCTCCAGAACTCTTCCCATCTTGCGAAAGTGAAACTCTGTACCCATGAAACACCTCCTACTGTTCCCAGTCTCAGGCAACCCCCTTTTTACTTTTTTTTTTTTTCTTTTTGACAGAGTGGACAGTGAGAGAGAGAGACAGAGAGAAAGGTCTTCCTTTGCCGTTGGTTCACCCTCCAATGACCGCCACGGCCGGCACACTGCGGCCGGTGCACCGCGCTGATCCGAAGGCAGGAGCCAGGTGCTTCTCCTGGTCTCCCATGGGGTACAGGGCCCAAGCACTTGGGCCATCCTCCACTGCACTCCCGGGCCATAGCAGAGAGCTGGCCTGGAAGAGGGGCAACCGGGACAGAACCCGGCACCCCGACTGGGACTAGAACCCGGTGTGCCGGCACCACTAGGTGGAGGATTAGCCTGTTGAGCCACAGTGCCGGCCCCCTTTTTACTTTCTGTTTTGGTAAATTTGACCACTCTAGAAATCCCATGTGAGTGGAATCATATAGCATCTGCCCTCTTATGGTTGGTTTATTTCACTTAGTATAATGTCTTAAAGGTTCTCCAGGTTATAGCATGTATTAGCATTTTTTTTCCACTTTAAGGCTGAGTAATAATCTATTGTATATACAAGTGATGTGTTCTTTATCTGTTCATCAGATGGTAGACACTAGAATGACTTCCACTTTCTGGCTCTTGCAAATAATACTGCAATGGACATGGATGTACAGATGATTATTTGAGAACATGCTGTAAATTTAGGGGGCATGTACTCAGAGGATGTACTGAATCATATTGTAATTCTATTTAATATTTGAGGACCTGCCTCTCATTCTCTACATCAACTGCACCACTTAACATTCTCACCAGCCATGTTCAAGAGTTCCAATTACCTTTACCAACATGTCTTAGTCTTTGTTGTCTTTTTTTTTTAAAGTACCCAACCTAACGGATGTGAGGCAGAGTCTCATTGTACTTTTGATCTGATTGCCCTAGAAATTATGATATTGACTATCTTTTCATGTACTTTTTAATGAATGGTAAATGAATGTAAAAATGGTAAAATACATGTTATATCTATTTTTTATCATAATAAAAGGAGCAACTTTTCCTTGGGACTACTTGATTGATTTGAAAACACAAATGGTCATTTATATGTCTTTGATGGAGCAATGTTTATTCAAGTGCTTTCCCTATTTTTAAATTCTTTTGTTTGCCTTATTGTTGTTGAGTTGTAAGGTAATATATACAAAATATATACAAAGGCCGGCGCCGCGGCTCACTAGGCTAATCCTCCGCCTGGCGGCGCCGGCACACCGGGTTCTAGTCCCGGTCGGGGTGCCGGGTTCTGTCCCGGTTGCCCCTCTTCCAGGCCAGCTCTCTGCTGTGGCCAGGGAGTGCAGTGGAGGATGGCCCAAGTGCTTGGGCCCTGCACCCCATGGGAGACCAGGAAAAGCACCTGGCTCCTGGCTCCTGCCATCGGATCAGCACAGTGTGCTGGCCGCAGTGCACTGGCCGCGGTGGCCATTGGAGGGTGAACCAACGGCAAAGGAAGACCTTTCTCTCTGTCTCTCTCTCTCACTGTCCACTCTGCCTGTCAAAAAATAAAATAAATAAATAAATAAATAAACAAAATATATACAAAAATATATGTACAATAAATGCATAGATTATGGGCATTTGTTCTTTGCCAGATGTGTGATAAGTAAATATTTTCTCTGATTCCACAGTTTGCCTTTTCATCCTGTTGATAGTATCCTTTTCCATCAAATCACTTAAATTTAATGTTTTCCAATTTTTCTGTTTTTTTTTGTCTGTTCTTTTAGTGTCATATTCAAGAAATCATTGCCAAATACAATGCTGTAATTTCTTTCTATATTCTTTCTAAGAGTTTTATAATTTTAGGTTTTATGTTTAAGTATTTGATGCATTTTGGCTTGATTTTTGTATGTGTTGTAAAGTACGGATCCAACTTCATTTATTTGCAGATGGTTATCCAGTTTTCCCTAGACCATTTGTTGAAAAGGCTTCCTTTTCTCCATTGAATGAATTTGGTATTCTTTCTTAAAATCAACTGAGCACATATGTGAGAGTTTATTTCTATGCTTTTTATTCTATTCTACTGGCTTATTTGTATATATTTGTGCCAGTATTCCAAAGAAGTTTTGAACATAGTAGTTTGACAACAGTCTATAGAAAAAATAAAAAATCCCTGTAAACAAATCTTAATAGGTTTGTTTGTGGTAGTGCTATGCAGATCTTAAAACTATGTTGTAAGTGTTATAAAACTGAACAGATGATTGAATATAGTGAGGTTGTTGGGAATCAGATTAAAAATGGAAGATTGGAGATACAAATATTGAATAGGAAGTCAAGCAAGCACCTAGATGGATTCCAAGTAGGGTACCAGTATAAATTTATTATTTACCATACAGTAAGCTCTTGGTATCTGCAGGGATTTTTTCCAGAGACATCCTTCTCACCTTGGATACCAAAATCTGCAGATGCTTAAATCCCTTCTATAAAATGGCACAGTATTTTCATATAATCTATGATCATTCTCCCATACACTTTAAATCATCTCAACTCAGAATAATTAATGCAATATAAATACTGTGTAAACATTTGTTATAATATATTGCTTAGGGAATAATGAGAAGAAAAAAGTCTGTATGTTTAATGTAGGTACATTTTTTTTTTCAAATATTTTCAATACATAGTTGACTCCATGGCTGCCTAACCCAGGGATTTAGAGAGCATTCAGTAGCAATGGAAAATCTAGAGCCCAGATCTTGGTTTCTAAATGCTCCACTAAAGCCAAGTAAGTGTCCATGGAGAATTGGCTTGTTCAAGGGATGGGAAAGGAAAATAAAAGATAAACCTGTAAACTCTTAAGTGCTGGGAAATATGGAAGTGTTGAAAGAATGATAAGGATATATAAAAAGTTGAAGGAATTCTACTGGCCAAATCTGGGATAGTTTGATCTTCAAGGTAAATAATAGATAAAATAAGAATCTGAGGGGCCAGCACCATGGCTCACTTGGCTAATCCTCTACCTGCGGTGCCGGCATCCCATATGGGCGCCAGGTTCTAGTCCTTGCTGCTCCTCTTCCAGTCCAGCTCTCTGCTGTGTCCCGGGAAGGCAGTGGAGGAAGACCCAGGTGACTGGGCACCTGCACCTTCGTGGAAGGCCAGGAGGAAACACCTGGCTCCTAGCTTTAGATCGGTGCAGCATGCTGGCCGTAGCGGCCATTTGGGGGGTGAACCAGTGGAAGGAAGACCTTTTTCTCTGTCTCTCTCTCACTGTCTAATTCTGCCCGTCAAATAAGTAAAAAATAAATAAATAAATAATAAGAATCCGTGAGTTCATAGTGATAATATACAATAAATCATTAAACAAATCAGAGAAAGGGCTCTTCCTTATAGCAGAATGCTGACTAGCCAATAAGCACTGAAGAATTGAGAACTTAAAAACCATATAGTAACAATAGATTTAGGCAAGAATCATTATGAATGCTTAACTGGGAGAGGGAGAGTTTGACAGACAGAGTATTTACATAGTTTCAAAGTGTCTCTCTATGAATAAACAATAAAATGATAGAAAAAAGGATCGAAGTTTTTAAAATTCATTATAAATGTGGGAAAATGGTAGCCATACAGTGGAGAAATCTGACAAGACAAGTGACTATAATCAATTTCATCAGGTGAAAGCAAATGGACCAAACTCAAATAGAAAATTCTGCTATTGGGGGTATGGTTAAATCAACATTAAGATACCTTCAGAAATGTCTCAGTGTGGGTAGGAGGCATGGAAATATGGGACAGTTCGTTAGCAGCTTTTCATTGTCAAAACAAAGCACTTGAAAGTGACTACCTAGAAAAGAGAAGTTTGTTTAGCTGACAGTCTGTTTGACTGAAAGTGCGAATGGTTTGATGTAGGCTCTGGCAAAGGCTCCATGGTGCATGGCAGAGCCTATGCAGAGGAGAGATCTGCAGTGAACCGGGAAGTAAAGAAAGGCTGGGCTCAACTCATGTTTGCATAACAATGCTCTCATGAGAACTACCTTCTGAAGGCATGTCCCCAGTGACCTTAAGACCCCCCACCAGGCCCACCTCCTAAACACCATAATTGGATTAATTTATGACTTTGGGATTTAAGTTCCAACTTGAGTTCAGGAGCCGTATCATATTCAAACTATCGCAAGGGGTGGAAAAAGAACAGATGATGGTTTGGGGAGAAGGACGGAAGAACACATGGCTATCACATCCTAGGAGCTCCACATCAGAACTACAGAGAATAGGGGACGGACCCACAGCAGCAGGGAGCTTCCTGGCCGAGTTCACACCATTCCTTAGACCATATTCTCTGGTGCTTGGTCCAGCCATGTCAGCTGGCTGCTGTCACTCTACAGGCACTGCTCAGGACAGAGCCCTGCCAGATGGGCTAAGCTTTTGTAAGACTTGCCTTGCAGTTGAATTTCTTCTGCCCAACCTGCTCCTCCCCTTTTTCTCACAGGCTCATTGGTCTTTAAACAACCTGTTCCCAAATTTCCTATCAGCCGCTGCCTCCACAGAAACCAACACAACCAACTCACTGGGAAGCTCCTGATATCCGCCCTCAATTAAGAAGGAAAATAAGGACACATCTAACACTTATAAAAATACATGGTTTCAAAAGAAAGCAACAGATGAACACAAGCTGTTCAGCTAATGAAGGTCTTGTGTTTGGAAATCTGTCATGTATTTGGATTGGGGGACAAATTTTCCAAGATGAACTGGTTTGAGAAGACACAGATTGGATCCTTTATTGGTTTCCTAGGCTCGCTATAACTAAGGACCTCAAACTGGATGACTTAAACCACTAGAAACTAATTCTCCCACAGTTCTAGAGGCAGGAAGCCCAAGATCAAGGTGTTCCTAGGGCTACACTCATGCTCTCAGCTTTTCAGGCAGTTATTGGTGTTCCTCGGCAAGCAATTTCCTAACTCCAGTGTCTATTGCTGCTACCACATTGCCATCTTCCCTGTGTCTGTCTTCACATGGCTCGCTCCTCTGTGTGTATCTCTGTCTCAACATTCCTTCTCTTCTTTTTGTATGCATAAAGGCATCCATCATTTTGGATGAAGTCCCTGCCGTACTCCAGTTTGATCTTGTCATAACTTGTATCAGAGCCTACTTCCAAATGAAGTCACATTCCCAGGTAGCAGGAGTTGGGACTTCAATCTATCTTCTCAGGATACATGAACCAGTCCACAACAGATGGCATACTAAACGAGCCCACTGACGCCTCTTGGAGCTGGAACTCTAAAGCCAACTCCTTTGGAGTTGACTCCAAGCAGAACTATGTTGGAGGCCTAAAAAAAAGAGAAGGTAGGACAGTGAAAGGAGTTTAGACATGAGAACGGAACGGTGTGGCTCTACTGTGGGCCTATGTATGCAGCAGGGGAGAACATGATAGTTTAGACTTCCTTTTTTTTTTTTTGACAGGCAGAGTTAGACAATGAGAGAATGAGAGAGAGAGAGACAGAGAGAAAGGTCTTCCTTTTCCATTGGTTCACCCCCAAGTGGCCTCTATGGCCGGTGCTTTGCGGCCAGTGTGCTACGCCGATCCGAAGCCAGGAGCCAGGTGCTTCCTCCTGGTCTCCCATGTGGTGCAGAGCCCAAGGACTTGGGCCATCCTCCACTGCCTTCCCGGGCCACAGCAGAGAGCTGGACTGGAAGAGCAGCAACCAGGACAGAATCCAGCGCCCCAACTGGGACTAGAATCCGAGGTGCCGGTGCCGCAGGTGGAGGATTAGCCTAGTGAGCTGTGGCGCCGGCCTAGACTTCCTGACTGTAGAATCATACCATGTACCCCTGCGGAGGGCAGGGGAGTTGATCTTGTTAGCCAGGGCTGAAGTGAGGGCTCTGGGTGGAGGACATGCAGTGGGGAATCCCAAGGTACGAGGCAATCCCTCAACTATGCCAACGGCCACACTCCAGAAGCCCTTTGGAAGAGTCCTCATGTTAGAGGAGGCTAGGAAGCAAAAGACAGTGGGTTGGGGAGCAGGTGCAGTATTCAAATTCGTGCAAAGGTAGACACATCTGGACAACTACATTCATACAAAATTACAAATGTGAACAGATTTAACCAAAAAAAGTTCACTGAACCAGAGAGGTCTTCGCCAATAAAAATGGACCCAGACTGAAGATTCAACTAATCCTTTTTTTTTTTTTTTACTGTATCATGCTATAAAAGTGATAAGCATTTATGAAAGCTGTATTTAGAATTTTTAATTTGGATCTTTTCCTTCTAGCACTGTGTGGTTGGATTCTCCCTCCAATGTTGGGAGGTAGCAACAAGCACAGATCCCAGTCAGCCCGGTTGTCATCAGGGGGAACCACAGACAGTCTGCAGTGTGCTGGGTGGCTAAGCTACTGTGTTCAGGAGGTTAGGTGAATATTAAATTCACTTCCAACTTAACATGGGTTTATCTGGATGAAACCATCATAAGTCAAGGGCATCTGCACATGATAAAATTAAGAATTTGGTAAGAGGTTTTGAAATAGAACACTGTGGCAAAGCTGGGGTTTGTCCAAGCTGGGAAGTTCTGATAAAATAGTGAGGTTATAAAAGCAATTAAGAAGTTGCACATGGTAGCACAAACGTGCTGATTCCTGCACTGCACATAGAATTTTTATGGCTTATTTGTGGATTGAAAGTAGCATAAAAATGAACAGGAACTTGTTTCTTTTTTCAAAAAGAGCTGTGGCTAATTAGAATTTCATTTTGTTTGTCTCTGTGACCTCTCAATGGGTTTGTAAGCTATTAAATTATATTCAAGCCAGTTGTTTGGGGTAGAGGAGTTGTTTTGCATCTCTTTTGCATAAAAGCATCAAACATGATATTGAAATACATTATCATTACTAGGCAATGTAATATTGTCATTGTTTTCCTTAGTGGCCAATGGTTCTATCTGTGTCAAACAAAGCCCTTGCCTCCTATTCAGCATTTTGAGGTATATTAGTGATGCATTATTAATGTATTTAGGTAGTTGTTATTTTTAGATTTGGTTAAACCAGGAAAGGGAAAGTGTAGTAATGTAGGCAAAATTTAGTAAAAATGTTTGTTGAGAGCTGGCTAATTTGAACAATTAACTGTGAATCTATACTTGATTATTTTCACCTGAGATGTACAAGATAACTGGTCAAAACATCTTTTTTTAAAGAAATCTTTTTTAAAAGATTTACTTTATTTACTTGAAAGGCAGAGTTACAGAGAGAGGTAGAGACAGAAAGAGAAGTATTCTATCCACTAGTTCTTTCCCCAAATGGCCGCAACAGCTGGAGCTAGGCCAATCCGAAGCCAGAAGCCAGGAGCTTCTTCCAGGTCTTGCATGTTGCTTCAGGTGCCCAAGCACTTGTTCTAACCTGTCTGCTTTCCAAGGTGCATTAACAGGGAGCTGGTTGGAAGTGGAGCAGCTGTGACTTGAACTGTAGCCCATATGGCATGCTGGTGCTGTAGGCTGGGACTGTAATTGCTGCACCGCAGTGTCGGCCCCTAAAATATCTTTTTACACAGTATCCTGCTTATGCTACCATTTTGATTTAACATTTGAGTCTTCAGATAAAGAGATCAGTACAACATTGAGTCAAATTTTGGTTGGGATCAAAATTCCATTTAGGCTCACTTGAATGTTTAAATGGAATGCTTTTTTGGTTATCTAAACAATGTCACAAGGGAACCAATAATTAGGAAGAAGTTGTAGCTAATTAGAATGCATTTTATCATATAAATCACATTATATTTGGTGTTATAACCCTTATGAATGCTAGCAAAAAGCTCGATACATTAAAAAATGAATCTAGACATCTTCTTTCCTAAGTCTAAATTGGACTGACGAAGTACCAAGATAGGAAAGGATAAATCCTGTGCTATTACAGCATGTGGAGTTGAGTTCTGTGATAACATGGTAGTTACTTCTTCCTGTCATTATCAAAACTTGTCATAACTCACATTTTGACTTACCTATAAGTTTGAAATGTAATTTAGGAGGAAGAAAGGCGACTCAGAAGTAAAAATTGATTCCTGAATTCTGCCTTGCATGGAAGAAGATCTCGGTTGGAATTCTGATGCATTTTGTGAACTCTACTTGAATAAATGCTAAATATAATCTGATTTCTAAGCCTGTCACAGAAGTTGGAGAGGATTGCGGTTACTCTTCATCAATAATAAAGTCTATGTGGGCTGAATTGGTCATATTTTTGCTTGAGTGAGGGTAAAATGGGTAGCCAATGCGAAGAAGAGATAGAAGCCATTAAGAAATGGTGGTGGCTGTGGCCCGTGATGCTGGGAATGAAGGATTCTGCCACTTTGGAGCCAGGCAGTGCTGCTGAGGTCTTCTGTCCTGAGGGCCTCCACCTGGTAACAGGGGCACTGTGGTTCCAAAGAGTTCCTTAGAGACAACCAGGGGAGTAAAGGAATCATCTGATGAATGGCTGTAATCACCTGGCACTTTTTGAAATCAGAGTTACCCAGCTAATTACTATATGAATATTTGGTTCCTATACAAGATTTTGTGTGGAAAAACACCCGCCTTGTATGGGAAAAGAACCTTTAAGTCATTGTGTTTGGGATCCCCTACTCCCTACCCCGGTTCCAGTAGCATTGCTGCAGAATTAGGAGAAACAATAAAGATCTGCCAAGCTACACTTTGGTACATGCTACTTCAGAGGTGCCTTTACCTGTATTTTCATGTTTGGCAAGCTAGATTCATCCATTCTATTAGCATCGATGCAGAGCAGCTCCAACATGTAAGGTTCAGGGTTTTAAAGAGATACTGGGCAAGAACTCATGAATCCCTGCTCAGACTTCTTAAAGGAGTGGGTGTCTCTGACTCCTAGCACTACAACGGATGTGATGGATATTCATGAGCTAGTATCATATGTGCATGCATTTCCCACCCAATATTCTCAAGCCACCCACAAAGTGCCAGCTAAAGGGGAAAGTCCCGGTTCCATGGTGGCTAACATGAGCCGCATGGCTACCTGAAAATGAACTTTGTCTTACTGCTCAGGTGCAGTGCAATGACTGGCTAACACTTTGTACACAACAACTTATTTATTATGCTCAGCGTGTACTGGAAAGAGAATTATCAAGAAATGACAAGCCTCCCTCTCCCACCTGATTATAGAAATTGGTTTCAGCATCTGAATGATCAGAAAAGTTAGCCATTTGCAATTGTTTGTCAAGAGATACTTGCCGAGTTTCCAAAAATATGGTGGGGTGGATAACTGTGGAGAACATAGCCCAGGACTGTGGAGAGTGACAGCTTGGACTCATGGAAGCAGAGGAAAAGTAAAGCTGCTACTTGGAACTTCTGTCGCTTGTTTGCTGGAGAAGGGGCCGTAATGCCTGTAGAAAGACTCATGAAGCCAGGCCAGTGCTGAAGCACAGTATTAGGGGGCCAAAGGACTGATGAGTTTCAGAACACACTGGGCATTCCAAGGCTTACATCCTCATGGTCAAAATCCCAAGGCATAGCTACAGGTTTGAAGCCCCTCATTGGAAGGGAGTTGACTCAATTTTCTGGTTTTCCCAGCAGCACCTTTTCCACTGAAGGTTGGTTAAGGGAAGGAATCAAGTTTTTCAGGACTTCTCTGTGGAGTAAACTGCTTACTTGGGGACTTGGAAGGAAGGTGACCCACTCAGCTTGCCTAGGACTTTCCCAATTTTAGTACCGAAAGTCCTGTGTCCTGGGAAAACTAGGATAGATAGCAGTCCTAAGGAAATAAGAGCCAAGCAAACAACTGGTTGTTCCAGTTACCTACTGTTTTATAACAAACCATTACAGACTTAACCACAACTACTAGTTGGTTTACTCACCATTCGGTACTTGGGGCTGAGTTCAGCTGGGCAGTTCTTCTGCTGGTCTTGCTGGTATGTTTGTGCAGCTCTATTCAGCCAGTGAGTGGTATAGAGGCTGGAACATATGGGCCGCTTTCCCTCTCCAAGTAACCTCAGGGCCTTTTTTAAATATCAGGGTAGCTGAATTTCCTTCATACAAACCACAATGCAAAGCTGCTTGGCTTCTCCAGGTTTGCAACTTGCACATTGTCCCATCCACCCCATCTTATTGATTAAAGACAGTCACAGCACTCATTCTAGAATCAAGGTAATGGGGCTGCAGTACTACACAGGAACACACAGTGGGGGACAGTTCCCCGAGGCTACCAATGTAACAGTGTCCCCCAGAGGGACAGTGGGGTGCTCACTGGGACTCACAGGACTCTGGTATCACCTCCATTTACTGGGTGCCACCCGCCTTCCTCTCACGCTTATGGTGAGAACAGATAGCAAATAGTTTGCCCATTGTTCGGAGCCGTCCTGAGCTCCAGGTAAGCGTTGGACAACTCTGTTATTCCTACTACTTCTGTCAAGTGGAAGGGATTGTGAATTTCTAAGGTTTCCAGAAGATTTGCAGGAAGGCAGGAAGTTCCGAAGTCCTTGACTGTGGACTTGAGCTCATGGGGGCCCTGACTCTGCACATGCCCTGTACCTGCCAGGTGTCTCTGGAGTGCTGAGGACAAAGGCACAGCACCTGTCCTGTGGGAGCTGCTCCTTCACGGCCCCACCCTCTACCCCTCCTCTAGGAGCTTCCCAGCAGGGCCTCGTCCCAGGGGTGGAGCTCCTGAGGGCCAGAGAAGCCTGGCTACTGCTCTGGAACACGCAGGGTGTGTCAGGAAGTGACCTCTTCCAGGGTGGCCAGCTCCCAGGGATTCCTGGGAGCCCGAAGTGAGGAGCAGCAGCCATCCCTTCGGCTTGCACATCATGGTGTTCCCCTTGCTTCTGCCTCCCGCCCCAAAGATCCGGGGCCCCTCACATTACTCCAGTGCAAACTCCCCGGTTAAAGAACAAAACGACCAGAGGAGAGTTTAAACGTTTGATGACATCTGAGGAGACAGAAATTTGATTTGATTACTGCACACTGTATAGGAGTCTCCAGACTTCCAAAAACTCTTGGAAAATGTTATTAAGGGATGTTTATTCGGTGCAAACAAATCTTGAAATCCATGCATATGCGGGATCTTTCAAAAGTTCCGGGATTGGGGCGGGGTGGTGGTGGTGGAGAATGCTTATGAAAAAAACTCTGCATAGATTTCAAAATATTTTCCCACCAAAGTGAGTTTATCTTTTCATACCATTTTCCATGAACTTCCTGAAGCATGGGATTATAAATCGTGCCCCGTAAATAACTACAAATATGCGATGCCAGTCCAAAGACCCCACAGACCCTCCGACCTCCTCTCCCTCCACGGCGGAGGCCACCTGCATAGCTGCGCTTCTGGCTGCCTCCCTCTCTCTCCAGGGCCCCGCCCCGCCAGGGCCCCGCCCCGCCTGCACCGCCCGTCTCGCGCTTCCCGCCGCCGCGCGGTCGCTTTAAGCCGGGCGCGCCGCCGCGCCTTTCCTCCCAGGCGCTCGGCCGCTCCCCGCCGCCCTCCCGCTCCTCCTCTTCTCCTCCGCTCCTCCTCCTCGCGCTCCTCAGCCGGCCCCGCGGCGCGCTCCGCTCGCAGCAGCTCCCGGACCCGCAGCCATGGCCGACATCAAGACGGGCATCTTCGCCAAGAACGTCCAGAAGCGACTCAACCGCGCGCAGGAAAAGGTCAGCAGAGGGCGGCGGGAGGCGGGAACGCTGTCCGCCGGACGCCGGCGCCCGCGGTGCGGGGCCCGAGCCTCGGGATGCGGCGCGCTGCGGAGCCTGGCTGGAGCCGGGGATGCGGGGACGCCCTGCCCAACGTGCGGCGACTGCGGCGAGCGGGGACCCGGGCCCCGCGGGGACCGGGCCGGGCGGCGAGCGCTCCAGGACCGGTGGACGCGGCGCCCGGAGCGCGCCAGGGGCGGCCGCTGTCCGCTGTCCGAGCGTCCCCGGGCCCGGCGGCGGGCGCTGCGGTGACAGGTGCGGCGGCTTGCCCGCGGCGCCCCGAGCGGAGCGAGTCTCCCGGCGCCCGTCCGCGGGCGGCTCGCGGGGACGCGGCCCGCAGACCCGGCCCGGGGATTGCGGCAGCCGACCTTCCCCGGGGAGGGGGATGGGGGGCGGATTTCGTGCGGTAGAAATGACCGATTTCGCAGAAAAGTCACCCAGAAAAATCTGGACCAATGAGGCGGCAACGTGTAGAGCGAACGATTTCACACCGTGCTGGGGAGTCCGTCTTGGAGTTGAAAACAGAGATCTCCATGCACAATTTTTTTTTCTTTTTTTCCTTTTGGTGTTTATGGCCCTTTTGATGCCAGTGTCCTTTTTTGGAAGGTCAAAAAAGTGTGACCTGACCCAGCAGTTCTCTACGCATTTCTGCAGCAAGGAGGATGTTCTATGGCATTAAAAAAAAAAAAAAAAAGCTCCGAATTGTTGGGTTCCCTGTTGTTTTGTCAGCCTCTCAGTAAATTGGCCACTCTATTTCTCTTCTGCAAAGATGCACACAGATCAAGGCCAGGTTCATAGCTAGCACAGCTGGGAAGAGTCGCAGGGGCTTTGTACCAGGCACTGGGCTTGCTGGCTTTCCTGGTGGCTGCTGTCCCTGACAGCTCTAAGCTCTTCACTTGTGTCCTGAGCAGAGAACATTTATAATGCAGTTTGAGCATTGTGCTTGAAAATGAACCCCAGCCAGTGAGCCCATGACTGGTGTCAGCTGAACTGTGTTCTCTTTCACGTGGCTGTGTATTCCTGTTTTACTGGAAGTCAGAATTGCCGCGTTGCTCACTGTGACAGCGAATCTCCCTGTGGAGACCCAGGCTCCGGCTGCACCTGAGCGCCCCTCGCCCCTGCCCTGGGGGCTCTGGAATGAGGCGCTGGGCAGAAGGAGGCTCCGTCCCTTGGCCAGTTCCAGGCCCAGGGCTCCGTGGCTGCTTGTGGTCCCTCCTTGCACACAGGCAAGCTCTCCATGTAGTAAGAGGATTGTATTTCTTTTAATATCTGCCCAAGCTCATCCTGCACTCACAGGAGCCTCGTGCTGCAGCTCCCTCAGCCGTGAATTAGCAAGGCTTCCACCCACCCCCTTCCTGTCCTGGGTACTTGTCCAGAAAGTAGTCAGAGCGGGGCTGGCATTGGGGTTTGGGCTGGGTTTTGTCATCCTTTTTCCACCCTTCGTTTTGCCCACTTGTTAGGTAACTTCCACTCCTCAAGTCGTATCTTTGCCTAAAGCTTTTCACCGAATCCCCTTTCCATCTGTGAAGGCATTTAATGGTAACGGTCTGCCTTTTCACATATGAAATGATTTTTTAATCTAGGTCACCAGCTGTTAACATGCCCAAAATAAACTAAAAGAAAGCGTAATCTCTCTGACAGAGCAGTCAAGCCTGTGTGAATTGTCAGAAACTCAGTTTTTCCCTGATTAAGGTCAAGTGTGTATTATGACGGCAGGTGTGGCTGGTATCCGCTCTCCAGAGCCACGGGTGGGCTGTGGGAGCCTGCTCAGTCCTACCGGGTCTCCATTTTTCCTTCCCTGGGCAGAGTGGCTGGTGAGGAGTGCCTCCTGCACCTAGTGTTGGGAGTGACACCAGGAGGCTGAGAGCAGGGTGTCTGGCTCTGGCTGCCATTGGGGTGTGCTTGGCATGGAGGGAAAAGTTGGGGCAGGGATCCAGGCGAAGCAGCTCAGCCAAGCCTGAGCAAACACTGCTGGAGAACGGGAGGTGAACGGGGGGCTGCTGTCAGGGTTCCTTAGCCGCCTTCCCCGGCTGTCCCCTCTTTCTGCACCCTTGGCCATCACCTCTGCTCCACGACCGACCTCGTCCCAATAAGTCAATGCCACACTTACCTTCCCGAGACTGTGTGCTTGGTTTCACAACCACATTTTCTTACAGAGTCCCTTCCCTTGAAATTCTTACCATCTGCTCTATCACAGCTTGTATGCCTTTTGCTCCAACTGCAGGCTAAAGTGACTCCTGGAGGGGACTGACTGCTTTTATGAATTTAAAATACATTTTTTTTTCTTATTGAAAACCAGTCAAGGTTCATTGAAGAAAGAAATATATACATATATACATACGCAGGAAATAAATCCCATCAATTAGGCAACTCCTAGTTCTGCCTTGTGGATATTTCATTTCATTTGATATGTTCCCTAGTAGATCATTTTCTATATGCATATGTAAATATTTTTACAGTTCAATGGCTGATATTATATCGTTTGGTAACCTGTTCATTTCATTTCATTCTATTCATGTATATATTTTGCATCAACATTTTAAATGACTGAACACTATTGAAATGTGTGAATTTTAATGAATCCTGCTTTTGGATTTTCATTTCTCACTATTTCTGTATATAAGCAGAAGTCAGTAAGCAGAATTGTAAGGAGCCTGTTTATAAATACTCTTTATTACCTCCTTAGATCAATTCCTAGAAGAATTATTATGTCAGAGGTATGCTTGTTTTTTTACTACAGCTAGATGGCCTTCCAGAAAGGTTACACTGATTTATGTTCTCACCATCAGTCCATGTACACACTTGCCAAATCTGGATAATAAAATTTCGAATAATTTTATCTATATTATTGGAAAAAATTATTAATTATTTCATTTGAATTTTAAAGACTGAACTTCTATTTTTAAATCATGGATTTTGCATTTATATTTTTGCTGATTTTCTGTAGCATGCATCTTGTTATTTGTAGTGGTACAAATCAATTGTAAATATTACAGACACTTTTATTGGATTTTTAATTCTTTGATGATTTCTTCTGATAGAGAATATTTATTTTTATTTATTTTTAATTTTTTAAAATTTATTTGACAGAGTTAGACAGTAAGAGAGAGAGAGACAGAGAGAAAGGTCTTCCTTCTGTTGGTTTCCCCCTGCCAAATGGCTGCTACGACCGGAGCTACGCTGATCTGAAGCCGGGAGCCAGGTGCTTCCTCCTGCTCTCCCATGCAGGTGCAGGTGCCCAAGCACTTGGGCCATCCTCCACTGCCTTCCCGGGCCACAGCAGAGAGCTGGACTGGAAGAGGAGCAACTGGGACTAGAACCTGGCGCCCATATAGGATGCCAGCGCCGCAGGCAGAGGATTAATCAAGTAGACATGGCGCCGGCCCCGAAAATATTTATGTTTTATTATGTATAGCTGCTTAAATGTATTGGTTAGTTTTGTGTGATTTCTCTTTTGGGTAGAAAACTTGACTCAAATGAGCTTAAAGGAAAAGGAATTTATTTGCTATTAGCAAAAATAGCTAACATGAATATAAAGTTATATTCTCATGTTTTGTTATATTTATAAATGTATGCATATGTGTGTATTTTTAATGTTTTAATTCATTGAGTTCTATCGGACAGGTCCTGTTACTGCCCTTGTTTTACGGATGAGGAAGAGATTAAATGACATGCCCAAGGTCACATAGTTAGTGGGCAGTAAAGCCAGAGTTTGGACCCAAACAGTCCTGTGCTTTCCCGTTACATGATATTGCCTTTTATAATTGTGAAAGGACGGGACAAGCTTCAGGCCTGCCTACAGCCAGGGGCTCAGCCACAGATGCCTTTTCTCCATCTCTCATCTGTGCCGTGCATCCTGTGCACCCCACTCTTGGGCACATTGTTCCCTCTTGGTGGCAAGATGGCTGCCAGCAGCTCCAGGCAAGTGCATGTCCTTCCTACAACATTTTCACACTGTTTGGTAGACCTCTCATTGTCCCAGATCAGACCACGTGCTTGTTCCTGGGAGGAGCGAGTCACAAGTCACTGCTAAAGCCTGAGATGGGGAGATTCCTCCGAATGAAAGGGACTCCTAGGAGAAGGGAAGGAAAACCAAACAGAAGGCGGTGTGGACTCCAGATGACAAAACAGAAGTCGTTACCACCACACCCCTTGAAGTCTTGGCCATCCCATTTTTATATAAATAATGACAAACTTAATAATTTAATATTAAAACTGTCTCATGAAATTGATGTATGTGCAGGTTATGAACTCAAATGTGAGTAAAAGGCTTCTATGAAACAGAGCCATCCTCTGTGTCCCCCTCCACCACCTCCAGCCTTGCTCCTGCAGGTGATTGCCAGCGTCAGGACGGCCCAAGGATGTGCGGGTAGGGCTAGTTCTTCATCTGTCCGCTCATGTTTAGTGAAGATGGGTGAAGAGTAAGCTTCCTTAGATTCATCCCTCTACCGCCTCTTCTCCCATTCCTACCTTATTAATAGGTTGATTGCTGAAGATTGTATTTTAAAGACTGAAGCACAGTTTTTCTTGAGCAAGGGTGCAAATCTTAAGCGTGATGAATTTCTTTGTGTTGGCCATCTGCATTGCTACCACCCAGATCAAGTTGCAGAACATTTCTGTCATCCCAGATCGCTCGCATTCCCCTTGCTTCTCCTACTGTTTGTCTCTTTACATTCATGCCTTTTAAAATTCCATTATTGTCAATTCTCTGATGATCTCCTTTTCATTCATGTACTTTTTGAGAATTTTCATGTCTTATTTAGTGAAATGTCTGTTAAAGTCTTTTTTATTTATTTATTTATTTTGACAGATAGAGTTAGACAGTGAGAGAGAGAGACAGAAAGGTCTTCCTATAGTTGGTTCATGCCCAAAGTGGCCGCTACCGCTGGAACTACGC
Organism: Oryctolagus cuniculus; assembly: GCF_051225735.1. Taxonomy (NCBI): domain Eukaryota; kingdom Metazoa; phylum Chordata; class Mammalia; order Lagomorpha; family Leporidae; genus Oryctolagus; species Oryctolagus cuniculus. Next base: position 65,214,444 of record NC_142882.1, on the reverse strand, counting down.
CGATCCGAAGCTAGGAGCCAGGTGTTTCCTCCTGGTCTCCCATGCGGGTTCAGGAGCCCAAGTACTTGGGCCATCCTCCACTGCCCTCCCGGGCCACAGCAGAGAGCTGGAGTGGTAGAGGAGCAACCGGCACTAGAACCCGGCATCCATATGGGATGTCAGCGCTGCAGGCGGAGGATTAACCTAGTGAGCCATGGTGTCAACCCCAAAGTCTTTAGCCTCTGTTTTTTTATTTGGGTTTTCCAGTTGCGTTAATCTATTTTCTATTACTGAGGCTGGCTGGCTAACTTTCCAATGAAAAGAGGTTTATTTAGCTCACAGCTCTGGAGATTCAATGTCCAAGATTGGGTGGGCCTCTGTGGTTTAGCCTTTGGTGAATGGTATTAGGTCAGCAGCAGCACATGTGAGAGCAAGAGGTCACATTACCAAGCAGGAAATCTTAGACTGGGAACCCACAAACCCTTGCTGGGAGAATTCCCCTCAGAGTCCTAAGGACTCCCTACTAAGCCCCACCTGCTAGGGTTCCACAATATTTTCCCAACATTACCACACTGATGACCAAGCCTCCAGTGCATGAAGGGACACACTCAAATCATATCCAAATGGTAGCACTTATCTTTTTCTTGTTGATTTGTAGAAGCTCTTTGTATAGTTAGGATTTGAGTCCTTTCTCACATTTTATATTTTCTCCCAAACAGAAGCCTGCTTTTTACTTTCTTATTGATGCCCTTTGATGAGTAGCAGTTTTAAATTTATGAAATTATATCCAAGGATTAAGTTTTGCATGCAGTATTTCATTTTCACTATAAATAGTAATTGCCATGTATTTTGGACTTGCTTTTCTATAAAAAACAATTATGGAATTGTTTCTTTTCACTTCATCAGAGCTGTGATGCTTATCAATATTACATATATATCAAAATTATATATATATATACATATATATGTATATATATATATAATTTATTTGAGAAGTAGTAGCAGAGATAGTGAGGGAAAGTGACCAAGCGAGCAAACTACCATCCATAAACGCATTCCCCAGTGTTCACAGTGGCAGGGCCAAAGCCAAGGGCAGAGATCCAATCCAGATTTGGCTTGTGGGTGGCAGGGATCCAACCAGTTGAACCATCACTGCTGTTGTCCAGGGTCTGTGTTAGCAGGAAGCTGGAATCAGGAGCTGGAGCCGTGCATCAAACCCATGTACTCTGGTGTGGATCATGGACAGCCTAGCTGGCATCTTAAATGCTAGGTCCTGAAGGCCTGCCCAAGGTTCAATTTGTCGCATAATGCGATTGTTCTGTTTTCTGACCTTGGAGACATCCTTTTTGGAGTTTCTGCCATTTGCTGTAATCTGGGGTGATTTTTTTTTTCCTATGGGAAGGTCTTTAAAAAGCTCATGGAAAATGTGTTTATTTTAAAACCATGTGTGTATGTCAACATTTTTTGCACCAAAATAATCTTTTAGCTCCATGACCTTTCTTGGAGCACCCTCACAGCCTGCGTGTTCTCTTGCCAGTGTTGGGGTACTGGAAGGCACCTGACTCTCTCAACTCCCCCATAATCCTGGGCCTGCAGACAGCTTGTTGTGTCAATGCTGTGCTTCCTCCTCACCTCCTGCAGCCCCTGGGCCAGGGGTCAGATCCTCAGCTGGAGTGCACCTGTGTAGGGGAGGCTGTGTCGTGGGAATTGGCTGTCTTTCGTTGGTTGCTCCAGGACAGGCATGTTGTTTTTGTAGATTCCTCTCTGCTGCTCGTTTGTTTCCATTTTTCTGTCCTCTTTTCAGCTTCTATAAAATGCATTAGACTCTCATCCACTGCCGCTGGTTTCCTGCTCTGCTCCTGGTCTGTTCATAGCTTTCTGTTCCTTTTCGGGTCATTGAGAAGAGATGGAAATAAGCACACACAGTCAGTCTCTCATATTTAACCAGAAGCCTTTCTTTTAAATATTTGACACCTCTGGGGTTTTCCTCGCGACCATCCATGTGTGAAGTCCAGTGACATTTATTTGGTCTCAACACGCCTTGATCTTGATGCAGTATTTACATCAGTAAAGTGTTGTTGTTCATCATTTTTAAACATGACTCAAGTGAGCAGGGTAACCTTTGCTATGTTATAATTCTAACCTCTGTAAGCACTGCGCTTCCTTTGACATAAAATGTTAGACTGTACTCCAAGGATCTGTCCAGTTTATGTGTCTCAACAGGTAATTATGTAATAATCTTAGGTCCATTTTTTTTTTTTTTTTTTACTATGTTATGTCTTTCTGACTAAACTGTAGGTACTTGAGGACAGGGACCAATGTTTTGTTAATTGTGTGCTGTATCTTCAAGATGTTCGTGGAAAGCACATGTTGTAAAAAAAACCATACATGTACTTCCAGAATATTTTATATCAAAATAAATTTATCTTTTAATTCCATTTTTCCACAGACTTACTGAAGGGCCCTCATACGTAGTCAGAGGTCATGAATTGCTTTGACTTCCTATGTTATTGCTTGGTAATTCTCCACACTTGCGAACAGATTATCTTAAGACTCCTACATTCTTTCTCTGACTTCTGTGGATTTATCATAAGACTTTAACTATCATTTGCTATGTTGTTTTGTGAAGGTAGCACATCAAATACACTTATTTTTTTAGATTCTGTACATGGTGGGAACTTTGTGAATATTAGATTGAACTGTGTAGAATTGTCCTTTTTGTAAGTCAAATAAATATTGGCTGAGTCATGTGGTTCAACCCAAAGTACTGGTTGAGTGATTCACTAAGAAAAGCAATGTCATGCCCTTCTGCATGCCTAGCTATGTGATTCTTGGCTTTTTTTTTTTTTTTTTTGAATTATTGCCTTGCGGATGCTGGCATTTAGGTTTGTTCTCAAAGAGAAACCAATGGATGGTATGTATTTGTGTGTGTAAATAGAATGGGAAAACGGAAGACCCTTTACTGTCCCAGGGATTCCCAAGAGTTCTGCTTGTGTAAGAGAAGCTAGTGTGGCGATGTTTCTGTTTGAGGGTCTCTGAGGCACATTAGGGGTTCCCCATTTGAGACTATCAGAGAACTTTAAAAAATCTTTTTATTATAAAGATTATTTATTTATTTGAAAGCCAGTGAAACACACACACAGAGGGAGACAGAGACACAGAAAATGAGAAAGAGAGATCTTCCAACTTCTGGTTCACTTTGCAAATGACCACATCAACCAGAGGTAGGCGGGCCAAAGCTTGGAGCCAGGAACTCCATCCAGGTCTCCCGTGTGGGTGGCAGGAACCCAGGTGCTTGGGTCATCATCTGCTGCCTCCCAGGTGCACCAGCAGGCAGCTGGATTGGAAGTGTGGAATAACTGGACCTCAAATCACGTACTTCAGTATGGGATGTGGGCACCCTTAATGGCTGCTTAACCCACTGGCACACAATGCCTGCTCCTCAGTTTTCTTTGTTACCTGCTTCTATATTTTACAAAGCTTTTGCCTTCTGCTGTGGCTTGAAGTTCTCCCGAAAAGAAGTGCTGGAAATGTAATCGCAGTGCGACAGTATTGAGAAGTGTTAGGTCTTGAGGACTCCACTGTCTTGAATGGATTGAAGATGATCACAGAAGTGCTTGAAGCTGCAAGTTTGATCTGTTGGTCTCCAGCTCTTCCACCTTCTGCCATGAGAAGATGCAACACGAAGACCCACATCAAATGTGGATCCCCTGTTTTTAGCCTTCCGAATCTTTAGAATGTTAAGAAATAAACCTTTTTTTTTTAATAAATAACCCAGTTTCAGTTATTCTGTTACAGTAGCACAAATTAGACTGGGATACCCTCTCTTCCACTAACATCTTTTTTATCTGGCTGTGTTAGAAACTGCCAAAATTAAAATAATATTTATAAGTACATTCATCACCGAGTAAGGGTTTCATCTTCATTTTTTTCCCCTCACACAGACATATGAGGTTACTTTACAGTTTGTGAAAAATGGATTTAAAAGACGAGTTTATTTTGGTGCAGTTTAAAAGAAATCTTTGCATAGTTTTTTCAGAATATGTATTTTTCATGAACTTTTTGATGATGCTTCCTATGTATAGATTTTTGAAAGTTTTGCACCAAACTAAACTTATCTCTGAATTCATTTTCCATGATTCTTTTGAAGTACCCTTGTGTATTCATGCGACCTTCTTTCTCCAGAATGGCTACAATAGGGAATCAAAACTGTAATAACTCAGATTTTAGCATTAGTAAATGTTACCTTTCTCCTTTGCAAGATAATGTATGTGGTGTGTATGTGCATTTTAAAAACCAGCCTTTCTGGGGGTGGGCATTGTGGTGCAGTAGGTTAAGCCACAGCTTGGGGTGCCAGGATAGTGTATTAGAATACTTGGTATCAGGTTCCGCCTCTGCCTCTGATCCAGCTTACTACTAGTGTGCACTCAGGGACGCAGCAGGTGTTAGCCCAAGGAACTGCCATGCACATATGAGACCTACATGGATGTCCTGGTGCCTGGCTTTGATCTGATCAGCCCTGGCTGTTGTAGGCATTTGAGGAGTAAACCACTGGCTGAATTATCTCTCTCTGTTTCTGTCACTCTGTCTTTAAAAAAATAAATAAATTAGCTTTACTGTTGGGCCAATATACTTTGTAATAACTGAAATACTTGTATAAACAATATATCTACTTTGGGATATGAATTTGCTTCCACTTCTTTGAATATTCAAATTAAATGGTTTCTCTACCTTATCAATTATCATGAGAATTTTTTTTTGAAGATTTATTTATTTGAGAGGCAAAGTTACAGAATGAGAGAGGGAGAGACATAGAGAAAGGTCCTTCATTCACTGGTTCACTCACCAAAAGGCTTCAATGACCATAGCTGAGCTGATCTGAAGCCAGGAGCTTCTTCCAGGTCTCCCATGTGGGTGCAGGGGCCCAGGCACTTGGACCATCTTCCACTGCTTTCCCAGGCTATAAGCATAGAGCTGGATCGAAGAGAAGCAGCCGGGACTAGAACTGACGCCCCTGTGGGACGCTATTGCCATGGGCGGCGGCCCAGCCCACTATGTCACAGCGTGAACTCAAGAGAACTTTTTAAAAAAAAATTATTTATTTATTTGAAAGACAGAGTTAGAAAGTAAGAGATGGAAAGATCACTCACCCACTGGTTCACCCTCCAAATGCCTGCAATGGTTGGGGTGGGGTCAGGACAAAGTCAGGAACTCCCTCCAGGTTTTCCATGTAGGTGGCAAAGGGCCAAGCACTTGGATCATGTTTTGCTGCCTTCCCAGGCACATAGCTGGAAGCTAAATTGGAAATAGAGCAGCTGGAACTCTCCAGCGCTCATAAGGGATGTCTGTCAGGTGGTGGTAGCTGAACTCACTGTGCTACACTGCCTGCCTCATGAGTTCTGGTCTTCCCTCTCTCTTGTGATGAACTCAGAAGCCCATGAAGATTTTCCCCTCTTTATAGTAATCAGTGGTTTCTGCTGTGGCCTCATGGAAAAGGGTCCCCAAAGGGTGTCCAGCATTCAGATGTCACCCTTGTCCCTGGCTGAGCCCTGCAATGAAGAGGGATCACAAAATGAAGGTCTCAGGGCGAGAGTTGGGGCCAGAGGTCACTCTCTGGAGGTTGTACTCAGTTCAGTTTGCTGAGCTCCCATGTGAATGCTTTATTAATGAATGGTCCTGGCAGGTTTTTTTTTTTTTTTTTTTTTTTTTTCTGTTTGACAGGCAGAGTTATACAGAGAGAGATAGAGAGAAAGGTCTTCCTTTTCTGTTGATTCACCCCTCCAAATGGCCGCTACGGTCGGAGCATCGTGCTGATCCAAAGCCAGGAGCCAGGTGCTTCTCCTGGTCTCCCATGGGGTGCAGGGCCCAAGCACTTGGGCCGTCCTCCACTGCACTCCCGGGCCACAGCAGAGAGTTGGACTGCAAGAGGAGCAACTGGGACAGAATCCAGCGCCCCGACTGGGACTAGAACCCCGGGTGCCGGTGCCACAGGTGGAGGATTAGCCTAGTGAGCCGCGGCGCTGGCCAAATGATCCTGGCAGTTTCATATTGCCTTGTACAGTTGCACAAAGCTTCTTCACCCACGATTTGCCTTTGATCTGGGGTTTGCTAAGTTCATGAAGATGTAACAACACACACTGTGGCTAAAATTACCCATTCCATTCCACTCTGTTCCTTCACTTTTGACAATATTCTTCTTGGGAAATACTAAATTGACTTCAAGCCTGCAAAAAAAAAGACTATCCTAGAGACCTTAGATACCCTTTGCTGTAGATTGATTTTGCTTTGGGCCACTTCTGTCCATATATATTATTTACATATACATATGCATATCTAAATGTGATCTTGATTATGTTTAAAACAAGGGAATATTGTAAAGCACCTTGGAAAGGACTAAGTAGAGAAAGAAAAGACTGTTTTTTAAAGAGAGATACATGGTTCTGACATTTTAAAGCCTGGGAATTTCCACCTTACTGTTCAAACACAATTCCTAAGAATTTTCTTTTTTTTTAAGTTTTTTAAAAATTTTTTGACAGGCAGAATGGACAGTGAGAGAGACAGAAAGGTCTTCCTTTTGCTGTTGGTTCACCCTCCAATGGCACCGCGCTGATCCGAAGCCAGGAGCCAGGTACCCTTCCTGGTCTCCCATGCGGGTGCAGGGCCCAAGAACCTGGGCTACAGCAGAGAGCTAGACTGGAAGAGGGGCAACTGGGACAGAATCCGGTACCCCGATTGGGACTAGAACCCGGTGTGCCGGCGCTGCAGGCGGAGGATTAGCCTATTGAGCCACGGCGCCGGCCTAAGAATTTTCTAGGCGTTTGCACTCGGGCCATCCGAGTAGGCTCCTGGGGAAAGATGTGGGTGGCTGGCTTCTGTGACAGGAATGAGATGTGAAGCTTCCTCCTGTTGCAGATGTGGTTTCCCAGCCATTCTCAGTGGTCGCCGGCTTTTGTGTAAGGAAAATGCTGTCGTCATGGAGTTCAAGTAGCCACGACTTCCTGAAAACGCCACCCATGGATAATTTCTTTCTTTTTTTTTTTTACAGAGGATCAGTTTAGTATGCATTAAGTAAAGATTTCAACAGCTTGCACCCCCATAGAAACACAAAGTGAAATTCAACAGAAATTCTAGAAAATCTTTCTTATGGTTTCTACCTTTGAGTTTAAACATTTTCACAAGAAGAGGGGTTGTGTGATCGCTGTGGTCCTGTGTTTACCTTCATAGGTGAATGGGTCCTTCTGGGGCTGTTGTCACTCACACAGGGCCAGGAGCCAGGACACTGGTACAGAGCTGACCCTTGTTCCTTAGCAGGAATCTCCAGCCCAGCCTGTTTGCATGGGTTTGTTAAGAACAGCGTCCCTTATCTTTTTTTTTTTTTTTAACTTTTATTTAATGAATATAAATTTCTAAAGTACGATTTATGGATTACAATGGCTTCCCCCCCATACCGTCCCGCCCACCCACAACCCTCCCCTTTCCCACTCCCTCTCCCCTTCCATTCACATCAAGATTCATTTTCGATTATCTTAATATACAGAAGATCAGCTTAGTATACATTAAGTAAGGATTTCAACAGTTTGCTCCCACACAGAAACATAAAGTGAAAAATAATAGATGATTTTTTTAAATGATGATGAAATCAGATCAGACCTATTGTCATGTTTGATCCCAGTGAGAGTCAAGTTGGGAGTTGATAATTTCTTTTTTTTTTTTTTTTTTTTTTTTTTTTTTTTTTTTTGACAGGCAGAGTGGACAGAGAGAGAGAGAGACAGAGAGAAAGGTCTTCCTTTGCCGTTGGTTCACCCTCCAATGGCCGCCGCGGCCAGCGCGCTGTGGCCGGCGCACCGCGCTGATCCGATGGCAGAAGCCAGGAGCCAGGTGCTTTTCCTGGCCTCCCATGGGGTGCAGGGCCCAAGCACCTGGGCCATCCTCCACTGCACTCCCTGGCCACAGCAGAGAGCTGGCCTGGAAGAGGGGCAACCAGGACAGAATCCGGCGCCCCGACCGGGACTAGAACCCGGTGTGCCGGCGCCGCTAGGCGGAGGATTAGCCTAGTGAGCCGCAGCGCCGGCCGTTTTTTTTTTTTTTTACAGAGGATCAGTTTAGTATGCATTAAGTAAAGATTTCAACAGCTTGCACCCCCATAGAAACACAAAGTGAAATATATTGTTTGAGTACTTGTTATAGCATTAAATCTCAATATCTTAAGCCAACAGAAGTTCCAAATAAAAATGAAAGCTTTTATATGATTCTTTTTGTTTGCTTATTTTATTTATTTGAGAGAGAAAGATAGATAAAGATGAACCTGCCATCTGCCAGTTCACTCTCCAAATGCCCACAGTAGCCAAGGCTGGGCCAGGTGGAGCCAGGAGCTGAGAACTCAGTCTGGGTTTCCCAAGTGAGTGACAGGGACCTCAGCCCTTCAAGCCAGAACTTGAACACAGGCACTCTGAGAGGGAATGTGGCGTCCTGAGCACTGTCTTGATTGCTGCACCACATGCATACCTCTGAAATTCTTACAGGGCACCTATCTAGAAACATTAAAGACTTGATTACATTTGGATTTTTTTTTTATGTTTTAAAAGATTTATTTATTTGAAAGAATTACAGAGAAAGGGACATACACACATGCGGGGAGGGAGAGGAGGGACAGAGAGAGAGAGAGAGAAAGAAAGAAAAAGAGAAAGAGAGAGTGAGAGAGGGAGAAAGAAAGAAAAAGAGAAAGAGAGAGGGAGATTTTCCGTCTGCTAGTTCACACCCCAAATGGCTAAAATGGCCAGGGTTGGGCCAAGTCGGAGCCAGGAGCCAGGAGCTTCCTCAAGATCTCCCATGGGGTGCAGGGGCCACTTTTCCACTTTTTTCCCAAGCACATGAGCAGGGAGCAGGATCAGAATTAGAGCAGCTGGAACTGGAACTGGCACCCATGTGGGATGCAGGCACTGCAGAGGGTTGCTTAATCTGCCACCCCACAGCACTGGCCCCATGGATTCTTAACAATTAATTGGTTTGTATGTAATTATATAATTGTATGTAATTAATTACATAAGGAGACGCACAGAGTGAGAGAGAGAGGGAGAAACTGACATCAACTTAATTATGGGCATTGGTTTGATTATTTTGCTGACAATATCTTGAATTTAGAGTTAATCAGCTTCAGGTAATTTACAGCTTGTATAGACTCTTACAGTTGGGAAGAGAACCTTTCGTAACGGTCTTATTCTCTACCTGAGAATGGCTACAAGCCCTAGCACAACACAGATGGTCCTACCTTGGAAGGCTATCCCAGTTCATGGTAGCATGGCCTGGGAGGTGGAAGAGCAGTGTAGTACCTTTCATGTACTTTATGTTCTTCAGTATTTGAGAACTCTGTGTAAGACATCCTGACTCTAGGACCTACAGATTTCTTTCTTTCTTTTAGTTTTTTATTTATATAAGGTGGGAAAATTTCACGTATTCCATACATACAGATTTAAGAGCATAATGATACTTCCCACACTGCCTATAGCATGGTGTCTGCTTCCTGATTGTTCTGTGGGGTTCTCTCTTAGACTCTCTAGGAAAATGATGTCCAGATTTCTCTTCCCGCCTTTTCAGAAAATGCTTCTGACCATGGGGTCCTTTAGCATTGCAGAACTCTGGGTTGGGAAATGTAGGTTTCTCCTGGGGATTCACACTGGCCTGTGAGCACTCCTGTTGGCCATAGAGAATGAGTCAACTACTCTCAGGGCATTGTGGTCAGGGATACTTGAGGACACTTGGGTAGGAGGGCAAATTAAAGATGCAGATTCCTGGGCCTGGTTACCCACTTATCAAATCATAATATCTTAAATAAGACTTGAGAATCTACATTTTCAGTAAGTTTCTTTGGTAATTCTGAGTCATAATGACATTTGGGATGCACACTGCTTTGTTGAGTTTTTGTGATGGTTATGAAAGGCATCTACTTCACGGTTATAGTATGGACAATGAGTTTGTTTACCATCGGGTGACTGTAGATTTACCTCCTACGTAATGGAGAGAAAACAGTGAAAAACAGTGTCTTATGGGATGCTTAAAATACCCTTGTGCTTAAAAAGCTAACATAAATTTCAAAGAAATCAATCATTTTTCTGGTAGCCAAATGGGAAATGTTTCATCAGGGGCCAAATGGCTTCCTTATTAGAAACATTGTATAGCGTGGGAGGTTGGATTTGTGTAATCTGATTCCTTATAAACCATTATAATTTTAAAGTTGGGCTGGCGCATGCAGTAGGTTCAAGAAGTGCAGTTAAGAGGAAACACTTGCCTTAAAACACTGCTGTGTATTCCTGGTAGGTGACAGAAGGTGGGATGAAGTTGATGGGTTTATTTATAATTGCATTGATCCTGTCTGTTTTATTATGGAGTGAATAGTTATCAGATTGCATAAGTGCCACTGGGACGGTGGTCAAGATGCAGGAGGATTTTGGCCTACTGTGGATGGAAGAGGCCTTGTTGTCTAGGAACAGGACTGTTAGGTTCCAAGTGTGATTTTTATTTCTTTTGATTTAGTATTTTCTGAGGATTTATATGTGTATATGTGCAATGGGGACTGCCTTATAGCTTTCTTGTGATGTCTTTGTGTGGTATCTGGTAATAATGAACTCACAGAACAAATAGAGAAGTGATCCTACTTCCATTTTTTAAAAGTTGTGAAGGATTGGTGTTAATTCTTCTCTGTTAGTAGAATTCATCAATGAAGCAATATAGGCATGGTTTTCAAAATTGACACGCAAAAGTAGTGTCTATTTGTACCATCACCTGTGATTTGATATGTGTGTACATTGTATAATGTTCAAATCAGAGTAAACATCTATCTCTTTCAGTATCATCTCCTTGGGATGAAAGTATTCAAAATCCTTTCTTCTATATATTTTTTTTTAATATTTGGTGCATTGTCATTATCTGTAGTTACCCTGGTGTGCAGGCCGGATTTATTATTTTGTGCAAAAATTTTTGATTGTTAATAAAATATATTTCCTAATTTTAAATCGATTTAGATTTTCTACTTCTTTTTGAATCATTTTTTAAATATTTATTTATTTATTTGAAAGTCACAGTTACACAGAGAGAGAAGGAGAGGCAGAGAGAGGGACAGAGGTCTTCCATCACTGGTTCACTCCCCAGTTGGCTGCAATAGCTGGAGCTTTGCCAATCCGAAGCCACGAGCCAGGAGCTTCTTCTAGGTCTTCCATGTTGGGGGAGGGGTCCAAGGACTTGGGCCATCTCCTACTGCTTTCCCAGGCCATAGCAGAGAGCTGGATGGAAAGTGGAGCAGCTGGGACTTGAACTGGCACCTATATGTGATGCTGGCACTGCAGGCAGCGGCTTTATGTGCTACGCCACAGCACCAGCCCCTTGAATCAGTTTTCCAGTTTGTTGACATATAATTATTCATGGTGTTTCTTTATATTTTTTGTTTCTATAAGGTTAGTAATAAATGCCTTGTTTCATTCCTAATTTTAGTAATTTTGATCTTTTCATTTCTTGGTTAGTCTAGCTAAAAGATTTGTCGATTTATTAATCTTCAAAGAACCATGTTTTGGCTTCATTTTTTTAATTGTTTTTCTATTTTCTAGCTCATTTATTTCCAATATAATGTTTACTGCTTTTTCCTTTTATTCTCTTAGGGTTAGTTTGGATTTAAAAAAATTTTTCGGGCCGGCACTGTGGCTCACTTGGTTAATCCTCCGCCTGCGGCGCCAGCATCCCATATGGGCGCCGGATTCTGTCCCGGTTGCTGCTCTTCCAGTCCAGCTCTCTGCTGTGGCCCGGGAGGGCAGTGGAGGATGGCCCAAGTCCTTGGGCCCAGCACCCGCATGGGAGACCAGGAGGAAACACCTGGCTCCTGGCTTTGGATCAGCGCAGCGCCGGCCATAGCAGCCATTTGGGGAGTGAACCAACGGAAAGAAGACCTTTCTCTCTGTCTCTCTCTCTCTCTCAGTGTCTGTAACTCTACCTGTCAAATAAAAAAAATTTTTTTTGAACCAAAATATAACTTATTTTTTTTCAAAAATATATTTTAAACTTTGCACTAACATGCTCTCCTTGCTTGTTTTAAGTGGTATATGCAACAGTTCAGCACATAACACAGCATAAACTGACCATAGCAGGCAACCAGACTTAAACTGATCTTTTAATTCCATTTTTTTCATGAAATTTAAAAGAAGAATGTTTCTATTTCCTTTCATCTGCTCATTTCCTTCTACCAGGTGGTCACTATTCTGATTGTAACTCCATAGGTTGCTTTCACTTGTTCTTGAACTTTGGCATGGAATCCTCCAGTTTGTACACTGAGAGTTTTCTTCACCCTGTATAATGTATATGAGATTCATCCATGGTGCTGCATGTAGGCACAGTTCATTTTTTTCTGGTGATCAATAGAGTTACAGTGTACACTGAGCTATGTTTATTGCTCTGTTCTCCAGTTCATAGGCATTTAGTTTGTTTCCAGTGTTTGGCTAGAATGAATAAAGTTTCTGTATACATTTTTATACACGTCTTTTGGTGGACAAAAACACTCATTCCTCTTGGGTTAATACCTGGGAATATAAGGGATTCATTAGAGTGGGTGTTGCCTTGGTAGTGTCAAACAGTTTTCCAGGGTGCTGCACCCAATTTACGCTCCTGTCTGCAATTGTGAGAGATCAGGAAGCCTGCATCTCCAAGTTCTATCTGGTGTTGTGAACTGACTTGTATTTATTGACTGCTGTAAGGTGATAGGACTCATTTTTAGTGAATGAATGATTTTGTCATATATTTTACACGTAATCATAGGAACACTTTTCTCTCAAGAACCTGTCAGCATTTTGTGTTTCGCTTAGATGGTGAGGGAGTGCTCACCAAAGGCTTAGACTTGATCTCACAAGTACAGAGGAAATGTGTGGCTGCCGGACATCTACATGAGAAAGCAGGGGTGGGGAGTTGGGTACAGTAGTCACTTGGTGGCAGGGACTCTTGGTTGCTGCTCTGGGAGCAGGGTCCTGTGGCCCCGTGGATGACTTCCCCTGTAGGGATATGAGATTCACTAACTTGTCATTTGCATTTCTGAGCTCGGGCCAGGCCCAGTGACAGGGCATGCCCTGACTGGCTCAGCCTCACCTCAGTGTCTCCTGGGTTGTATATTTCCCTGCCATCTGGTGGGACTGACATTGGATTCTGATCTCCAGCCCTTGCTGCAGAGCTGCATGGCCATTGTGACAACTGCTGACCCCTCCTTCAGTCTGGCAGGTTTCCCAGCAGACTCCATGTACCTGTGCGTTCACTGACTATCCAGGAGAGCAGGGGAATCTGAACTTCAGGTCTTCTCTGCCTGGTTACATAGCAGTGTGCTGTGCCTTGAGTCGGTGAGTGGAGCAGCCCAAGAAATGATCTTTTCAGAAGGTTCAGTGGAGCATAGGGGCTGCAGCTCCCCTCTGACTTGGATGGGAATAACTGAGATACATTTTTCTCCACCTCTTTGTGTTTGCTGTAGAGGGGAGGGCTTTGATCTCTGTTCTATCCTCTTGCCACAGAACTGACCAGGCTGTCAAGGATAAAAGGATCAACTTCATTACACTATAGGAGGGAGAAGAGATTCTGTGAGTAAGGGCTTTCTTTCAAGAGTCTTCCATACCAACAAAATTAACAAATGATTATAGAACATTTGTGTTCAAGTCGAGGCAACTTAATTCTTTTGCCCAGTCTAGTTTGCATTATGAAGTGTATTTTTAAAATGCTAGGCACTGTTATAAGCATTTTATGTGTGTTAACTCATTTCACCCTCAGAGTAAACCTATGAAGTGGGTGCTATTATTATACCCATTTTACAGGCAAGGAGACTGATGCATAGAAAGGAAAAGGTTAGCCAGTTAGCTTGAGGCAACTTAACTGCTTAAAAATGCAATTAGGATTTGATCTTGGAACTCTGGTTCTAGAGAGCCCACATTTTCTGAAATGACTGAAGACTTTGCAGTGCAGTGGTCTTATCAGGTGTGGTGATGTTCTTCAGTGGTGTTGAGGAAATATCAGATCCCATGTAGTGGTCAAGGGTAAGGTAGAAACTCCAGGTTGTCTGGTACCTGAAAAGGTTACATTCCCTTATCTGTCATTCACTGCTTTCTGTGTCATCTCATTTATGTTCCTGGGACCTCTCAGTTATCCTCATCTTAAGAGGGTAGTTTTTGTAAACTAGATTTTCTTAAAGTGGGGCAAAACAGATGTAACAGTCATTTGGTTTTTTTTTTTTTTTTTTTTTTTTTGGTCTGTTCTTTGTTTTTTTGACAGGCAGAGTGGACAGTGAGAGAGAGAGACAGAGAGAAAGGTCTTCCTTTGCCGTTGGTTCACCCTCCAATGGCCGCCGCGGCTGGCGCGCTACGGCCGGCGCACCGCGCTGATCCGATGGCAGGAGCCAGGAGCCAGGTGCTTTTCCTGGTCTCCCATGGGGTGCAGGGCCCAAGCACCTGGGCCATCCTCCACTGCACTCCCGGGCCACAGCAGAGGGCTGGCCTGGAAGAGGGGCAACCGGGACAGAATCCGGCGCCCCGACCGGGACTAGAACCCGGTGTGCCGGCGCCGCTAGGTGGAGGATTAGCCTAGTGAGCCGCGGCGCCGGCCCAGTCATTTGGTTTTGTTTGCTAAGTGTTATCCCAGCAGCTTAAACTACTGTGATAAATACGGTGCCTCAAGTCTTGTGGGAGCTAGGAAGGAGGTAATGGTGCCCTGGGGTCTTGGAGTCTCTGAAGATACTCTGGAAAAATTCTAAGACTCCTTGAGTATATGAGTTCTTTCATTTCTTGCAAGATGAACATCTTATACAATTGTTACAGCTCATCCTAAATTGAGCACTGGGGAAAATCAGAGAAAGGTGCAGTACCCAATATGACTGCAGACTGGGGAAGAGGAGAGCAAAACACAGATCTGTGAGCTCTGTGAGACTGGCAAAGTGTCAGTTTCTACAAAGGGTAGCTGTTTCCTAAGCCATCCTAAAACTTGGGTCTGTTCTAGATCTGCTTCTTAGTAATATGCACGTGCTCATTTCAGTAATTCAATTTTTAACTTTCTAGGTGCTCTTCCAGAGCGTTCCAATCCAAGCAATTTCATGTGATCTATATAGAAGCTCCATAGCGGCCGGCGCCACGGCTCACTAGGCTAATCCTCCACCTTGCGGCGCCGGCACACCGGGTTCTAGTCTCGGTAGAGGCGCCGGATTCTGTCCCGGTTGCCCCTCTTCCAGGCCAGCTCTCTGCTGTGGCCCGGGAGGGCAGTGGAGGATGGCCCAAGTGCTTGGGCCTGCACCCCACGGGAGACCAGGAGAATTACCTGGCTCCTGCCTTCGGATCAGCGCGGTGCGCCGTCCGCAGTGGCCATTGGAGGGTGAACCAATGGCAAAGGAAGACCTTTCTCTCTGTCTCTCTCTCTCACTGTCCACTCTGCCTGTCAAAAAAAAAAAAAAAAAAAAAAAAAGCTCCGTAGCATTGTAAAACAATTGCAATTCTTGACCCTGTTATGTGGCAGAGACTGTAGGTAGCCCCCTAATATCAGTTCTTTTCATTTTATTTAGTAACAGAACTCACATCTTTGCTGGGATATGGCTATGTAGCTAAAGGAAGCATTTTTGAGTTTCATGTGTAACTAGATGTGGCCTTGTTGACTAAGCTCTGACAGTGGGAGATGAGCAGGGGTAAAACGTCTCCCTCTCAGTCCTCTCCTTTCCCCGCTATCGCTATCTGAATGTGGATTCTATGGTGGCAAAAGGGAGCTGCCATGTCATTCCTTGAGATAGCTTCATCCCGGTTCATGTGTCAAATGCAGCAGGAAAATGAGATGGAGGAATCCGGGTCCTCATGCCCTATGGCATCCTGAGCTACTTGACTAAGATGGACGCATAAGGGAGCAAGAGATTTCGATCTCTATAGAAGCTATTGTTTTCTGTTTGTTTGTTTGTATTTATTTATTTATTGTCTTTATTCCTGCAGCTCAACCATGTGTCCTAAGGTCCTAAGGGGAGGCATTTGGCCTAACAGTTAAGACTTTCACATTCCATATTTAGGTGCCTGAGTTTGAGTCATGCCTGCAGCTCTTGACTCCAGCTTCCTGCTAAGGCAGAGGCAGTAGTGATGGCTCCAGTAGTTGGGTTCCTATCATCCACATGGAAAACCTGGATTGAGTTCCCAGCTCTTGACTTCAGCCTGGCCCAGCCCATGGTGTTGTAATCATTTGGGGAGTGACCAGCAGATGGGAGTTCTCTCTCTTTCTCTCTCCCCCCCACCCTCCCCCCATCCCTCTCTCTCAAATAAAAAAGAATTAACGAGTTGAAATTTACATTTTTTTGTGTGTAACACAATGAGCAAATGTATAAATTTCATACAGTTCAACTTAAGAATCCTCTTTGATTTATTTGTCTTTTTTTTCATTGCTTCATTTTTTTTCAATGAATTTTGAACCTACTGTCTGGGGATGCAGACTAGAAGTAGATGGCATTTTGTGGAAGGTACAAAGATGACCCAGATATGGAAAAAAAACTCCCAGTACAGAGTAGGGAATAATGAGCAGGTGCTTGGCTACTTAGATGCTGTCCAGATTATCTGTTGAAAAGATTGATCTCTGCAGCTAAGACCTCCTTGGAAGCATTGTAAGGTATTTTTCTTCAAATTAGTTGGAAGGCTGCCACTTCCTCAGGAGAGTGTATCAGTGGGTAGCCTTGAGGTGTGATCCTGGGTGACATTTCCACTTAGATTGTGAGGTGAATGGTCCACTTATCAGGTAGTGTGCCAATGTTAGCTGCTGATGCTTTTATCAGGGGACTGTTAGGAGCTGGCCATGTCACTTTAGAGAGGGTGTCTTTGATAAAAGATAAACTGTGGTGCAAGAGTGACAGGAAGGTTTTGCTGCAGTTTGGAATTCGTTCAGGATGGTAGGAAGAGCTTTGGAATGAGTCATGAATTTCAATCTTAACTGGTTCACCTCCCCCTTGTGTGGTCTTGAGTGCATCTCTCTGACCACTTTAGTAGGATACAGAAAATACTGTTGATAGTTTTTTTCAGTCTCCGGTTAGGAAAAGTGCTAATATTTCTGTTGGCACAGTATATACATAGGTATTCTTATTTGCTTTGTATTTCAGCGTCTTTCTCAAGGTGCTATATTTATATGTTTTAAATCTTCTTTTAAAATATCTGGCAAAAAAGATGCTCTAAGTATATATCCAACACATCTATTTGGGCCAAATGGGGAAACACCTTGTTCAAGCTGAGGAACTTGGTACATCACACTTACTTCCTGTGGTCACACTCCAGTGTGCTAATGAGGTGCCCCAGAACACCTAGGTGCAGGTAGGCCATTTGACATCATCTGCCTGCTGTCAGGTGCTTCCCGGGCAGGGGGTGTTAGCCTCATCCTCCGCCCTGGGGAAACTGACCCATGGAATCTTGAGAATCAGCATTAGGTAGGGCTAAGACAGAAAGATATCTTTTCTCTCTTCTCTCAAAGTTCTTGACATATCAGTGCTTCTGAGGCTCTTTGAGAAAACTGTTCAGGCTGTTGGAAAGGCCTTGATCATGTGGGTAAGATTTGAAAGGCTCCAGGTTTGCCTCTATCCCAGCTCCAAAGCCCTCTTTAAAAGTCTAGTAGCATTTTCTCCACGTTACTCATAAAAAAGAAAATCAGTCTTGCTAGAGTGTTTATTGAAGTTAGAATTTTAGAGCTGGGAGGAAGGTGAGAAATCAGAAATGAATCTTCAGTCCCAGGTCATTTGCTTAACCCACGTTATGATGTTGTGTGGACAGACTCTGTGATCTGTTCTGTTATGGCACAGAGGCTCATCTTCCTGTGATTTTGCTCTCTTTTCAGTAAAATCAAGGTTTTGATAATCAACTGCTGTTACTACTATTATTTATTATTTGGAAGTAGGGCATTTCCTAATGCCCAGGAAAAATCTTTGAGACAAGATCAGCTAATCTAGGCAGGCAAACTTGGGTGAGGCAACCTGTGGCCAATGGGGAGGATGCAGCTCTTGGTTTAATTTCTTGTGGGCTGCTGCAAGTAACAGATGTGGCAAGTAACAGATGTTCCACCCAGGGTACAGAAGTCGAAAGGGTGTTTCCTACTGTGGCCATGCCTCCCACAGAAACTAAAAGATTGGAAATTGGAGCTGTCCACAGGGGCTAGTAAGATAATCATAATTTTGTAGAACAAAAAGGATCCTACCACCCAGCTAAGAGAAGTTTATCTTTTAAAAAATATTTTATTGTGTTACAAATACTTTACATGAAATCCATTCTCTTCGATTTTTAAGTATGTGTGTGTGTATATATATATATATGTATATATATATATAACAGTATTGTTATCTGTAAGTACAATGTTGTGTAGCCGCTCTCTAGAACTTACTCATCTTGTTCAACTAAAACTTTATGCCCAGAGATTAGCGGTTCCCCAGTTCCCTTTCCCTCAGCTCCTGGTAACTACTGTTGTACTCTTTGAGTCTGTGAATTTGATTATTTTCCATGCCTCTTGTGAGTGGACTCATGCTATGTTGGTCCTTCTCTGACTGGCTTATTTCATTGAGCATAACATCCATGAAGGTCATCCATGTTCCTGCATTTTGCTGAATTTCCTTCTTTTTAAAGGGTGAATCACATCCCATTGTATGTAAGTACCACATTTACTTACCTCTTCATCTGGGCTACTGTGACTAGTGGTGCAGTGGACATGGGAATGCCCACAGGTTTTCAATTCTTTTGGACACACATCCAGAAGAGGGATCCTTAAACCTGACAATGGACCTAGTGTTGGATACTCCTCACCTCACTTCTTTCTTCCTTCTATTCTCTCATCATGCTGTTCTGTCATATTCCTTTGACTTTTTTCTATGTAAGTTCATACCTTGAAATTCAATGTTTTACTTGTAACGTTACTGAATAGTTTTTATTCCTTTTTGTTTATTTGTCAGACAGCTAAAGATTTACAGATTCATGTTACAAATGTCTTTCAAATTATTTGTTGTTAGGCTATGGAGAAATCATTTGGCCTCCCTCAGTGACTTTCTTCATTTGTAAAATATTCAACTTAGGGTATTGAAGAGATTAATAGGTAATACAAATCACATGTCTAACACAGTGCCTTGGCTATACTAAATTCTCCATCCATGGCAGGTGTATCGGTCAGATTTTTGTAATAGTAGCTGAAATACCTGAGAGGAGCCACTTAGGAAGGAAGAAGGCATTACTTTGCCCATGGTTTTGGGGATTCATAGTCCCAGATCAGGCAGCCCCATTACAGAAGGTGGCAGATGGCAGAGCACGTGTGGAAGAAGGATCACATGGTGAGCCAGGAAGGAGAGAGAGAGACAGGGAGAAGCTGCCTCCTTAAAAGGCATCATGATTGGATCATGGGGGCTTCACCTAGCAGCCTAATCCAATCTAATCATGTTCCAAAGACCCCACTTCAGACACCGTCCATCACTGGAGCCGGCCTCCACCCTGTAGGTGCCATCAGTCTATGACTTCAGGACTTCAACAGCTTCATGAGTTGGGAAGCCAATTCCTGTTAAAGAAAAGCATTGGGTACTATGTATTAGTCAGTTTTTTGTTACTATAATAAAAATACTCAAGGCTGCCAACTTATAGAGAAAAGGCTTATTTAGCTCCTAGTTTTGGAGATTCAAAGTTCAAACATCCCTGTGTAAGCTTGGCATCAGTGAGGGGCTCATGGCAGATGGTGCAGGAGAATGGATAAGAAGGATCACACGGCACAGCAGGAAGCAGAGAGATTGGGTGTGGGCGAAGTCAGTCTTTTTAAATAACCCTCTCCCCAGGGCACTCTCATAATGAACTCAGGACCTCCCATCAGGTCCCATCTCCTGAACTAAAAGGTTCTACCTCCTCTGATAGTGCCACCATTCTGACAAAGCTTTAAACTTATGGATTTGGGGGGAACATTCAACATAAAAACCATTACATTTTTCTTTAAAATACAACCTGAACTAATTGGCTTTTTGCTTGTACATGCTTTTCTGTGGATTTTTCTTTGCAAGAACTAATTGGATTTCTATTATGCTCTTTCCCCCTTTCACAGGTTTTTAAATTTTTTTTTTTTTAAGGAATACAAATTTTATAAGTGCAACTCAGGAATACAGTTATTCTTCCCAACATATCCGCCCTCTCTCCCACACTCCCACCCCTCCTCCCCTACCACTTCCTAGTCCCATTCTCTATTAAGATGAATTTTTGATTAGCTTTGTACAAAGAAGACCAACTATATACTAAGTAAAGATTTCAACAGTTTGCATACACATGCACACACAACAAAAAAAGTTTGACAATTAGTTTTACAGTTAACTCTCATAATACAACTAATTGAGGACAGTGGTCCTGCATCGGGAGTTAATGCACAGTGACTCTTGTTGTTAATTTAACAATTAACACTCTTATGTTTGATGTCAATGTCCACCCAAGGCTCTTGACATGAGCTGCCTAGGCTATGGAAGCCATTTGAATGACAAACTCTGTATGTATTTAGACAGGGCCATAAGCAAAGCTGAAGTTCTCTTTCCCTTTAGAGAAAAGTACATCCTTCTTTGATGGCCACTTCTTTTCGCTGGGGTCTCACAGAGATCCTTCATGTGGAACACTTTTTGCCACAGTGTCTTGGCTTTCCCTGCCTGAAATGCTCTCACAGGCTTCTCTCAGCTAGAACAGGAAGCCTTAAGGGCTGATTCTGAGGTCAGAGTGTTACTTAAAGTGATTGTCATTCTATGAGTCTGCTGTATGGACTGCTTCCCTTTTTGGAACATTCGCTCTTTTTAATTCTATCTATTATTGTTACCAGACACTTTATTCCTGTTTATATGATCCCTTTAACACTTAATCCCATCTATATGTTCACTTTAATACTTAATATGATCACACATAAGATGGCATTTTTACCACCCAGCTTAATGGGATTTGGGGTCCCATGACAAGTTTTTAAACTGTGCCCTTAGAAGTAAGTCCATATGAATGTATGTAGAACTATACAGCTTTACAGTTATAAACTTGCTCCTCCCTCTCTTATTTATACTCTTATTTTTTACTGAGATCCATCCTCAATTTACTTTACATATATGATTAACTCTATGTTAAGTAAAGAGTTCAGCAAATAGTATGAATAAAAAACGAACAAGCAAAAAAAAAAGTGTTCCTCAGCAGTCAAGACAGGGGTAGCTCAAGAAATCCCTTCTCAAGGTGCCAACTTAACTTCTACAGATTTTGTTTTAGGTGCTCTATTAGTTCTTTTTTTTTTTTTTTTTTTTTTTGACAGGCAGAGTGGACAGTGAGAGAGAGAGACAGAGAGAAAGGTCTTCCTTTGCCGTTGGTTCACCCTCCAATGGCCGCCGCGGCTGGCGCACCACGCTGATCCGAAGGCAGGAGCCAGGTGCTTCTCCTGGTCTTCCATGGGGTGCAGGGCCCAAGCACCTGGGCCATCCTCCACTGTACTCCCGGGCCACAGCAGAGAGCTGGCCTGGAAGAGGGGCAACCGGGACAGAATCCAGCGCCCCAACCGGGACTAGAACCCGGTGTGCCGGCGCCGCTAGGTGGAGGATTAGCCTAGTGAGCCACGGCGCCGGCCTCTATTAGTTCTTACAGATCAGGGAAAACATATAGTATTTGTCCCTTTGGGTCTGGCTTATTTCACTAAGTATGATGTTTTCCAGATTCATCCATTTTTTTTTTTTTGCAAATGCAGAGTTTTCATTTTTATGGCTGTATAGTATTCCATAGTGTACATATCCTGTAATTTCTTTATGAACTCTCCTGTTGATGGGCATTTAGTTTGATTCCCATGTCTTAGTGTAAATTAAGCTGCAATAAAATGGGAGTGCAGATATCTCTTTTATTTACTGATTTCATTTCCTTTGGGTAAATTCATAGGAATAGGATGGCCGGGTCATATGGTACCTTTATTCAGATGTTTGAGGTATCTCCATACTGTGTTCCATAGTGGTTTTACTAGTTCACATTCCCACCAACAGTGGATTAGGCTACCTTTTTCCTCACATCCTCGCCAGCATTTGTTTGTTTATTTCTGTATGAAATCCATTCTAGGGGCTGGCACTGTGGTGTAGTGGGTAAAGCAGTGCTGGCATCCCATATGGGTGCCAGTTCAAGTCCTGGCTACTCCTCTTCTGATCCAGCTCTCTGCTATGGCCTAGGAAAGCAGTAGAAGATGATCCAAGTGCTTGGGTCCCTGCGCCCATGTGGGAGACCTGGAAGTAGCTCCTGGCTCCTGGCTTCAGATCTCAGCTCTGGCCATTGCGGTCCTTTGGGGAGTGAACCAGTGTGGTTGGAGACCTCTCTCTCTCTGGCTCTGCCTCTCTCTCTAACTCTGTCATTCAAATAAATAAAATAAATCTTTAAAAAAATCCATTCTAACTGGGGTGAGGTGAAACTTCATTGTGGTTTTGATTTGTATTTCCCTGATGGCCAGTGATCCTGAGCGTCTTCCAGTGTCTGTTGACCATTTGGATTTCCTCTTTTGAAAAATGTCTGTTTAAGTCCTTGGGGCATCTCTTAACTGGGTTGTTTGTTTTGTTGTGGAGTTTCTTGATCTTTCTAAATATTCTGGTTATTAATCCTTTATCAGTTGCATTGTTTGCAAATAATTTCTCCCATTCTGTTGGTTGCCTCTTCACTTTCCTGACTGTTTCTTTTGCAGTACAGAAGCTTCTCAATTTGATGTAATCCCAGTTGTCAATTTTGGCTCTGACTGCCCGTGCCTCTGGGGTCTTTTCCAAGAACTCCTTGCCTGTGCCAATGTCTTGCAGGTGGAAATCCAGTTTTTCAAGCACCATTTGTTGAAGAGATTGTCCTTGATCCAAGGATTGGTTTTAGCTCCTTGGTCAAATATAAATTGGTTGTAGATGCTTGGATTGATTTCTGGCATTTCTATTCTGTTCCACTGATCTTTCCATCTGTTTCTGTACCAGTACCAGGCTGTTTTGATTATAACTTTCTCTTAATTTAACTTTGAAGGGCTTTGCTGGCACCCTAGTCAAATAGAAATAAAAGGAAACCTCCACTGAAGACCAGCACCCTGTTCATCCAAAAACAGCTATGCTTTGGCGCTCCTGTTCCCTGCAACATATTTCTGCTTACACTGACTTTGATACTATTAACTGGGACTGAAAATAGTTCCTATTGATCTGAATGGAGTCTGAAAACTGAGAGCTGATGTCAGCCACTTGTCCCTCACTCAGCCTTGTAATTTGATGATCAGCCTCTTCTCACCCATCAACTTGCCTTTCTAATGAAAGGGATCTGGTCCAAGAGCCTACTGATCTTTCACCAAAGCTCTGCTTTGGCTTGAAATATCTCTTCTTTGTGCTGATTTATCACCAACTACATAAAGCTCAGTTAATGCAATAACAGGAAGATGAAAATACATCGAAACTGCCTATTATGTTGCTCAGAAAGCATCTATCTTTTTCATCACCTCTTCTGTAGGAACGTCCTTGATGTAGGCTTACCAAGGAGGAATGGATAGGTTGAAGGAAAATGATTATTGTGTGATTGTGATGCCTGATGGAAGCTGGACCTGTGGGTTCTCATGGTGAGATGCTGTGATATTTTCATTGTGCATATGAGAGAGGCAGGCAGACGATTTTTTTTTCAGAATATTTGCATCTCTCAGATGACATCATCTAGCAGCCCCTCCTCCTCCAATTATCTCTGTATGAGACTCTAGGCTGTCTCTCCTGTTTGATATCATTATTCATAATTGGTGTTGGTAGAGACATATGTGACAGTTACTCTTGAGGGGGGGAAGGCAAACTCTCAGCCTTTTTTGTATCAAGCTTGGGAATTGTCTACAGGGATAGATCAGGGTAATATGTGAGTCTAGGCAGTGGTCAAAGTGATATCCAGGATATTTCAAAAATTCCATAGAAATGAAACTAAAAGGTAAGTTTATTTCAATGCAAAATAATTTTGCCATCCATATGTATTTTTCTTTTTCATAATATTCATTTTCCACGAACTTTATGAGGATCCCTTATGTTAGGAAGGCGGGAAGCTACTCAGTAAAGAGAAGACAGGAACAGCGCAGGAGAGGAAAGGTGTGTTTTCCAAGCAGTTGCTTGTTTATCTAAGTTAATTTTCCCAACAGTATTGGAAACAGGATGCTTTGCCTTTACATAGGTTCTATATAGTTTTCTGGGGCTCTTTGTCAAATGTCAAGATAGATGAGGAATTAAGATGATGGGGAGAATTCTTGCTTTTAGTTAGGAAATGTAATTTTTGTGTTTGCTTTCTTGTTTTCAAATACTTGGTTTGTTTTATTTACTGAAAGGCTGACATGGATGTGTAGAGATGTTTGGATCATCACTGGTTCATTTTCCAGATCCCTGCAATAGCTGGGACTGGGCCAGGCTGAACCCAGGAGCGAGGAACTTGATTTAGGAGTTTCCAACATGGGTAGCACAGACCAAAGATCTTGATCCATCACTTGCTACCTCCAGACCCACATTAGCAAGAGACTGGAATTGGGAATGGAGCTGGGACTGGAACCCAGGCACCCCTGTATGGGATACCAAGTAGCATCTTAACCACTGCACCCAATGCCCACCCCATTATGTTGCTTTATTTTTGAGAGCTGTCAGCAATCTGAAGAGGTAGTTGTAATTAGCCAATATAGCAGACGTAGAAGCAGAGATTCAGAAAACTTGAGTCACTTACACAGAGTCACAATGGAGTTGGGATTTCTAGACAGGTCTGTAGGATTCTGAGGTCCTGATCTTTGCATTATCTTATCTTACCTCTAGGAAAGAATATGCTAATATTTTTAATATAGCAAGCATTTAATAAACACAACTGGCCAAAGGCACTCTAAGATTTGGAAGAACAAGAATGAATGTGGCCCAACTTGAATTTTCAAATATCTTACAGATTTTATGCTTAGAACTCACCATATAGTTTTCTAGGCCATGGAAAACCACGCTCAGATTTTTAAAAGGCTCCTAAGTAGGGTTGAGAAGGAGAAGGATGAATTTAATTGCCAGGTAAGGCAGAGGTCTTTGACCTCATCTCCCACTGGAAGTTGCATTTAATGTGGTTATTTTAACCGATCTGGAGAAGGAAGTGCAGTCACACACCTGCTTCTTGGGGAAGAGTGCTTCCAATTAGTGTCAGGTAAACTGCCGGGACAGCTGTTGCTGTAGTGAGGGAGAAGGGCCAGTGGTGGAGCTGTGGATGATACCTTGCAGTTTGGATGCTTGGACATTCTTGATTTTCCTCACAGCAGGGCAGGTGTTGGCTGGACATGAGAGGCAATCAATACCCTGTGCTGACAGTGGGGAAGTCTGCTTTGGAGTCTCAGAGGAACACCACTGAATGACAGGAAGCCTCAAGGGAGTCTGGAGCCTCAGCACTAACGAGCTTCAAGGAGAAGTTGAGAATCGCTGTAATGAGCAGTCATTTGTAATGGGCTTTGAACCTGGTTCCCTGTTTGAGGGAAGAAAATACTGGACTTAGAGCCAGCAGGGGCAGTGTTTGTTTATAGTGGTACCTGTCACTTTATAACAGTGTCTGAAGGGTTTATGGGAACTGCCTTATTACAACGATGGAACAAGGAGCACTGAGCCCACACTAATATCTGCAGGTGTAGAAGACCCATAGAGAAACATTGACGGACAGAAGTGAGAAGGGTTTTAGAGGACATCCTCCATGACTAGGTAGGATTTGTTTCATCATTGTAGGAATGGTTTAATATGTTGGATTGAGCAATGGAAAATTGCCATATTTCCTAAGTAAAAAATGAGCATTTCATATAGTTTAAACTAAAAAATTCACCAGTCGGTAATAATTTCAATAGACATATTGAGTATATGATTCCATTCCAGATTTAAAGTTAAAACCTTCTTTCCCATGATAATAATATTAACCTTATGATGAATATCAGAAAATAATGGCACTTGTCATTTTACATAAAGAGTAGCAGTGTGAAAAGGATCCCGACAATGAACACTATTATTTAATGTTCATCCAGAATTTCTGCCTAACTCCAAGAGGCATGAAATGAAAATAATAGGGCATGTAACTTGTTAAACAGATATAGAGAAAAATGTAAATGTTCAGCTAAAGCTCACATGATTAAATAATTTAATAAAACATTTAATGTATTAGTATGCATAATACAAATAAACAAAATTATTTTCTTAAATATTATCAATACTTAGAAAGATTTTTTACCATTTTCTGTCTCGGGGCCAGTGTTGTGGCGTAGTGGGTAAAGCTGCTGCCTGTGACACCATATCCCATATGGATGCCAGTTCAAGTCCCAACTGCTTCACTTCCAATCCAGCTTCCTGATAATGTACCTGGGAAAGCAGCAGAGGATGGCCCAAATATTTGGGTCCCTACACTCACATGGGAGACACAGATAAAGCTCCCGGCTACTGGCTTTGGTCTGGCCCAGCCCTGGCCATTGTGGCCATTTGGGGAGAGAACCAGCAGATATACAATCTCTCTCTCTGTGTCTCCCCTTCTTTGTCTGAGTCCACTTTTCAAATAAAATAAATAAATCTTTAAAAAGATTTTATCTAGAATAATTGTAACAAAGTATAGACTCTCTGTAACTCTATTACTCCATGCATATGAGTTATATAAAGAAAATTATATACTGAGAGCTCTAACTATAAGTCAGCTGATGTTATAAAGATATCTGAATGCACAGAGAGAAGTACTATATTATTCCAGAAAGGATGAATATTTTAAAGTACTTCCTGATTAATCTAAATTTTAAAAAATCCTAGCAGAAGACAATTAGATGAAAATACAGAATAATAGTTTAGATTCCTTTGTGCTATCTGAGGAACTCTGTATAATATATTATACAGGTAAAATAATTAAAACAACGGGTTTCATGTTCAGGAATCCACAGACAGGTTAGAGTAGAATATAAACCCCAGAAAGAGGCAGGAGCACAATGAAAGCATTGGAATGACAGAGGGAAGCCATCCAGGAAAATATGCAAGGAATACTCATCACTACCTGGTTGTAGGGTGGAGCCAGTGTTGTGGTGCAGCAGGTAGAACAGCTTCTTGCAACACCTGACATCCCATAAGGGTGCCGGTCATGTCCCAGCTGCTCCAGTTCCAACCCAGCTCCCTGCTAATGCACCTGGGAAATCAGTGAAAGATGGCCCAAGTACTTAGACCCTGCTACCCAATGTTGGAGACCTAGATGAAGCTCCTAGCTCCTGCTTTAGCCTGGCCCAGCCTTGGCTCTTATGGCCATTTGGGAAGTGAACTAGCAGATGGAAGATTCTCTCTCTCTCTCTCTCTGTTTCTTCTCTCCTGTCACTTTAAATGACAATATCTACCCCAATATGGGATGCCCGCTCTGCAGGCTGCAGCTTTACCCGCTACACCAGAGCAGCAGCCCCTCTAAATTATTTTTAATTGCCTGTTTTAAAAACTATCTAGACCAATCATTGTTCTAATTTCTTGCTAAAATACAAATATTTTAGTTGAATTTTAAGTCAATTAAATACTTTTAAAGGACTTTAATTATTTAATATTAGTGATAAAATATACATGTGCATGGTACAGCCTTAATATATAGCATATAATATATGTACAAGCACATAAATGAAATATAACATATAAGTCTTTGATGTAGACTGAATATGTAACTTTTCTTATATAAGCATATCAACTACTATATATATGTATATCCAGCTACATATTCATGTAAAATGGGGCCATATGCCTTGTAAACCAAGAATGTAATATATCCTTATATAAACTGGAGGACATGGGTGATTTATTATGTCCCATAAGCTCAGAATGCATGTCATTTCTCAGTGCTTCAAGAATATTTGCAGAGACAATAATATATTATGCTTCATATAGAGACCATCTCTGTCCACTGCTTTAAGAAGAAATCACCCAGACCACATTCTTTCCACAACTCAAAGAATTGAGAAGAACTCAAAATTTGTCACAATTCAACTAGTTGAAATATCTCAGAGTTCTGTTAAGTAACTTAACTCAAAGGGAGGAAAGGAAGACTCCATTTAGAAGACCTGAGAGTGAGGAGATTACACACTAGAAGCCATGAGATTTGTGTAATAGCACACTCACAGAAGAAGTCAATATAGATGTTTTTATATTATACAGGAACAGATGAAATTAATGAAGAGGATTTCTAATGAAGATGCTAGAAAAGTACAGTCTAAGGGTAGAAGGAGAAAGCATGAGGTTAAATGTAGGAGTCAGGGAATAGGATGATATAATAAGATAAAATTAATATTGTAGGACAGTTTTTCGAAGAGGCATAATTATGAGCTCAGAACAAAATCAGGAATAAAGATTCAGGATAATTAATAAAAACGGCTGCTAAAATACAAAATACACTCTGTAAATTGGAAAACTTAAGTGAAAGGAAGTAAACCTTGTCTTATCAGATATTAAAACATTGCAGACCCAGAGGATAACCTGCACTGACAATTTTAGTGAAAGGAAGTAGCCCTATCATCTCAGGTATTAAATTATTGTAAGCATAAATTCAAAATCTGGGAACATATACAAAGTTGAAATTTAAAGTCAATAATATGTAGTGATTATTCAGAAAATCTATTTAAGCCAACAAATCATAATTTAGGAAAAAATTATATCAGCTTTATTTTGGATACTGTATGCAAAAATAAATTCACAACAGAATGAGGATTAATACATGGACAATAGGATGGATGACAAGTATTCTAGGAGAATAAAGTTCAGTGCATATGCAAGTACTTCAAAAATTTCATGGACAATGAAATTAAAAGTTTATTCTGGAAGTGGATGTCTGCCTAGCGTGTAAAGTGCTTGCCTCCCACATCAGAATGCCTGCGTCAGCTCAGCTCCAGCTGCTGCCTCCTGCTTTCTGCCAGTGCAAACTCCGGCGGACAGTGGTGACAGCGCAAGTGATTGTGTTCTTAGCCGTGCACTTGGGAAACCTAGATGAGTTCCCAGCTCCTGGCTTCAGCCTTGGCTTAACCCTGACCATTGTACAGATTTAGAGACTGAACCAGCAAATGGTCTTTCTGTCTGCCCCCCTCTCTAAATAGATCTATAGACAAAATTTAAAGAAAAAAGTTTATTCTGTGCAAAAAAGATTTTGAAGTCCATACATAGTTTTTTTCATGACACATATTTTCCACAAGCTTTTTGAACAGTCGTCTGATGAGAACTGTGGGTAGGGAAATATATCTGAGCCAGGTACCGAAGTAAACACTATATTTGAAAAGACTGACAGATCACACTTCATAAAAACAAGAATAAAATTTACCATAAACAAGATTAAAAAGACGAAGATATTTTCAAGGTGTGAGACAACTTGCAGCATATGGTATCATTATGTTCTATTGACTTGGTGAGTGGGTGTCTTTAAGACTAGTTCAACTGTCTGGGAGTCTTTACAATATTCTCAGCTTGTGAGACAGGATAAAAATTGACTTTAATTGTGGCAAGAAATAGAAGATAATTCACCTCAGTTTAGGAAACGTGTATTTAATTGTGCTTAGGAAATCCCAGGTGACGAATTACTTGAGAGCATATTCTCTTGAATTAAAACCAGGAGTCTTCAAAAGTTCATGGAAAATGCTTACACTGGAAAACTATGCATGAACTTCAAAAAATGTTTGCACCAAAAATAAACTTTATTCATTCCACTTTCCATGAACTTTTGAATACCTTTGGATGTATTTCCTTGAACTTGTAGTTATAGAGCTGATTCAGAGCCATCTAGGTCTGCTGAAGTTAGTGATTCACTGTTTCGTAAACCCCTTCTGGGAGGAATACTCACCAAAGAGCCATTACTGAACACAAAATAACTTTCCTAATGATGAGTTCCTGTTGAATGAAAATGTACTCACATATACAAATCTGCATGAATTCCTATGACTGTATGTGTCATTGTTATGTACAGCCTCAAAGCCAAGCAAAATGGATAACCATGAAATGGAATATTTATTAATATTTATTGTTTCAAACCTACAGGCTGAAATGGATGGATGTTATTTTTTCTGCCTTTCCAGTTTACTTTATTCACTGATAGGAACTGTGTATGTTTTTTGATATTCACTTCAGAGGTATATGATAAGGCTTTATGTGGAGTAGCACACAAATTATCGAAGTAGACATTTTCACCTATTTAGTGAGCATTTGTTGCATTCTTGCTGTGGGCTAGGCAGCCTTGGACTTTGTTCCAAATTTTTTTTAAGATTTATTTATTTATTTATTTGACAGGTAGAGTTACAGATAGAGAGAGACAGAAAGGTCTTCCTTCCGTTGGTTCACCCTCCAAATGGCCGCCATGGCCGGTGCTGCACCGACCCAAAGCCAGGAGCCAGCCAGGTGCCTCCTCCTGGTCTCCCATGCGGGTGCAGGGGCTCAAGCACTTGGGCCATCCTCCACTGCCCTCCCAGGCCACAGCAGAGAGCTGGACTGGAAGAGTAGCAACCGGGACTAGAACCCAGTGCCCATATGGGATGCGGGTGCCACAGGTGGAGGATTAACCAAGTGAGCCATGGTGCCGGGCCCCTGTCCCAATGTTAATGAGAAGCTAGGGAAACAGGTGTGATCAGACCTGAGGGTTTGAAGGGTCATTAGGACTGTGGTGTAGACAATGGGTGGAAGGGTAACTAGGACTTGAAGCCATGAGATGAATGCATGGGTAAAGATAGAGAGGATGGAGGCCATCTGCCCAGGGCTACTAACAGTAGGCTGATGGGAAGTGAATGGAATCCAAGGGTCTTTGGGAGGCAGTATTGACAGGGTTTGGTATGTGGAAGTGAATGAGAATGATTGTAAAGAACAGATTTAGATTTTGGATTTGAGAAAAGTAAATACCAAAGGAAGAAGGTTAGAGATTTATCCTTCCTAGCCTTGACCTTCGCATTATCAGTTTGTTTCACTTGGCCATGCTCAACCACGTCATGCAAACATGATATTCCAGAACTAGAACATAAAAGCACAACTTGGAGCACATTTATGATGTGGGGTACGCATTTAAGACTTGGGGTATAAATCATGCATTCTTACTCTGGTTATCGGATCCCCCTCACCTCTCCATAGTGTCATAATGCAGAAAAGTTTTTAAAGATTTTATTATGTGTTTGAGAGTCAGAGTGATAGAACAGAAGGAGAGAGACCCTCCATCTGCTGTTTCATTCCCCAAATGACCACAACAACCAGGGCTGGGCCAGGCCAAAACCAGGAGCTAGGAACTCTGTCTGGGTCTTCTGCATGGGTGGCAGGGGCCCAAGTCCTTGGAACATCATCTGCTGCCTTCCCAGGCACATTAGCAGGAAGCTTGATTGGAAGCAAAGCAACTAGTATTCAAACCAGTGTCCAGTATGGGATGCCAGTGTTTCAGGTGGGAGCTTGGCTCACCGTGCCACAGTGCCAGCTCCAATGTATAGATCTTTTACCTCTTGTTGCCCATATTTCTTCCTGGAACATTTTCTTCTGAGAGATTTAAGAATTCCCTGGTCTCCTGACTTCTGTCTAAAGGACAAGTTCTGTTTGTTTCCTTCTGAAGCTAAAGCTGAGCAGGAGGCCAAGGAGGCCCCCACTGATGGCTCCTGGGAACAGGGCACTTGTGAACAGCTCTACCCATCTATAGCCTTAGCCCTTCCCTGCCACCAGGCAAGCGGTTGCTCCTGTTTCCCAGTCACTTCCAAATCTCACACATCAGCAGCTTCTCTCTCATAGCTGTTCATGTCCGAGCTACAGTTGGGCATTTCTGGACACCCTGATTTATGATCTGAATTTCTGTGGGAGGACTCTTGTTCCTGTCTGTAGCCTACCTTTGGGCTTCAGTGGCCATTCTGCTTTCCTTTGTTAGCATGAGGAACATGTCTGGAACTTTCCTATTGGCTGTGGAGTCCCCCAGCCCAGGTTCTGGACACTACCTTTTCGTATATTCCTTTTGTTAGCATGAATGTCGTCTTTCCCAGTACCTCCCAGACGGTGTGCCTATATGTGCTACTCTGCCCACTGGGGAGAGGAACGATGCAGGATGGAGCCCAGGGGACAGCGAGGGTGTCTGAGGCAGAACCAGTGTTCCAGAGGATGATTGGAGCGTTGTTCTCCCTGTCCTTCCCCATTCAGAGCCCTTCCTGCCCTGGCTTCCATGGCAAGTTTCTCTCCTGGAGGGCAAAGGCTATTTGTGTGTCTTCTTCCTGGTACATTTAGTATGTAACACATACTCTGTGCTACAGTGGTACGGATGTCAGTCTTAAAATTCTTAGTCTTTTGAGAATTAGTTCTGATCCTGGGTTATCTTTCTTTAGGATTTCATAAATTCTTTGGCTGCTTCTGTATCACCAAGATTGTCATTTGAAAAAATACTGCTTTTTAAAAATTAGAAATAATTTAGCGTTAGCAGTGTTAATGTCTCTATCTTGTTGGAATGGGCTGTCCTTTTGTGCAACTGGTAAGGTAGGTTTTTATGTTTGGCCCACGTGGTATCATTTTTAAAAACTGCATATGTAATACCATGAAAATCCACATAATAATCTAGATTTCTAATTTTTCTCGAGAAATCTGAAGATGTAGCAATACTGGTTTGGCTTCTCCTTTTGGCTTATCACCTGCATTTACTTAAGTCTCAAACCTTTTAACTATAAAACAGGACAGTAATCACAGCCTCACAAGTTTTTAGTGTGCAACATGTGCAGTTAGATTACCTAGTGTGATGTGATATGGACACACAGGAGTGAATGTGTGTTGTGCCCCCAGAAGCTAGTGTTCAGGGTTCAGAGGAAGCATGTGTTCTGGAACATCAGAAGACATACTTGGAAGAAATTTGGGATTCACCTGAATCCCATGTGTGTGCTTTCTACAGACATAGCGGAAACCTGGTCACCCTATACCCCTTTCTTCTTGCTCCACATCCAGTCCATCAATAAATCATGGAAGCTCTACTTTCAGAGCACCCCTGGAATTTGACTGCTTCCCACCTCTCTGATGCAGATCAACATCTCTCAGCTGCTTATGGAGCCAGTTTCCCAACTTGGCTTCCTGCTTGTGCCCTTGACCCCTCGCAGTCTGCTCTCCACGTAGCTACCAGGGGGCTCAAGCCAGAGCATGTCCAGTCTCTTCTCACAACCCTCCTTTGTTCCCAAAGCCACCATTCTCTTCATGTCCTATTGGTCCTCATCATGTGGCCCTTACCCCTTCTCCTACCCCATTTCCTGCCACCGTTACCCCAACTCTCTGCTCCATGTCTCTCCTGTCCAGGTTCCTCAGTCCGTCTTGAGTATTACTGCTGTCGAACACATTACATATTTACTCACATTACTATTATGCCTCTCCCTTGTTGTATGTAGGCTCTGGGCAGGGATTTGTTACTGTGTGTTCACTACCATATTACCAGAGCCCAGAACAATCTGTGTCACTTCAGTGGGTGCCCCGTAGATGTTTGTTGATGAAGGAGTGAATGTTAATCAAAGCTTGTCACCAAGCGGGACCTAACGTGACATTCTTCTTTCCAAAGCGAAGCTATCAAGTAATGCCACAAATTAGCACTTGCTTTTTACAGAGGCAGTTAGATTCTGTGCTAGAACTGAGATGAATAGAGAGAAAATTATAGGTCCTTTAATATTTTTATTTGATTAAATATGGAGTCACCTAAGAACACAGCTTGTTATCCTTTGGTGTGAGGATATAAGCTTGGTTAATTGAGCAGTGCCTGCTCCCTTACAACACACATTTGTCAGGGTACACTGGGAGCCCCTGGAGCTTTTGTTTTTTCTTTTGCTTTACTTTCCTTCCTTCCTCTTTCTTTCTTTCTCTCTCTTTCTTTCTTTCTTTTTTTTTTTTTTAGAATATCAAAACAAGTTAGTGTAAATGTTCCTACACTGAAAGAATATTTTGTTACACTAGAATGAAGTAGAGGCTTTTATAGATTAAAAAAAAGTTTGACCCATTGTTAAAATATTTTATAGTTTTTTCCTTTAGAAAGCCTTTTATTTGTATCATTTGGACAATATATTTATTATGCTCCTACTGTGTGCCAAGTGCTTTGTAAGAAATAGAAGTGATAAAATAAGGCTTGTAGTTGAATAAGTTTCACTTTAGTAGGAGAAAGAACCGTGTGAGACAGTGTGTTAGTGTAATAAAAGAGATCCAGCATTAACAGTCATTGGGGGATTAGAATATGCCAGACACTGCTCTCAGCTAATGAAAGCAATGCCCTTATATATTCAGTATGAGGCAGATTTTGCTACTTCCACTCTATGAATTAGTGAAGTTGGATGCAGAGATCCTGAGCAATGAGTTCAGGATCACACAGGTAGGGTCCCAGAGTGTGAGAAACTGAATTTTGATTGAGATCATTTGGCTCTCAATGTCATTAGATCCCAAGGCCATTTGCGCCCTCCCCCCATCATCAGAACTCAATCTCTTTAGAATCCAAGATAATTTTTCTTTCAAACGTTGGAGAGGAGTGTCATGGTATGTGGAGTGAAAGATCATATCTGTGGTAGGAGACTTCAAAGAAAGCGGAGACTGGCTTTTGAAGGATCTCAATAGCTGGTCTCAGGGGACAAATATCAGGGTAGCAGACAGAAGAGCAGAGGTGGTAAAGGGTCACGCTGAGTACAACTGTGGGTGTGTTAGCAGTTTGGTTACAAGTTTACTGTTGGTAGTGCTGAGGAATTATGAAGATGTGGGAGACTTTGCAGAATCTTCCTACCTTGGAGACCCTTAGAAACCTTTGAAACCCTCTGAAGCAGGACTTACAGAAAGGAGGACTTCGGATCATACAATTTGTTGTTTATTCTCTCTTGGTTTAGAAGGATAAGTTCTACTTGGAATAATTTCTACTTGGAAATTGCCTTAGCTTCAGGAATTGGAGAGTTTGGAGCAGGAGTGAGGATATTTGACTTCAACTTGGAAGAAGTGGCTTTGGGCATATATAAACCTGGATTCTGATTCTCTCTTTAAGTAGCTATGTGATATATTTTATGTAAGGAGATAGTTGTAATTGCCTCCTTCTCCTGAATATAAGTAAATAAAATTTACTCTCAAATTCTCTCCCTGGACTATATATATACATATATATGTGTGTGTGTGTGTGTGTGTGTGTATAGCTGTTTATTTTGAAAGGCAGAGTGATGGAGGAGGGAGGGAGGAAAGGAGAGGGAGGGAGGAAGGGGAGGGGAGAGGAGAGACAGAGAGATTCAGAGAGAGATAGAGATAGCGATATAGAGAGACTGATCTTCTATCCACTGTTTATTCTCCAAATGCCTGTAATATCTAGAGCTAAGCCAGGCCAAAGCCAGAATCTGGGAATTCCATTCAGGTCTCCCACGTGGTGGCAGGGATACAAGCACTTAAGCCATCATCTGATGCCTCCCAGGGTGTGCATTAGTAAGAAACTGGATCAGAAGCAGAGGCAGGGCTATCCCAGGCACTCCAATAGCAGATTTATGTGCTCTGAGCAGTGGGTTATCCTACTGTACTACAATGCCCACCCTATTATGAACTTTTAAGGCTATAGTTGAGTTCAATGGCACATTATAATATTAATGTACTAATTTAGTGACATGTTTTAAAATCTCATATGAAAACAGATCTTACTTTACAGATACAGCTTTTCTAGTGTGCCATTTTATGAAACTTTTTTAGCCATCCCCATGCATGTTTGATCTGAGTGTCTTTGTTCTCAATAGAAGCACCTTTTGAGTTATCCAGCTCAGTTTCCCAGAACACTTCAATGCCCTATATTGCTTGAGATAAAGTGCTCTTTGAAGTCCTGTATGATGCTGTTCCTGGAAATTTTATCCCCAAGAAACAAGAATCCATGAGGATAGTTTTTTAATTTTTCTCATCTTGACTGTGATTTCCACCCAATGAATTGTTTTAAGTGGTCATTAAAATCTTGCCTATGACAGGATCCCACATTTAAAAGTGGACATTCACAAGGGTCTTCTTTGGGCATACAGTGCTGGCATTGACTCAGGTCGTCAGGTTGATATGTCTTTCCCATATTGAAGATTCTCATTTTCAATAAATAATTGAGAGCTATGTAATATGAAATACTGTGTAAGTGATCAAACACAAGGCCTGTGTTCTTCAAAGGATAATTTTGTTTCATCAACCTTGAGCTTCAGTTTCAGCAGAAACAATATTCTACAAGATTGTTGAAATGAAATAACTCCAGTAATGGTGAGAATACGTGACTGTTTTGGTCTCTGTGCAGCTGTTTTGGTGCTGGGATACTTTGATGCAATCTAGAAACCAAGCCATTCAGCCGGCGCCGTGGCTCAATAGGCTAATCCTCCACCTAGCGGCGCCGGCACACCGGGTTCTAGTCCCGGTTGGGGCGCCGGATTCTGTCCCGGTTGCCCCTCTTCCAGGCCAGCTCTCTGCTATGGCCAGGGAGTGCAGTGGAGGATGGCCCAGGTGCTTGGGCCCTGCACCCCATGGGAGACCAGGAAAAGCACCTGGCTCCTGGCTCCTGCCAGGATCAGCGCGGTGCGCCGGCTGCAGCGGCGGCCATTGGAGGGTGAACCAGCGGCAAAGGAAGACCTTTCTCTCTCTGTCTCTCTCTCTCACTGTCCACTCTGCCTGTCAAAAAAAAAAAAAAAAAAAAAAAAAAAAAAAAAAAAGAAACCAAGCCATTAAACATTCTGATATTTAAAAAGTCATCCTTATCCTGTGCAAATCTTTCTATTCCTGTCAACACTGAAATGAAAATTAGGGAAAAAGTGAAAATGAGAGATGGTAAGGAGAATTCAGTGAGATCGAGATACATCAGTGATGATGTGAGAATTAGATAAGAGCTGGCATTTGGACTACACCAAACAAAAAATTGTGTTGTGATCATACTTATTTATTCCAGTAGGGACCCCAATCATTCTTTGTGAAACATCTGCTCACACTTGAATAACTGTGACTGTCAGATGATCCAGTTTCTACCATAATGCTTGATAGTCATTGATAGACTTTGGTATCAATAAATTGAAATTGAGATTTGGTTAATAATATGATTATAGTTTCCAAAGAATGGAACCACCTATTTTGGTAGACTTTATTATAATTTATTATGTCATTATTTATCTTGTTTGATTGTCTTATTTATGTAGTGATTAGTAGTTTGGGGGACAGGAGGGAGTATGAAGAAGGGTGTTTGAATTCCATGTATCTAACATATCTTCAATTACATTTTAACAATTTCAGTAAAGTAAGTATCATAAGAGTCCTTTATAATGAAGACTTTGTGGTTAAAAAGTAGCCTTTAGAATTGAAGCCAGTTCTGAAAGGTCTGTGGAAAATGTTACTCCCTGATAAACATCCATGAGTTAATATAATATATCCCCCTCCCCCAATAATTGGAGAATTGGTTGGGCATAGAATAGAGTCAGGGATATGAGTAAGGGATATTGTTAAATAAAGTGTTAAGCTTAACAGGTTCATTTTTATGTGGTTCTGTTAACATGTCTGGCACATATAGAAGACATTGAGAAATCATGGTACCCTTTGCTAACCCAGGTCAGTCCATCAACAGGAAAAGCAGACCAATGATTATTCATAGGCCTAGAGTACCTTCTTTTCCTTTGCCGCCTTCTTCTTCTTCTTCTTCTTCTTCTTCCTCTTCCTCTTCCTCTTCCTCTTCCTCTTCCTCTTCTTCCTCTTCCCCTTCCCCTTCCCCTTCCCCTTCTCCTTCTCCTTCTTCTTCTTCTTCTTTTTTTTTTTTTTTTAACATCTAGGAAACCTGAACTCAATGGAAAAGATTCAAGATAACAGGAAACCCGACTGTGTATGGGTGATTGACACGTTGATTCAGAACCAAAGCAGGAAGAAAGAAACTATTTGGAATAAGATGGAAGATATTTTAGAAAAAGATAATTAACAGTAATTAATAAACTGTTTCAAAGTTTAGAATTTTGAGGCTGAGAAGGCTAGTTGATTATACAAGACTATAGAGGGGCTTAATATTATTATATTATAGTACATTTTATAATTCAGGGCTTACAGAATGAGTTCAGTTGGCTGTCTCAATAATTTTGAAGGTTTACTTTTGCAGTGGGTCAAAGGAATTGGAAAATATATGATGTGATGTTTTAGTATATCAAAACAGGGTCATTCCTGCACTACCTTTTTATGTTATTTGAAGGTTTCTTCCTTTAATTAAGAAATTGGCTAATTAAATATTTTCTTCAAAGAATTAAGTTCAGAGGATTTTGATATACATTTCACAGTCCCCAGTTTTAACCCAGTGCTTTCTCCTTTGCAAACTTTTATTAGCTAGCTGTCAGAATCTCTCCATATCCCCTTTCAGTTGTTATTTAAGTATCAGTGTTAAGGTCTTACTACCTGGACTTGAACACCATTATACCTCAGGAGATTTAAGCTGACAGTTTTCCTTGGAAGCACGTCTTCCAAAGCACTTTCACTTAGATGTCAACATTGGTCTTTGGTTTTATTTTATTTATTTTTTACATTATGCAGACTGCATTGATTGGAGAGACAGAGAGTGACAGCTAGTTCACTCTCCAAATGCCCACAACAGCTGAGGCCAAAGCCAGAAGGCAGGAAACCAATCCAGGTCTCCCATGTGGGTTGCAGGAACCTAGTACTTGAGCTGTCACTGCTGCCGCCCACAATCTGCATGAGCAGCAAGAGTCAGGGGTGGAAGCCAGGATTTGGCCCAGGCACTCTGATGTGGGAGGTGGGTTTCTTAACTGCTAGCCAACCCGCAGCCCCCTAGTTTGTTTGTTTGTTTTTATGTATTTATTTATTTTAAATTTGGGGCTAGTGCATTTCTTTATTTGAAGGAATGGTGCAAACTTGTACAACTTACAGAAAAGACACGGATAACTCCCTGCCGCCACAGGTGGGGGTGCCTGGCGCCCAGTTGGTTACAAGGATACCTGATT
Organism: Oryctolagus cuniculus; assembly: GCF_051225735.1. Taxonomy (NCBI): domain Eukaryota; kingdom Metazoa; phylum Chordata; class Mammalia; order Lagomorpha; family Leporidae; genus Oryctolagus; species Oryctolagus cuniculus. The sequence goes on along the minus strand of NC_142882.1, from coordinate 65,175,561 downwards.
TGATGGATTTTCCCTGCTCAATAGGCAGTGGAGGCAGCCAAGCAGGCATCACGGAGGCCAGTGGGCATTTGTGAAGTTCATGGTGACCGAGTCACGCTCTTTCCCCAAGTGGAAGGCATGCAGCCCACGCCGTGGCATTCTGCCTGGTATCCCAGCCCTCACGTGCTGACTCAGCTCCCAAAGGAAGCTTCGCCTCTTAGTTTCTGAGCTCTTTCCCTGTCCTCACGAGACTGGTGAGGGAAGTATTTGGCAGAGTTCTGCAAAGCTGCAGTAGAATGGACGGGTGGAGGGCTGCTCTGTGGGGCTACTTCCCGTGTACAAGTGAGGGGGCGTGGCTGTCACGGTGGGTGGGCGGCCGGGTAGAGGCACCTGCTGCATGGCGGCAGGACCCTGGGGCAGTCTGAGGTGCTGTGAGGAAGTGACAAGGCAAAGGGCTGGCTCTGAGCTCTGCCGGAATTGGTGCTCAGTGCTGGTTCCCGTCCAGAGAGAGGCTACTGAGGCAGGAAACCGTGGCCACTGGGCGCAGGATGTCTCAAGGTTGTCCATTGATGGCACCAGATGTTGACGGTTGCCAAACGTCCTGTCCCAGCTGCCCTAGGAAGCGTTCATGGCAGAGCTGCTCCCTAGTATCAGAGGCGTTCTCACGTGCAGTAAACTAAGTGGTGCTCTCATGGAGACTGGCAGGCTCTCTGCTCCTTGATTTGCATTTCTTTTTAAGGAATCAGTTAAATTATCAAGTTAGTAAGGGACCCCAGAGTCTCAGATTTTAACCAGCTGTTACACAGGTACTTGGTTATTCCATTGGTTAGCACTCTAGCGATTCAGACTAGGTATGGGCTTTATTCACGTGAGTGTGGGTATTTATACAGTTCCTCACGTTAGGATCAGTGTTACTACCTGGCACCGAAGAGTGTGATAAGGAAAAGGAAGCTGACTTTGAAGTCAGGAGGCCTGGTTTCTAATCTAGACTGCTCAGAAGCCATCTAATCTCCCTAAGCCTCCATGTCTTCATCCTGAGATTGAGGATAAAAGTCTATCTTGTTGGAGATTAAAGAGATGTGTGAAGTACTTAGCACAGGGTGCAGGATAGGGAAGGTCATCAGAGAGTGGTAATGATGGGGAGAGTGATGATGAGAAGCAGAACTTGGACCTGGCGTGGCAGAACATAGGCTGCACGAACCTTTGTGTTCCTGACGGAGGTACCTGCTTCCATCTTGTCCACTGCGTTAGCTCCAGCCGCTCCTGCCGTCTCTAACCTTGTATTTTCATGTGAGGAAAGAACACTCCATGTTGCCTAGCGCTGACTCACTAGCAGTTAGCACTTTCATATCTTGATTTGTTACAAGCATGAGTTACTATTTAGAGTAGTTTCAGAATTGAGCAGATGCTCTTGATTTGAGATATTCTGTGATTGGCACCACGAGATAGAAGAATCTGAAGGCATTACTGCCACTTCACATCATGCTGTTACACAATACGAAATGTCAGACACCACTGGAATTCTAAAGTAAAATTTGTTGTGCTCAGAAAATGCCCTTTTAAAAAGTTCTGCTGAAAATGGGAGACGCCTCACACAAGAATGACAAAATATTGATCATTGTGGAAATGGAGTGATGGATGGCGATCATTGTGCTGTACTGTTTAGTCATGTGTAAATAGAGCAATTTCCAACATAACGAATCTCTGTCTCAAAGAAATTTGGGGGCATTTACTTTCCTGTTGAAATATTTGGATGTAATAAGCATGTTTTAGTTCCATGTCCGGACTTAATGCATCATCTTTAGGCATAATTTAATGTAACATGCCTTTGTAGGATGAAATTATTTAAAAGAATAAAAAAGATGAAAACTAAATTTGAAAGAAATATGAGAAAGTTCTCAGTGGAAAAAGATGAAGCCTAGAAAAAAAACATTGGTATAGCTGCAGCCCCAGTGTCCTCTGGTTTCAGGATTATGTAAATGAAAATCCTGTAAGTGTCTATGGCTATGCATACATTTATATTTGATGTTTCCATCAGGAGAAGTAATCACTGCTGAGCATTATTGAGATTTAGAAATTCTACCGTATACTGCACTTAAATGATGAAAGATGTTTCAAAAATAGCCCTTGCTGCATTTAAATAGCCTATTAGAGTAGACAGGAAAATTCCACTGGCACAGTGGACTGTGAGGCTGTTATAATAGATCCATGAATTAAAAGCTTAGGCTAAATTTGGGTCTGTGATGTGTAAAGTAACAGCAGAAGCTAGCATAAAACACTTTTGCTGCATTGTTTCCTCAAAGGTCCATGTGTAAAGAGAATGTGATTTTTTTAAGGCAGGTGGATGTGCCACAGATGAGGTCAGAGCTCGCAGTCACCATCAAGAACAACTTCTTACTTTACAAGAGTGCTAGTGAGTGCTTTCTTAAGTTAACAGGCTTTGTGCACCCCTGCCTCCACACTCCCTGGCGGGAAGCTAGACACCAAGTTCTATCTCTTGTCTTCTGTAATGCCAACTGGATACAGGATGTTTGTTCACTTCCTTTTGCAAGTGTAATCAGTGCACAAACCTTGGAGATGACACACCTGAGTCTGACACTACCTCTTAATAGCTGTGTGACAAACAACATCACAAATTCAGAATCCTCATCATAAAATAGAAAGAACAGTGGCATTTACTCCATGGAGTTTTTGTGAGGGGACATGAGATTGTGTTCTTCACTTAATTGACACACAATAAACAATTGTGTGAATTATTGTTGTTATGATTGTGAGTATGAATCATTGACTCAGAAGTCTGAGTGTTTGAATATGTTGTTTGCTGCTTTCCAAAGTTCGGGATTGGCATCTTTCTTGATTGCTATGGGAAATTCAGAGATGCGTCTTTTGTAATTCTTACTTGGAAGGGACAGGGAGTCAGCCTAAAACTGGAAGCTGGTAGGGAATATCCATACCTTGTGGCTATTTGGCCAAAATAAAAGTATGCCCTTGTCCATTGGATTCAAGCCCAGATCTTTACATAATGGCCTTTTTATTTAGGTAGAAGTCGTGAGGATGCAACTCCATCTGCTCATGTCTGTGCTAAGGCAGTGACGGAATCAGGTCACGAACTGACAGCAGTACAGAGGGAAAATTTCCAGGAAGCGTGCTGCTTGTGGATACTGATTTCCCAGTTCTCTCATCAGAAGCCAGCCTTCTAAATCTCTAGAAGGTCCCTACCCTTTTCTATCCCATGGCGTGATTCATGATTAAATGCAAGAATTACCCACAAGGAAGGGATCGGCATATTCCTATGTGGACTTTAATTTCTGACAAAATGACTGCCTTCAGGAATGTTCTCTTATGGATGACATTGTTGGAAGAGGAAGGTACTACGTAGTAATAGATGACTGATCTGCCTGCAAAGGCACTCCATGGGTATCGCTGCATCTAGAATGACCTGGTTGGTTTTGAAGAGGACCAGAAACAGTGATAGCCATGCAATTGCACCCCACTTCCTACTAAAAGGAACCATTTCCTCAAATTTTCTACCACCTGTACTTCTTGGAGAAATAGCCGTACTTGCAGGAAGTATATAAGATGAATTGGGAATATCTTGTTATCCCCTAAAGCAGGGAAGGTATCAAAGACTACCTGGGGTCACTTAAAAAAGACACAAATGCCAACTCGAAGGAGTCCCTAGGGAACTAAGATATCACGATAAAAGCATCAAAAGTACAATGACTAGGGGCTGACGCTGTGGCGTAGTGGGGAAAGCTGCCGCCTGCAGTGCTGGCATCCCATATGGGTTCCTGTTCTAGTCCCGGCTGCTCCACTTCTGATCCAGCTCTCTACTATGGCCTGGGAAAGCAGCTGAGGATGGCACAAGTAATTGGGCCCCTGCACCCATGTTGGAAGACCCAGAGGAAGCTCCTGGCTCCTGGCTTCAGATTGGCGCAGCTCCAGCCATTGCAGCCAATTGTGGAGTGAGCCAGAGGATGGAAGACCTCTCTCTCTCTCTGCCTCTCCTTTTTTCTCTGTGTAACTCTGACTTTCAAATAAACAAGTGCAGTGACTAAAATGGATTGAGGCACATCAAACATAAAAACCCATGGACTCCAAATGACTTTTAAAATAAAACGTTGTACATATAAAAATAAACTTTCTGCAACTAAATCTTTTTGTGGAATTATGTAGATAAGGATCAAGTCCTAAACTCTGAAAACACAGTGAGAGTCCCACTTCCCTCTAATTCTGTCATTATAGAGCAAACCTCAGATAGCTGAAGATATGTCAGCCTTGGTAGTAGGAAAAGGTTCTTTGGGGACAACTTTTAAGAGTTGTTGCTCGTTTAGAAGAAGCTGCCTGCATGGGTAGCAAGCTATGCAGTGGCTCCTGGACCCCCTCGCTCTTCTTCTGCATCTCCCGGTGCATCACCCTCCAAACTTCATCCATCTGTATAGTAGTGCATGGTTTAGGACCTGCTTCTCTATTAGACTGTGAACTTCCTGGGAGGCGGGGGCTCACCAGCCACAGTGACTGGCACATGGTGGTACTCAGCAACTTTGTCATGAACGAGTAAGAACCTGATTGAGAGAATGTGTCTATTCTTTAAGGAGGACTAATCTTCAAGCTGAATGCAGGAATTTCACTATGAATATCTACATGTAAATATTGTCCTCATAGATCATTTATCATATGTTTCTTTGCTTATTGTGAGTTTGTTTCAATACTATTTCATGTTTATGGTTGTTTATATGGTTTTCTTCATTTGATCCTCACGAATCTATGAAATCCCTACTTTACAGATCTGGGAATTAGGTCTTGGAGATGTTAAGTAACATACCAAAGTCATTCAGCTAAGGAATGGTCAAGTCCAGGTCTGTAGAGCTCCAAGTCAAGTCTGTATTCTTTTTTTTTTTTTTTTTTTTGAAGATTTATTTTATTTGAAAGAGTTACAGAGGGAAGTAGAGACAGAGAGAGAGAGGTCTTCCATCTGCTGGTTCACTCCCCAGATGGACGCAGTGGCTGGAGCTGAGCCGATCCAAAGCCAGAAGCCAGGAGCTTCTTCTGCATCTCCTACGTGGGTGCAGGGGCCCAAGGACTTGGGCCATCTTCTACTGCTTTCCCAGGCCATAGCAGAGAGCTGTATTGGAAGAGGATCAGCGGGATTAGAACCGGCGCCCATATGGGATGCTGGAGCTTCAGGCCAGGGCTTTAACCCACTGCACCACAGTGCCGGCCCCTGGATCTATATTCTTCATTCTACACTGGGATACAGAAATGTAACCTTTAACTTTTCAGGTGTTTTGGGTGAAAGGGAGCTCTGATGAAAATCTCTGGGAATTAATAAACAGAGAAGTGTCAACTTTTTTTGAAAAAACAATCTTTGGCATTTTTATTAAGAGAATTCTCTATTCCCATAAGTAATAAGCACAAGATTGTCAGGATGTTGTTCTACTATAAAGCCTGGTGAGGCATTCTAAGCTAAATTTCTTTTTAGACAAAAATCTAAGGACAACAGAGAATTTGAATCTATGAACCAAATTGTTCTTGAATGTGGGGTGGTCATATACATTTTAAATTCAATCCTGAATAAATAAGATTCTTGCAGGGTAGGGCCTGTCAGATAGATTACACACTGAATAGACTCTGCTTTTGACTAGGGCCCTGTGTGTTCTAAAGCTTTGCAGGATGCCAATTCATGGGGCCATTGTGCTATCTCAAGCTCATGGTTGGTTAGTAGTTTAAGAAATGCGTATGAATGGGGCTGGCACCATGGCACAGTGGGTAAAGCTGCTGCCTGTGGTGCCAGCATCCCATATGGGTACCAGTTCAAGTCCTGGCTCCTCCACTTCCAATCTAGCTCCCTGCTAATTCTGCTGGGAAAGCAGTAGAAGATGGCCCAAGTTCTTGGGCCCCTGCACCCATGTGGGAGACCTGGAGGAAGCTCCTGGCTCCTAGCTTTGGATCGGTACAGCTCCAGCCATTGCAGCCAATCGGAGAGTGAACCAGCAAATGGAAGGCCTCTCTTTCCCTTTCTTTTTTTTTTTTTTTTAATTTTTGACAGGCAGAGTGGACAGTGAGAGAGAGAGACAGAGAGAGAAAGGTCTTCCTTTGCCGTTGGTTCACCCTCCAATGGCCGCCGCTGCAGCCAGCGCACCGCGCTGATCCTGGCAGGAGCCAGGATCCAGGTGCTTTTCCTGGTCTCCCATGGGGTGCAGGGCCCAAGCACCTGGGCCATCCTCCACTGCACTCCCTGGCCATAGCAGAGAGCTGGCCTGGAAGAGGGGCAACCGGGACAGAATCCGGTGCCCCAACCGGGACTAGAACCCGGTGTGCCGGCGCCGCAAGGTGGAGGATTAGCCTATTGAGCCACGGCGCCGGCTTCTTTCCCTTTCTCTCTCTCTCCCTCTCTCTCTGTCTGCCTCTCCTTCTCTCTGTATGTAACTCAGACTTTCAAATAAATAAATAAATCTTTAAAAAAATAACTTCGATGCTGTGAACACTGTGAGAACTCTTGGGGCCACCGAGGATGTCTAGACCATACTTTGATTAAATTGTTGATGTATATGGTTTTTCTTTTGCCTCTTTTCTCTTGAGCCCACTTTCATCAGGCTTTCTAATATTCCATGTAAGGTGCTTTTGTCAAGGTTATTAGTGACCTACACATGATTTAATTCAGAGATCAGTTCTCATTCTATACCTTAATCTCTTAGAACCATTTGACACACTATATCAATCATCCTTGACAGATTTTCTTCATTTGGCTTCCAGAGTGCCCTACACTCACCACCACCACCCACTTCCACTCCTTCTCTTTTTTCTTCTCCTTCTTCTTTTCCTCCTGCTCCTCTTCCTCCCTCTCATTTTCCTCCCCATCCCCCTTTTTGGCTGGTTTCTCCTTATCTTCTTGACCTGTTAATATTGCAGTTCTCCATGACTCAGTCCTTGGGCCTCTTTTATTTTTTGTCTATGTTATTCATTTGTTGTGGACACCATCCAGTTTTCTAAATACCATCTGTAGCAGTACTAACAAGCATGAATTTCTAGCCTTGACGTCTGTCCTGAATTCTGGTATCTGTATATGCAGCTGCCTACTTGACATTGCTCCTTGAATGTCTGGTAGCGTCTCAGACTTAATGCCTACACAGCTGAGCTCCCCATCTCCCTCTTCTGCAAGACTTCTCTCAGAGTCTTCTTCACCTCAGCAAGCACCCATTTTTCCAGTGCTCAGTGCAAAAACTTGGAGTCATTCTAGACTCCTCCTTCACACTTCTCGTGCCATCGATCAGCCAGGATTATCTGGCTCAAATTCTAAAATAGATCTAGACTCTCACTGCTTTCCACCATTCAACTGCTACTTCCACCACAGCATCGTGCCTGAGTTACTGCAGGGACTTCACGTGCCCCCGTCCCTCTCTTGCCCCAACGTAAATCTTTCCTTCACACAGCAGGCTGCTCCCGTTGAGCGCCCATCTCCCCATGGTCTGAAGCTCCATCAGCTTTCATGTCCTTTAGAAGGCAAGCTTTAAAAAGACTCACGAAATCCTATCTGACTGTCTTCCGACTTCCATTAGTTTTTATAATTCTTTCTCAGGGTATTTCCTGTCCATCCACACTGACATCTTTGAGGTACCTCTGGGCTTTTGCCCTTAGCATGTCGTTCTCCTATTTTGCTTGTCCCATTTATCTGTAGATTCACTCTGTTGTCAGCCTTAGACTATTATTCAAATATCACTTTTTTTTTTTTTTTTTTTTTTTTTTTACAGGCAGAGTGGACAGTGAGAGAGAGAGACAGAGAGAAAGGTCTTCCTTTGCCGTTGGTTCACCCTCCAATGGCCGCCGCGGACGGCGCGCTGCGGCCGGTGCACCGTGCTGATCCGATGGCAGGAGCCAGGAGCCAGGTGCTTTTCCTGGTCTCCCATGGGGTGCAGGGCCCAAGCACCTGGGCCATCCTCCACTGCACTCCCTGGCCACAGCAGAGGGCTGGCCTGGAAGAGGGGCAACCGGGACAGAATCCGGCGCCCTGACCGGGACTAGAACCCGGTGTGCCGGCGCCGCTAGGCGGAGGATTAGCCTAGTGAGCCGCGGCGCCGGCCCAAATATCACTTTCTTAAGTGAGGCATTCCCTTACTTGAAATTCCCTTTACTGTGACAATTCCCTCATTACTCTCTGCTCCCTTCCTGCTCACTATTGCCCCATGGCATTTTTTTTAACCTCTAAATATACCAGATACTTTCCTTGTTATTTAAAGAACATTATGGTCTTTAACCACAGGTGAAAAATCTAATAAGGCAGTGGTTCATTTTGTCTGTTCCTTCTACTGCAGTTAAGTGCTCAGAGTGTGCCTGGCATGTCCTAGACTCTTAGTAAATATTTGTTAAATGTATGAATGAATGGAAAGTAAACTATTTAATCTCTTCATGTTGAGAAAGAATTTATTGAATATACTAAAGAAGGATTAGCCAATTCTAAACTCCAAATTGTACAGAGTATTTTTTCTTATTTTTATTTTATTTATTTATTTTTTTGACAGGTAGAGTTATAGACAGTGAGAGAGAGACAGAAAGGTCTTCCTTCCGTTGGTTCACCCCTCAAATGGCCGCTATGGCCGGCGCACTTCACGCTGCACCGATTCAAAGCCAGGAGCCAGGTGCTTCCTCCTGGTCTCCATGGGGTGCAGGGCCCAAGCACTTGGGCCATCCTCCACTGCACTCCTGGGCCACAGCAGAGAGCTGGACTGGAGGATGAGCAACCAGGACAGAATCCGGCCCCCCAACTGGGACTAGAATCCGGGGTGCTGGCTCCGTAGGCAGAGGATTAGCCTAGTGAGCCATGGTGCCGGCTCAAATTTTACAGAGTATTTAATGCGTGATTTAAAAAATATTTCCTCTCTCTGTATCTTTCTTTGTTTTCTTTCTTTTTTCTTTTTTTTGCCAGGCAGAGTTAGACAGTGAGAGAGAGAGACAGAGTTACAGACAGTGAATGAGAGAGAGAAAGAGAAAGGTCTTCCTTCCGTTGGTTCACTCCCCTAATGGCTGCTATGGCCTGTGCTGCGCTGATCCGAAGCCAGGAGCCAGGTGCTTCCTCCCGGTCTCCCATGTGGGTGCAGGGACCCAAGCACTTGGACCATCCTCCACTGCACTCCCGGGCCACAGCAGAGAGCTAGACTGGAAGAGGAGCAACTGGGACAGAACTGGCACCCCGACTGGGACTAGAACCCGGGGTGCCAGTGCTGCAGGCGGAGGATTAGCCAAGTGAGCCATGGCACCGGCCCTTTCTCTGTATCTTTCGAAAAAACAAATCAGAAAAATGTCTTATAATAATATATGACTTTGGGGCCGGTGCCTTGGCTCACTTGGTTAATCCTCCGCCTGTGGCCCCCGCATCCCATATGGGCACCAGGAAGGCAGTGGAGGATGGCCCATGCGCTTGGGCCCCTGCACCCGCATGGGGCACCAGGAGGAAGCACCTGGCTCCTGGCTTCAGATCGGTGTAGCTCCGGCTTAGCAGTCATTTGAGGGGTGAACCAACGGAAGGAAGACCTTTCTCTCTGTCTCTCTCTCACTGTCTGTAACTCTACCTGTCAAATATAAAAAAAAAATATGACTTTAGCAAGGCTCTAATTTTATGTTGAAGTCAGAGTATGGTTTTGTATCTATATGTTAGGTGCCTTGAATATAAATTGATTTTGTAGTAGAGGAGCTTCAGAGTAGGCCTCTGCTTTGATAATAAGTTCATCTATTCTGGGCTTCTCAGAGCCTAGCCATAATTATCATCACCATCACATCATCTTCATCATCTCATCTGTCTTGTCACTTCTCTTAGGTGAAACCCCTTATTTGGAGGGTGATTATCCTAGGCTCCTTAGGACATTGAGAGTAAATAGACCCAACTACAGATCCAGTTCATATGTACAGGCCTCATGTCTCATGCCTCTGGGGTAACCCAGAGTTTGATACTGGAGGATATACAATCCAGGACATGAGCTGTGGCATTTTGCAATATTGACAAGTGTTATGCAAAAAACAGATGAGGTTCAAGAGAAAAATGATGTGGGAAATAATCAGTTAAAGTTCCTTCTTTCTCAGGGCTTTTATTTTCCTGTTGTACGTTGTAAACCCCTAAGGAGGAGATAGAGGGTTTCACATGCTAATTGCAATATATAATTTTTTGTTCTTAGAGCATCTCACTGGGGGAAATCCGGAATGCAGTAATGAGCCTTTCCTATTTATATATGCTAAATATTTTCATCTTTTCTCCGGCCTCAAACACTAATAAGAGAGTAACATAAATAATCAAAGAAGGGTCATGTACTTCCATGTATTTTCCAGAATGGGATCAAAGCCTGGGAGGGTATTTTATGTACACAGAGCTGAGCAGGGCTCTGATGAGACTCTCTGGATGTGTATGAGCGTCAGAGTTGACTGGACATTTTGGAGATTCACTCAAGGTGAGCTTTTTTGCATAAATGTTTCTTTGTAACTCAGGGACCTGTGTTAGGTTGTGTGCACTTTCTTGCTCCTTTGTGCTTTTTACCCTCTGCATAACTTACATAAAAGTTTTCATAAGAGAGGAGCTCAGCATTAAATTTAGGCATAGAGATTAATGTCATTAATTCAGATTTGGCTACAGATATAAAAGATGTCTTCCCATTGTCAGTTGTGACTATTCCTTTCCCCCCTAAGGAATTATTCTGAGGGCACAGTCATTGACATTAATGTCCTTGAACTTATGATACAATTAATGCTCTTTTGTAAGAAGAGTCCTCGGCAAGGCATTTCTTAAGCCTTTGGACAGTAAATTATCTCTAATATCTTGGTGCACAAAAACTGATCACTAAATGTGAGTCAGGATAATGTACCACATCAATTGTAGCCATAACTCAGAAGGTAGCCTATACTTGATGTGTTTTCTATTATGAAGTAACTCAAAAATTGTTCATTTAGAAGTGAAGCCAAATTAATTTCATACCTACGTTGAGGCTTAAGAATATCACTCTTTGGATGATATTATTGGCAGAGAAACAAAGCCAACAGATGGTAGAGAGACTCAAATGGAGTCTCCAGTGTTCCAGTGGAGAATGACCATTGGAGAAAGCCCTGGGCTGGGGCCAGGAATGGAACTTTCTGTCTCTCTCACAGTTATAGGCATTGTACTCTCTAGAACAACTGGCAGTCAGAAAAGCAGGTCTGAAACCTCAGCTGGGTGATTCATGGTCTTTCTGTTTTCCCTAGTTGGTTTTGAGTGATAATTCTCAGAATTGGGTCCTGGGACTCCTGGGGGAGCCCAAGGCTCCTACAGAGGCCTTGTGAGGCCAGTATTACTTCCCTATTAATGCTAAGATGTTGTTTGCTTTTATCACTCTCATTCTCTTGCAAGTTGTCCCATGGAGTCTTCCAGAGGGTACATGACATGTGCTATCTCAGCAGCTTGAACACAGAAGTAGATATGAGGATCCATCTGTCTTCTATTAAGCCAGATAGTAAAGAGATTTTAAAAATGTAAAAAATGAGACAAAAACATAAAAATCTTATTCTTATTTCTTATTGATATGTACTGGTTCATTGTTATTTCAATATATATTTAAAATTTTTATTTTTATTATTATTATTTTTTTTTTTTAGAGAGAGAGCTCCCATCTGCCAGCTCACTCCCCAGATTCAACACAGACCTGGGCTGGGTCCCAAGCTAAGACCCAGGAATTCAATCCTGGTATTCAGTATGGAGGGCAGGAGCTGAGTTACTTGAGCTATCACTCTGCCTCCCAGAGTCTTCATTAGCAGGAAGCTGGAGTCAGGAGTGGTGCTGGGCATTGAATGCAGCCACTCCCATATACAAGACTTGTGTATCCCGAACACCTGCCCCATTGTTATTTTATTTTTATTCTTTCTTTAATTTTAATTTTAAATTAGTTTTTAACAAATTCAATGTGATTTGTAGACACAATTCTAATAATGATATTCCCTTCCTCTCTTCCTCTTTCCCCTTTCTCCCTCCGATTCCCCATCCTCCTCCTTTTCTTTTTTATACTTTTTGAGATAACATGTTTTAAATTTACATTTCAGCAAAAAGGCTTAATACTTCACCAGGTTAGAAGTTTAGCTAGGAAAAAGCAAAAGACCCTAGTTTAGTGGGAGTGTAGACAATGACCATAAACTATAATTGAATAGAAAAAAATGACCATTTCATAGTAAATTTTAAAGTAGTTATGGATCATTAAAACTATAAGATAATATTCTTAACCATTGGTTTGACAAAGTTATAAAACAAAACTTTACAAAGCTATATTTAAAATAACAAAAGCTATTGCTATTTTAAATGATTGCATATTTAAATTATTAAAGTTTAATATGGTAAATTTTGATATAATATTTATTTGGGATTTTTTTTTTTTGATATAAGTATTCCCCAGATACTGTATACATCTTGATTTGCTAATTGTGGCAGTCTTACCTGCTTGTCCTTTACATCTGCAGGAAGGACTTGCTTTAGTACCTCGTCTTTGGGGCGACGGTGGAGAAACCAAAGCTCTTCTTGCCTGCTTATTCACTACCAACTCAGCAGCCAGTGGAACCAGGTTTAATGAGTCAGGGCACATTGGGTTATTCTCGGTGTCTGTCCAGCTTTGCAGTGGCAGCTGGGATTTTCTCCTGGAAAGAGTCAAGGGTTACTTGAAGGCATCACCTGTAAGTGATACATGGTGCGAGGCCTTCCTGTTTCCCTATAGCAGCGTCAGCAGCTGATCCCAGCCTAATCTCTGTCGTTTATTACTAAATACAGCGTGATTGTGTCTGTGACCACTCACAGGGCCAGCACAGGTTCTGCAGTCATTATGTTTTTTCCCAATGTTAAGCCCTTGGTATTTTCCAAGAGAGGGCTGTTGGGCTGACTCCCAAGAGGCTTCACAGGCATTATCTTGATTCATTCATCCAGTTCTCCATCCTCTCTCTCTTTTTCCACCCTTCCTCTCTTTCTTGCCTCTTTTTTTGCCTGTCACCTTCTTCCTTCTTCCCTTGTTCCTTTCTCTCTTTCACTCTGTAACCCCCTGCCATGTTGGGAGAAAAGCAAAGAGTGATACTGTTACCCTCAGGAAGCTTGGTCAGTAGCAATCCACATGTGCTAATCAAACTCACAAGGAAATGAACGGTGCCTATAGACCAGAATGTAAATGTCTTAGTTTACAGTGGAGGGTGAGTCTTTCCAGTGGATTCCAGAATCTGCATATGGCAAAGAAAAGACACATGAATACCAAGAACTGACAGGGCCAAGGCTGATAAAATAGGAAAGACCTAGGAGTAAGGCAGTTTCCCTCCACGTCATGTGGTCTGAAAATGTGTTACGCCTGGGTGGTATGTTCATCCACCTGTGCCTATTCTTCCTGAATTTCTTCACACTCTGATAAAGCTGAGTTGTATGTGGACTAGAAGAAGGTAGATCTCCAGAACCCCCTACAGATCTCCTTTAAGAGATAATAATTATTACCACTTACTGAGAGCATATCATGAACTTTACATGTATTATTCCACTTGGTTTCCCAAGGCAACCCTGACAGGTGGATGCCATCCTTCCCACTTTGTCCAGGAGAAAACTGACTCCGGAAAGGCTAGGTGAGTTCCCCAAGGTCACACAACCGTGCAGGGCGGAGTCCAGATTCACAGCCGAATGCTCAGCCCATTTTCCTTCTGATAGATACCATGAAGGGATGAGTGGAGATCGCTCAGGTATGCATCTGGGGATTCTGTCCTATTTCTTTAGCTAGCTCTTTAACAGTAAAAATGGAAAAGAACAACAGGCTAGGCTTCATGCCTTCTTACTTGTCGCTCCCCGTCTTCGTGGAGGAACGACACAGGACCCTGCGCTGTTCTTTTGTCTGCTCGGCCCTCCCCGGGTTTGCTGCTGGTTCTTCCCGGGTTGGCTACCGTCCCTTCCACCTCCGTGGAAGGGCGGTTCCCCCTGCCACTTTCCCCACTTCCGCGGGGGAGCGGCACACCGCCGGCCGGCTCTCTCGGGGGCTGCACAGGTGTTCCTTCAGATAGATGTTCCTGGTGCATGTTGTCTCTCTCCTCCTTTATAGTCCTCTTCCACCAATCCCAACTCTGCTACCCACACACCGAGTACGCTGCTCTCCTCCAATCAGGAGCAAGATCAGCTCCTGCAGCTCAGTCAATCAAATTGGCGAGAGGCAGCTGCGTAGAAGTTGTTACTCCCTTCTCAGCGCCATATTGTGGGAGAGCAGATGCATAGAATAAGTCTTAATTCCAGTAACTTAGTCTAGTCCGAGTTGCTCCCCACACTTACTCTTGTCTTATATACCTTGAATTGAAAAATAAAACAGAGGTCATGATTGTGTAGGCATCTAATTCACACTCCAAATGATTTCCTGAAAGGCCCCAGATGGTTCATTCTGGGTGTTCTCAGGTGGATAAACATGAAAGTAAGAAAAAAAAATAACAAAGACAGAACAGCAACACATTATAAGGGAAATTGCCATGATCTAATATCTGAGGATATTAAATCAAACATTTGAAGGGCTGTCATGTGGGGAAGGGATTACTTCTGTCCTGGGGAGATGAACTGAAAGAAGAACCAATAAAGAGAAGTTACAAGCATGAGCCGTGGAACTCAGTTAGGAAACTGCGTTGTTTTATTTTGTCCCCTGCCCCCATCTCTCAGACTCTTCCAAGGTTAAAGGGGATCCTTCGGGAGACTCGGTTTCCCAGTGTTGGATGGTCACTCAAAGGCCTGCTTGCAGGTGTTCTGGTGGTTGGTTGTGCCCTTCGGGATGTGTACCTGACAGCAGTGCTGCATCTCAACAGCTGTTTGGATACTGTGGTGGCAGCCTAGCACACAGACTTCCAAAACGTTTGCCAGTTTACAAGGTTCCTTTGAAGAGAGCTAACCAGGCAAGGGGCATAAGAGCCACAGAGATGAGTAGGCAACCAAGAGCAGGTGCCTTCAACGGTACCTCCCTACTGTGTTAGGAAAGGACAGGTGGGCAGTCACATCCTCTGGCTCTGATGTGCTACAGAAACTGAGGGAAGGTAGCAGAGCCTGGGGGAGAGGTGGGGCAGGCAAGGTGGAGAAGCACTGAAGCAGGCTTTGAAGACTTCCGTTAGAGTCCTGGCTTTGATGTTAGTGCTCACTCCGTTTTGTACATTCATAAACCTGAGATGCAATGGAGCGAAATATACATTTTGAGATTTAATAATTGTTTACAGCTCTTTGTCTCTTCCATTGAGAAGTAGTATTTTTTTTCTTCATACTGTTTGTTGAACTCTTTTCTTAGTGTAGGGTTAATTATATGATCATTAAGTAAGCAGAAAATAGGTCTTTGTGAAAATTAAAAGTGGTAATGGGAGGGAGGAGGAGGAAAGGTTGGAGATTGGGTGGGAGGGAGGGTAGGGGGAGCAGTGTCACTATGTTCCTAAATCTGTATATATGAAATACATGAAACTTGTATAACTTAAATAAAATTTTTAAATTAATATTTAATTACACAAATATTCATAACCACATTCATGGGCTTAAAATCATGCAACTTTTATAGATGAGGCTAAGCCTGTTTTGTTTGGGTCTGTGTCGCCCACGGCAGGGTCTACACAGAAAAGCAAGTTTGTTCACAGATGCACAATGCAGCAGGAAACATGGGACCTGGGTTTGCTTACATTGTTCAGTCATTATGCAGTGTCTTCAGAATGCTTCATTCAGGTAATAATAATGAATGGTGAGTTTGGGAAAGTCTAGAAGAAAATAGGGTAAAAATCTCATCCATCATCCTACTGCAGGAGCATAACATTGGTTACCACTCCTGTTATTCTTTTATTTGTCCCATAAATATTCTTGTCAAAAGTGTTTGTTTGTTTGTCCCTTTTGTCAGAGCGGCCATTTGCTCTCCATTCTAAGTGGCTAAGGCTGTGTGAGCACCAGCTGCAGCTGCGAACCTCATTTCAGTTCTCTAAGTCTTGTAATTAGAGGAAGTCCTAATGAGAAAGCCATCGTTTGGCTGAGATTCTAATTTTCAGTGTTGTTAGGAGCACTCGTTTGTGTCTTGAGGATCCTGTCTTTGGAGTGGGGCCACCAGGGACCCTAATGGACTGGCAGCCAGATGCCATGGGGAGCAGAGGGTGCCAAGTGTGGGTGTTTGATAAATCACCTTCTCAGAGCTCTGAGGTACTGAGTCTGTAAGCGTGTGGTAGGAATAGCGAGGCATTGCACTGTGTCTTCCAACTGGCACAAAAGTGATATCAAGGAAAATAAGAATGTATCTGATAAACTTGACTTCACTAATTGAGGGAAATAAAGATGGGGCAGTATTTTTTTAGTCTTGACAGGGTTGCTAGCTGACTACTCAGGAAAGAAAAATACAGACCTCAAGCTCTTCATCTTATACTTAGCCTCAAGATCGAGTCCAGAGGCCAGGGCATTGTGTTGGAACCTGCATTCAGATCCTGGCTCTGCCATATCCTACTGTGGGACTTTAGTCAAATCACTTCACTTTTATATGCCTCTGTTTTCTCATCCATAAAAAGGGAGTGATACAGTAGCTACTGTCACAGTGTAGTTGTAAAATTTAAGGTGCTACTGTATTAGTTTCTGTTTAGAATTTTATCTGGGGGCCGGCAATGTGGTGTAGTGGTTTCAGCTACTACCTCCAACCCTGGCATCCCATATGGGCACTGGTTTGAGTCTCGGCTGCTCCGCTTCCAATCCAGCTCCCTGCTGGTGTGCCTGGGAAAGCAGCAGAGGATGGCCCAAGTCCTTGGGCCCCTGCTTCCGCATGAGAGACCTAGAGGAAGCTCTTGGCTCCTGGTTTTGGACTGGGCCAACTCTGGCTATTGTGTCCATTTGAGGAGTGAACCAGCAGATGGAAGATCTGTCTCTATCTCCCTATCTCTTTCTGTAACTCTGCCTTTCAGAAAAATAAATCTTTCTTTTAAAAAAAAATTTATTTATTTGAGAGGTAGTGTTACAAACAGAGGGAGAGACAGAGACAGAGAGAGAGAGAGAGAGAGAATCTTCCTCTTTCAACAACTGCAGCTACGCCAGGAGCCAGGAGCCAGGAGCTTCTTCTGGGTTTCCCACGCTGGTGCAGGGCCCCAAGCACTTAGGCCGTCTTCTGGGCCACAGCAGAGAGCTGGATTGGAAGAGGAGGAGCTGGCACTAGAACCAGTGCCCATATGGGATGCAGGCACTGCAGATAGAGGATTAACCTATTGTGCCACAGTGCCAGGCCCAGAAAAATAGCTTAAAAAATAATTTTATCTGGCACAAACCAAGTTCCTTATGCTTGTTAAAATTATCATTATGCTTTAAAATATTAAAAAACATTAGGAGCCGGCGCTATGGCATAGGGGGTAAAGCTGCTGCCTGCAGTGCCAGCATCCCATATGGGAGCCAGTTTGAGTCCCAGCTGCTCCACTTCTGATCCAGCTCTCTGCTATGGTCTGTGAAAGCAGTAGAAGATGGTCCAAGTCCTTAGGCCCCTAACCCATGTGGGAGACCCGGAAAATGGCCTTGGAAGCCATCGGGGGAGTGAACCAGTGGTTGGAGGACCTCTCTCTCTCTCTGTCTCTCTGTCTCTCTGCCTCTGCCTCTCTGTAACTTTGCTTTTAAATAAATAAATAAATCTTTAAAAGAAGAAAAGATTAAAAACATTTAGCATTTTTATTTAAAGAAACCATAAAACAACCAGGAGGGATTATTAGCTAATATTCAGGTGATCTTAAGATTGGGAAGGGCTCTGTAAGCATGCCATTATTGTAGGATTCTTTGAGGGATTGACATATTCGGTTATATACACACTAAAATCTATATTATGTAGGTTAACAAAGCAAAGCATCAATAGTTACACAATTAAAAATAAAAGTCACAATAAATAGCTGTAATGTGTCTGACAGATGAAAAGTTAGTATGCTTTAAACTCAGATTGATGTGATATCAAAGACTTGCTTTGGAATTATTACAGTTGTCATTAGTTCATGTTCAAAATGATGCATCTACATAATTATGGGAGTATGTATATTTATATGTATTTTTCCTGGATTATGCCATAAACTATTTAAACAAGCTTACAGCATTGCAAAAAATACAAAATAGAAAATGTTAAAACCAAGAAAAAATAAGGAAACATGGGAACAGTTCTGAGAGGACTGGCTGAGTCCTGACCCAGCTGCGTTTGAAGGTGTAACTTGGACAGCCAGCGCAGTTACATAACCTAGTGTCGTCAGCCCCAGTGATGATAATTACTTAAGGGAAGCACAGGCATCTTTGGTACTGAGAACAGAAAAAAAATCTTTCTCCTCGGAGTCTGGAGAAGAGGCACTGTGTCGTGAATAGCAGTCTTGACAGTATTTTGCTGCTGCTGCTGATGCATTTCGAAGTCTTGGTCTAGGCAGGGGGCAGTAAGATGCAGCCTCAGAGTTGAGGACGCTGACCCTGTGACACCACTCACAGGCACTGGGGGTGCAGGCCTCTTGTCCTCAGATGCTTCCCCAGCCCTCTGGTGCCCTCTGTGTGGTGACTCTCTAGGTCACAGATCCCAGGCCCTGTGCCAGTTGGCATCCAGCTGGGACCCACCAATGGGAGACTGGAGGGTGAATGCAAGGAATAAACCACCTCACCTTGGGGTGCTGCTTTAGCGGGCACTTCCCATGATCGGGTCTACTGGAGGGCCAGCTTCTACCAGGTGACCTTGGCTCCTGGACTCATTAATAATTAATAAATTGATTATCATCATTGATTACCTCCTTCCTTTGCAGCTCAGGTGTGGGAGCATCTCCCCAACGTTGTCTAATCTTTGGATGCCTCAGTGTTCCCTTTGGACTTCTCCACTCCTCTGTCCCCCATGTTGTCATTACTTGAAGTGCTTTCTGTCTTTGTGGTTGACACATCTGATTTCAGCTGATCTTGCTGGATTCTGGGTGCTAGTACAGCATCTCACTTACTCATCTGTGAAAAAAAAAAAAACGAATGAGAAGCTTGAAGACTGGCTTCACCATCAAGTCTTTGCTCATGGAGGGTGCATTATTCATTTTATTTTTTTATTTTTTATTTATTTTTATTTGACAGGTAGACTTATAGACAGTGAGAGAGGGACAGAGAGAAAGGTCTTCCTTCCGTTGGTTCACTCCCCTAACGGCTGCTACGGCCGGTGCTGCGCTGATCCGAAGCCAGGAGCCGGGTGCTTCCTCCCAGTCTCCCATGCGGGTGCAGGGATCCAAGCACTTGGGCCATTCTCCACTGCACTCCCGGGCCACAGCAGAGAGCTAGACTGGAAGAGGAGCAACTGGGACTAGTACCCGGCGCCCCATCCGGGACTAGAACCTGGGGTGCCAGCGCCGCAGGTGGAGGATTAACCAAGTGAGTCACGGCGCCGGCCACATTATTCATTTTAAAGTTGTTTTCTCTCTTTCTCTCTCTCTCTCTCTTTTTTTTTTTTTTTTTTTTTTGACAGGCAGAGTGGACAGTGAGAGAGAGAGACAGAGAGAAAGGTCTTCCTTTTGCCGTTGGTTCACCCTCCAATGGCCGCCGCGGCCAGCGCATCGCGCTGATCTGAAGGCGGGAGCCAGGTGCTTCTCCTGGTCTCCCATGGGG
The DNA here is from genome assembly GCF_051225735.1 of Oryctolagus cuniculus. Classification (NCBI taxonomy): domain Eukaryota; kingdom Metazoa; phylum Chordata; class Mammalia; order Lagomorpha; family Leporidae; genus Oryctolagus; species Oryctolagus cuniculus. The sequence goes on along the minus strand of NC_142882.1, from coordinate 65,156,003 downwards.
TGCAGGGCCCAAGTACTTGGGCCATCCTCCACTGCACTCCCTGGCCACAGCAGAGAGCTGGCCTGGAAGAGGGGCAACCGGGACAGAATCTGGTGCCCTGACCGGGACTAGAACCTGGTGTGCCGGCGCCGCAAGGCGGAGGATTAGCCTATTGAGCCACGGCGCCGGCCAAAGTTGTTCTCTCTTGTGACTTGTTGCATCTTCTCCAAAAGGCTGCCTTTGTGAGACTGAGCCTTGCCAACAAACCTGTGGTCCTGGGCCTCTACATTCCAGAGCTCATCAAGGCAATTTCCAGGCAGACTGCAGAGTTAGAATCTCTGGAACATCCATTTGCACTGAGCACAGTTATGTAAAACTTCCCTGTCATGGAGAATTACCATTTAGATTGAAGAAATGTAATTCATGTGTTTCAGTAATTTATTTTTGAGAAACTTATGACCTGAGAGATGTAACATAATTGGAACATTTTGGTTCTCTGTTTTGTAAAAATTGCTTCCATCTCTATATTAATAAAAATAAGCATATAAATAATACCTCAAAAGACATATAAATGTCACTTTGCAAACCCCTTTCATGCTGTGGCCAGCCTGTTCAGAATAGTATTCATAAGCAACCTCTTGCAATAAGTATCCTGCCCCTATTTTCCCACCTGCCAAGCCCCTGAGCCAGGCTTTGCTTTTTGTTTCAAGACTTACGAAAGCTAACCTCCCTGCAAATGTCTTTAAAAATCACCTACATATTTTTATATGTAGGTTCTACCAATTCGTTAGAATATGGAAGCAGCCCTATCATGGCCATTATTATTCTTTTAAATACTTTTTTAAAAAAATCTGTTCTGGTTGTATTATGCTTTATGCTGATGGCAAGTACTTCATTCAGGCAGTTCTTTTGCTCATATAATGCAAACTGTTTTCTTTAGTTACAAATACATGACACACACATAAAATACTCATATCTTTAGATAGAAATGAATGTAAAAAGTTAAGCTACATATATTAGAAGATTAGTTCACACTAGAAATTGCTTAATTTATTGTAATTTAAAAGTTACTTTTATGATTATTAAATGCATAATGAAACATCATACTTATTGGTTTACCAGTTCAGAGCATTTTTTTTTTTTATAAAACATTGTCATGAGAGTTTTTATACATATAGTCATTGCTGAGTTTTAGACTGTTGCCTTAGGAACATAGATGATTTCTCAGTGTTTGTACTATGCAGATTATATTTACTATCAAATATAAATGAAGATTGTATTATTAAGTGTATTACCATTTTAAAGTGTAACACAGAACTCCCAGTATCAATATAGTTACCAGCTAAGAGCAGGGACTTTGTTGTTGTCAGGCCTGAATTTGAATTTCATTGCAAGCCAGGTATGCAACCTTGGTTCTTTCTGTTTTTTTTTTTTTTTTTTTTTTTAGATTTATGTATTTTATTTGAAAGTCAGAGTTACACAGAGAGAGGAGAGGCAGAGACAGAGAGAGAGAGAGAGAGAGAGAGAGAGAGAGGTCTCCCATCCTCTGGTTCACTCCCCAATTGGCCACAACGGCCGGAGTTGCGCCGATCTGAAGCCAGGAGCCAGGAGCTTCCTCCTGTCTCCCATGTGGGTGCAGGGGCCCAAGGACTTGGGCCATCCTCTACTGGTTTCCCCAGCCATAGCAGAGAGCTGGAATGGGAGTGGAGCAGCCGGGACTAGAACCAGTGCCCATGAGGGATGGCAGCATTTCAGGCCAGGGCATTAACCCACTGCACCACAGCACCAGCCCCAACCTTGGTTCTTTCTAAGCATTAGTTTCTGCATAGTTCACTAATAATATCTGTTTTACCCTTTGTTTAGAGCTATGCTGTCCAGTACGATACCTACTAGCTATGTGTGATCACTTAAGGTATGGCTGTGGGGCTGGCATTGAGTTAACAGTGGGTTGAGCTGCTGCCTAGGATGCTGTAATCCCATATTGGAGTGCTGGTTTGTGTCTTGGCTACTCCACTTTTGATCCAGCTCCCTGTGTGCTTGGAAAGGCAGTGAAAGATTGCCTACGTGCTTGGGCCCCTGCCACCCATGTGGGAGACCCAGATAGAGCTCTAGGCTCCTGACTTCAGTTTGGCCAGCCCTGACCATTGTGGCCAGTCGGGGAGTTAACAAGTAGATGGAATATTCTGTCTTTGTCTCTCTGTAATTGCTTCTCAAATAAATAAATATATAATATATTAAAAAGACGTATGACTAGTCAAATTGAGATGTGCTCTTCAGTGCTAATTTGTACTTGACTCAGAAAACTGAGTGCCAAAAATGATATAAACATCTCATAATGATTTCTACATTGCTGGCACATTAAAGTGATATTATTTTGTAAATATCATGTTAAATAAAATATATTACTAAAAGTAATCTTAGCTTTTCATTTTATATGTAGCTATTAGAAAATTTAAAATTCTATGTAAATATGTTCACATGCATATATATATATATATATATATATATATATATATATGTATGTTATTGTTACCTACCCTGTTGTGATTGGGATTTATTTTAATATGCTAGAGGAACTGCCAAAGAACTATTAAGAAGATTGCCAAAACATTGTCTTAATACTGTAGGAGGTTGGAAGCAACCTCAGTGTTTGTCAACAGAGGAATGATCCTATCAATTGGGGTCTATTCATGTAGCAAATATTATGTAATGATTAAAACTTAGATGCTCAACCATGTGCTGAGTATAGAATTCGTATGATCTAATCTTAAGGAAGGTATGATTCTATAATGTAAATTGATCAACAAATCAGTGATTGCATTTAAGAAAACAGGGAAAAATGCTAATAGTGGTTTTGTTGCTGGTTGTTGACCTTAAGAGGCTTTTGTGTTCTGTAGACTTTGTTTTCTGTAATTGAGATTTTTATATCTAAACCAGAATTGTTCCTAATAATTTGAGATTGTTTTATTATTTTTAAATAATGATATATTAAAAGTATCTATATTAATGCTCCTTCCAAGATGTTTTAAAATCATGGCTGTTGTATAAATCTTTCACTCAAATTATTGACCAAACCCCTCTAAGAAAAAGAACATGGGGCTCATTGTTTTAGAAGTTCAGGCCCCTGGATTCAAATCCCAACTGTATCGTTTTTTCCATTATATGTCCTCCTTTTTGAAAAAAATTTATGTATTTATTTTCATTTATTTAACACACATACCACATACCTCTTATCCATTGGTTTACTCCCCAAAGGCCTACGAAAGCCAGGGTTGGCCAAGCTGAATCTGGGAGCCGAGAACTCAGTCCAGGTCTCCCATGTGAGTGGCAGGTACTCAAGTACTTGAGCCATCTCCTGCTGCCTCCTAGGGTGTGCAGCAGCAGGAAGCTGACCTCAGAAGAGAAGCCAGGGCTCGAGTCCAAGGACACTGTTATGGAATGAGGGTATCCCAAGTGGTGTCTGTACCACCGTGCCAGATGCCCACCCTGGTTGCAAGACTTTGGGGAAGTTACTTACCTCAGATTTTGTGGAGTTCATAGCTTCCTGGGAAAAGTAGTGTGAGCGCTTACCATGAAATGAAAATACTTTGGTCAAAATCATTGGTGTCTGTTCTAGAAAGTTCTCAATTAGTATTTGATAATAAACAAATGAAAAGGAGTTGATTGAAAAGGTCTTATGCCCTAGAGTAGAGATTGGTTGTTCTTTGGGGCATTGATATGTGTAATTAACCAGCTGCACTGGGTGAGCCATCCATGCTCTCACTCATTCACTCATAATTCAGTATCTAACAGGTATCTAATATGTATGGTGATAGTCCTGGCAAAATCTCTTTCTAATCTCCTTGAAATAGAAAGTGTATTTTAAATCAAATAGGAGGACATAGCATGCTTAACAATTGGTTCCTCAATTGGATGCCAGTGTAGTTGACTCCAGGGTGCTGCCACTAAATCCAGATATTGATTATTCTTAGAAAGAATTTAGACATTCAAGTCATCTGAATCTGAGATTAATTATGGCTTTAAATTCTGTTTCAAGAGTGAAGGTTTTACCCTTAAAAGAAAGGAGAAGAGTAGCTGTTCTTTGCTTATTTTTCTTGCATTGTTTTGTTTGTTTATTCCCTTTGCTGCAGGATTCTTACAATGGCAAAAAAACAAATCTATGCTACTTTGATTCTTCCTCTTTTTCTCTTACCCTCAATTCCTGTTCATCTCCACAATCCCTTCCTATCTTTTTCTCCTTTTCATAATCAAATCATGATTACTTTGAGTATTTTTTTTCCAAGCACAGTATTACCCCCCAGGTCCATTGTGAGTCTTGACACCTCTTCATTACTTAAGAAGCCTTTTTGCTTGCCATGGATTTGCCACTTGAATGGAGTGTGAGACCTTCAGGTCTTCCTTTGCATTTCCCCTTCTCTACTTTGCCGGTAAGAGACAATACATATTTATGAATTAGCAGTTCCAGTTTGATGCTGTCATAGTATTATATGACATCATCCATATGCATGAGAATTAATTGATTTAGTTAGGAAAGGAAACCACAGAGCAGTACGCTTGGTCTCACTGTATCAGATAACTTTCTAACATTGCCAGACCCTCAGTGATGGCTTTTTTGCTTGAATGTCAAGGTGTATTGGAAAGAAATTGAAAGACTTTTGCTTAGGATTAGACAGAAAGATAATTTCCCTTCTATTTGGAAAGGTTGTTCTGTGCTTATCTTGCTGACTTCTTTTTTTTTTCTTTTCTTTTTTTTTAATTTGACAGAGTTAGACAGTGAGAGAGACAAAGAGAAAGGTCTTCCTTTCGTTGGTTCATCATCCAAATGGCTGCCATGACCAGCGCACTGCACCGATTCAAAGCCAGGCGCTAGGGGCTTCCTCCTGGTCTCCCATGTGAGCGCAGGGGCCCAAGCACTTGGGCCATCCTCCACTGCCTTCCTGGGCCACAGCAGAGAGCTGGGCTGAAAGAGGAGCAACCAGGACTAGAACCTGGTGCCCATATGGGGTCCCAGCGCCGCAGGTGGAGGATTAACCAAGTGAGCCACGGCGCTATCCCCCATCTGGCTGACTTCTTTCATCTTGTTCTTTTAGCATTAGTTTTCCATCCATGGAATGACTTTCTTTTCCTTTCTCAACTTAGTTTCCACCCATTTCTCTTGCCTAGCTTATTTTCTACTCCAGTTTCTCAGCCAAAGTATTTCCTGTCTAGCAAAGGCTTTTGCCTTGGTAACTTGGGCTGCTATTGTAACAAATCCAAGATCAAGATGCCTGTAAATTTTGCGTCTGATGAGAGCCCTGTTCCTGGTTGTAGACAGTTGCCTTCTTGCTGTGTCCTCTCATGGCAGACAGAGCAAGCTCCCTCTCTTTTCCTCTTCTTAGAAGGGTGTTAATCCCATCATATGCCTGCACCCTTATGAACTCATCAAAACCTAATTTTGCAAGGCTCCAACTATGAGCACTAGTGATTAAGGAGACACACATATCAGTTTTTGCACTTCACTTCGTCTGAGCCAAAAGTAGTAACCCTTCTTTCCTCCTTTAAGGCCTACTCATATGCTAGTCACCCAGTTCTGTGGATTTATCTGCTGCGTTTCCCTATACATGTAATTAGCTCAGTGATACCTGTGTTTTTCCTTCTTCCTTTCTCTCTCTTGCTCTCGCTCTGTTTCTCTTGCTAGCAGAATGCTTGCCAAAATTACTATTCCTTACTATATCTTACTCCTTACTATAGCTTGACAGAGTCAATGACTAACTCATGATAAACTTATGTTTTGTTCCTTCCTGAACTGTCACATACACCACGAAGAAGTCAGAGCTTTACTTTCTGAATACTTGGACTGTGTAACACACCACTCCAAAACTTAGTGGCTGAAAATAACAAATCCTTTATCATTCTTCAACATTTCATGGGTCATATGGGGAGTTCTGGTGGTCTGGGTTGTCTTGCTGCTGAGGGTACAGGTGTCTTTCTGGCACTAGTATTCTAGAATGGCCTCGCTCAGTTGATTTGTGGCTGATTTGTTGTTGGCTGGGGCAGTGGGGATGACTTGACTGTGTGTTCCATCACCCAATGAACTAGCCTCGGTTTGTCCATGGGAAAATGGGTCCACAGTTCTCAAGGAAAAGAAGTAAGATGATACTGAGCAGGGGCTTTTCAAGCCTCAACTTATATATAGCTCACTAAATTCTCATTGACTACAGCAAATCACAAGTTCAAGTTCAGGATGGAGAGGTAGTTTTCACCTCTTCATGGGAGAAAGCACACGGTCACATTGCTAAGCAGAGTGCATACAGGAGAGGAAAGATTTTTGTGGGCATTTTTGTAGTCAGAATATTCTAATTAATAGAATTCCAAAGGAAACAGAAGTGTGTGGACATACATGTTATCAAATTGTTTTTGTATTTTGAATGGGCTTGTAATAACCTAAGCAAGTCCTTGCTAAATGATCCCAGCCAGCAACAGCCATCCATGCAGTCTCTTGACTAGAGATAATCAAGAAACTCAGCATGGGAAGCAAGGTTATTGAAAGCACAGGCCTGCATTTCTTATCCCCACTCTGTCACGTTCAAGTGTGACATTGGGCCTCGATTTTCTAGTCTGTAAAATGGACTAATAATGATCCCTACCCTATAGGATATTTGTGAGGTTGAAGTGAAATAAAGCACGTAATACTGTTCTTGGTACAGTTAAATGAGATGTTCCCATTTGTCTGTCAGAGGAGGTGGAACTTCCATTTCTTTTATTTAATATGATGCAAGGACCCTGCAGAGCATCTGATCCTGTTGTCCGTGTTGGCCAACTTAGCGTGTTGCTGGGATCCAAGGCTTCCCATTCCATGAGCAAATCCAGTGCAGCTGAAACCACAAGTCTGGCTTTCTTCCAGAACATTTGGTAGAAGCAAATTTCCCACCCTAAAAATTATACTTGCACCTCCTTGTCTTTGTCTCTATTCACCTCGCAGGAGTGAGCTGTAAATTGGGCAGGCCCTTGACTATCTGTCGTTTACTGTTGTCATAATTGAGAGCTGAGCTGGGCACCTGATCATGATTTTAGTAGGATGCCTGCTGGGTTTGCCCACGGGCCACATGACAAAATGCTGGCAGCTGGCAAGCCGCATACCTTGTGCCCACTAGGAACCCAAGGAGGCTGGGAAACACATGCATCGTGCATTTTGCCAGCGTGAACATAGAAAGGGCATGTCCTGTGCAGTGTTCATTTTCCATTAAACAAAGCGTGCGTGGATTCAGGATCTGTGTAATTTCTTTACATCTCCCTGTTTCCTGCTTGGAGTGCGGCTGGCAGGATAAATTAAGGAGAATGACTACAGAGGGAAACATGTGAAATAAGCTGGTCTGTATCACACATAGGTGCCAATTCTGAACACAGTGAGCACTGTTATTTTCTTTCATTATACGAGATACCTTTTCCCCAGGTAGACTGGCCAGACTCGCTGGAGTCCAGTGTGCCTGCAGAATGTGTCACAGCACTGACGCCGACACGCACCAGGGCCTTTTTAAGGCAACTTTATTGAAGATGTGAAAATTGTTACATAACATGTTGTTTTGCATCTCTTAACCTACAACCGTTCCTTTAAAAGAACCCACTCATGTCTTTCTCAACCAGATGCTTACTAACAACCTCCTGCCTCCTTCCCATCATTCCTCTCTTCCCACCGCCCCACCAACTAAAAATAGCATTAACCAAAGAGTTTAAAATGTTTCCTCAGTCACAAGAAAGTGGCGTTGGGGGTAGCTCCTGTCCAGATAGGTTTCAGCTCTGTGAGGAAGCCAACGTGCAGCTTCCAGCTAGGCTCCTCACTGCAGAACTAAACTGCTGACAACCAGTCTCTGTCCTGGAGATCCCAGGCAGCAGTTTTTGGTCAGGTGTACCCTACCTGTGTTAATCAGATGTGAGTAATGCAAAGGTCCTCACATCCCAGGTAGCCCCAAACCACCCGTGCACACAGCTGTCAGCTGGTTCGTGTCCCAGCCGTTCCCATCCTGCTCTCTGCTATGGCCTGGGAAAACAGTGGAGGACCCTGCACCTACATGGGAGACCCAGAGGAAGCTCCTGGCTTCTGGCTCCTGGGTTTGGATCAGTGCAGCTCTTGCCATTGCAGCCATTTGGGGAGTGAACTGGTGGGTGGAAGACTCTTTCTCTCTCTGCCTCTGCCTCTCTGTAACTCTGCCTTTCAAATGAATAAATAAATCTTTAAAATAGAATAAAAAAGTTGTATCTTCTTGAAACGTCCTCAGCATGGATTCAAGAGAAAGACAGTGCAAACAGGAGCACGTAAGAGATGGCCTAGTCAATAAATAGTTGACACTTGCAGTCCGGGTAGTGGTATAGTGAGTTAAGCCGTGACCTGCAATGCTGGTATCCCCTATGGGTGCTGGTTCATGTCTCCGCTTTTCCACTTCTGGTGTAGTTCCCTGATAATGGGAGACCCAGATGAAGCTCCTGGCTCCTGGCTCTGGCCTGGCCCAGTCCTGGTCATTGCAGTTATTTGGGGAATGAACCAGCTGACAGCAGATCTCTCTGTCTCCTCTCTCTTTGTAGCTCTGCCTTTCAAATAATAAATAAAACTTTTTTACAAAGCATGACACTTAGTATGTGCTGTTCGAACTTCTGTTAATTTCTATGGAGATCATATTTCTGTTCCAGGTTCTATGAGACAGCAATTCACATGACAAAGCTTTCACCTTTGAGGAACTTCTAATGGAGTGGTGGGACTTAATAAGGAAACAACTACATATGTAATGTAGTGGTGACAAGTGATAGTTGCCATGAAGAAAAATAAAGCAGAGCAAGGGAACAGAGTGAAGGGAGGGAGGGAGGTGAGGACTGGTAGCTTTGGGATCCGCAAGGAGGGAAGGCCTACACTTCCGGGAATGGAAAGTTGCTACCTGTACTTCCAGGGAAGAAAAGTCCTTGTCAAGGTCCCCGTGGGTGCCTAAAGGTCAACCAATGAGGATCAGACCCGCCTCAACCTTTAACCCCCATGCCCTGAATCTATAAAAGGAGCCCTCCCAATCTCTGATGCGTGACTTCCCCGGCCCCCGCTTTGTTGCTCTGTTGAGACTGGGAAACCTCGCCCGGGAGTGGAACCCCAATAAAAGCCTGTGAATTAACTGATTCGTCTGCCTGGGAAGATCTATTACGCACCAGACACCTTGCAAGGACAGCACGCTTTCTCCTTTACCCAACCCCCTCTGTCGCTCCCCCTCTTCGTGGAGGAACGACACAGGACCCTGCGCTGTTCTTTCGTCTGCTCGGCCCTCCCCGGGTTTGCTGCTGGTTCTTCCCGGGTTGGCTACTATCCCTTCCACCTCCGTGGAAGGGCAGTTCCCCCTGGCCACATTCCCCACTTCCGCAGGGGAGCGGCACACCGCCGGCCGGCTCTCTCGGGGGCTGCACGGGTGTTCCCCTTAGATGTTCCCCTTAGATGTTCCTGGTGCATGCTGTCTCTCTCCTCCTTTATAGTCCTCCTCTGCCAATCCCAACTCGGCTGCCCACACGCCGAGTACGCTGCTCTCCAATCAGGAGCAAGTCCTACAGTTTATTGGTTGAACTGGAGGCAGCTGTGCAGAAGCTGTTTACTTCTCTCCCAGCGCCATATTGTGGGAGAGCAGATGCATAGAATAAGTCTTAATTCCAGTAACTCAGTCTAGTCCGGATTGCTCCCCACACCCCTCTCTTTCCCCTTCTGCCCCCGACTCTCTCCAGGTCATCCTGCAGATGAAGGGCAGGGCTGATTCACAGCAGAACATCTTCCTTGACTCCTGGCTCAGGTTGAGTGAGGCGCCCTCCTGATACCTGGCATGGGAGCCTGTGAGACACGTGTGGGTGTACACCTGTCACATTTCTGAATCCCAGCCTAAGCCATGAGCTCTGAAGGCTAGAACTGGGTCTCATTTGTGATTCATTCTCTTACCCCTATCAGAATGTGGCACAAAGCAGGTTGTCTAATGGCAGTAAAGGTATATAATGTGCACATCAGTGCTTCTGTTAGTGCTAAGGGGTGGGGAACCTTTTTTCTGCCCAGAACCATTTGGATATTTGTAACATTCACAGACCATATGAATTATCAGCTTAAAAATTACCCTGTTATAGATGTATTGAATTTTAAGTCCTGCCTCCAGTTTCCTTGGCAGAGCCAGACCAAATGATTTCGCAGTTCTTATGTTGACCATGGACTGGACGTTCCCCACCACTGTGTGGACCAAAAGATAGGAGGAATTAGGTCAAATGTTTTCTTAAATATTGGTAGGTCCTTTTCAAATTTAAGTTTCATTCAACAACTTTTGTCCCTAATTTCCAAAGTATATGTGCCTTGTACAAGATTTGGAAAATGCTAAAATTGTAACCAAAAAAATACTAGCACCCACAGTTCTATCCCTGTTGGCTATCATTGCATAGCCCCCCATCTTTTTGTCTGACCTATCAATCTCTGCCATCTCTGTTTATCTGCTTATCATCTGTCTATATCTGTCTAAATCTGACTGTATCATCTATTTACCAGTCTATATTTCTGTATCAATGTCTCTGACATCTGTATCTAAATCTATTTCTATCATGTATCCCTCTATGTCTAACCTTTATCAATAATCATCTATTTGCCATGGTAATTTTCTTGTTGTCTTATAACTTTTCCCATAAATCAAATAATGTGAACATTTTCTTCTGTTTTTGAAGATTCTGGACATGAATTTATTACTATGAGGTGTGGCATCTCTTATTAGAATGTTCTTGAAAACCTAATTCATGGGAATTCTTTGAGCACAGGGCTGCAGTTAAGTTCCTCTAGAAGGGATTCGTGTTTGTCAAGACCAGGCCCTTGGAGACACCATCAGCCAGGGGAACTATTGATCCATCAACTTGAGACTCCTTTACATTAAATATCCACTTGAAGTTTCATTCGATGACACCAAATACTGGGACTGTGGGTCATACTGTGCTCACCACTGCAAGGAATGTGTTTCCTTCCATTTACAAGGTCAACACAGGTAATTTTTCTTACGAACAACTGCTGGCGACAGGTCGAGTTCTAATTCACTGACAGTGGTCATGTAACCCTTTGGGCAAAATCCCAGCCTTGTGCAGGGAAGATGAGGGGCGTGGGTCTCTGGGCTAGCTCCCCACCCTGAATTAGCCCTGCTGAGGCTTCATGTTTGGTCGGTGTAACTAATGCAGCTGTCAGAACACAGGCAGAGGCCCTCAGGCTAACGCATCCCAGACCATTCTTCATGACCCTCTGGAGTGCCTTACCTTTTTGCAGTGTATCAATACATTGAAAACAATGCTTGTTTTATTTTGTCTAGAAAACTGGAGTGGGAGGAATGGTTTATATTTCGGTGTGAAATATGAGAAATTGCCAGTATGTATTTAGCTAATTTCCTCTTCCTGACCATGTGTCTCTACTATTTTCTATCATGAGTAAAGTCCTCATGGGCATCCTTGGAGAGACATCCTTGGGCCATCTCTCTGATGAGTTCCTTAGAGTATTCATAGGAGGAGAATTTCTGGGTCAATGAGTATAGACATTTTAAAGGATTTTGATAGATCCTGCCAAACTATACTCTAGACAGACTGAATCAGATTACATCCCCCTACAATGCTCTTTTATTCATTTGAGGCCTCTAGAGAACTTGACTGTGAATTCTTCTGAGACTAGTGGGAATGCCCATGGAATTATTTAGGTCTCAGATGTATTTAGTTATCTGCCAAGCACTGGAGTCCACCAGCCATCATCAGTGACACAAATCCAAGCTCCCTCTTGGCTTCAAAGGGAAAAAGGCTTGGATGGCCCTGATGACGATTCCCAGAATGAGGATCTGTGCATCTTCCTGGTGTTGGAAGCCAATCCCAGGCAGGTACGTGAAGTAGAGGAGTCTGGGCAGTGGATTGCTATGCAGCAGAAAGGACCCAGCCTGGCCCACTGGTTACCACGAGCTCCAGTGCCTTATGAGAAGTGCTGCTTTGGGAGGCAGAACCTAGTGATGCTTGGAGAACCTGACTCTGGTTGTAACTTTACTGATGAGCTCAATACTCTTTTGATAACTCAACTGAAACCTATTAAACTAGGGGTGGGGAACATCTGGCCCGTGGGCTATATAAGGCCTGCAAAATCATTTGGTCTGGCCCTGCCCAGCAATTGCAGGTGGGATTCAAAATTCAATAAATCTATAGCAGGCTAATTTTTAAATTGACAGTTTTGTATAGATGCCAGCCTCACAATTTATATATTTCAATCCATACCTGTTGGAGTCCAATAAGATGACATGTGTGGACCCTCAGCAACCTGCTTTAAGATACAGATTTTGTTCTGTGACTTATGTATGTTTTCATATGTGCTTTCAAACTGCAGATAGGTTACCTGCACCACCTTAGCTTCAGGATGGGCACATTGGAACAGTGGCCACCAGTGGCCCTACACGTGAGCCAGGACCTGTCAGGAAGCAGATGTCTCAGAGGCTTTAGTGGTTGGACTTTTTAGTGGTTGGACTGTTTGCAGAAGGGAGAATCAGCAGTATATTGAGGCCAGCAACAACACGGGAAGCTGAAAGTACTCCGGGGCCTGAGAAGGCAAGGGGAGAAGATGGTACAGCTGGACCCGTGAGAGCTGGAGTCATAAAGGAGGGTTCCCCAGGCAGAGATACGGGACCTGGGCACTGCCAGAAACAGATTGAAGCAGGGATGGAGCAGGGCCTGGCCTTTCCTCTCCTGGTGCCTCCACAGGCCCCCTGGAAGTTAGGAGCTCAGAGATCCTGGGGGAAGCAGGACAAGGGGTGAGTCCTGCCAGGCACAGGGAAGAGCAGAGGTGTTAGGGTGGCAGAAAGTCCAGTGTTGACTCTAGAAGCTCTCAGTGTCAGTGTGCTACACAGGTGGTTTCATAAATAGTTGCCACTTGATCAGAGAGTGATGGAGGAGAGGAGAGGGAGGAAAGCTTTAGCTTACCCTAGGCAGAGCTGGCTCCGGAACCTTCTCTGAAGCCCTTCCTCCTCTTATTGGAGTCAGGTTTCTATTGAATTGTTCACGTGGGGAAATGAGTGATGCTGACATGTGTATCCCACTCACCTGAGCTGCACCCGACAGGAATTGTGATGGAGGGATTCTCTTTGGGAAGGGGTGGTTGGTCTCAAGGACCCCACGTGAGCTATGGGTCCCTAACCAGATAAGGAAAGGAGACTCACTGAGCCCTGGGGATTTGTTCCAGTGGCACTGCTTGTGCTTGGCCAGACCACAACATCTGATTGTCAGTTTATGTTGCTAAGACGTGGCTCACTTATGAATGTTGGGAAGATGGGTATCAAATGAAGATAATGACTTCTTGGGAAGAAGCCTAAGGGTTTGCCTGCATCTGAGCCAGTTCTGCTGCTGTCAGAATGATCTGTGCAAACCTGATGCCTCAGGGGCTTACTGCGTGCCCCGTTGCCAGCCAGCTGAGGAGCTCTGGGTCAGAAGTGCAAGGGCTCCCTAGGTCCAGAGCTCCGTACTGCTCCCCAAAGTGCATTTGATACAGATCACTCTTACAAGATACTCCTATGACAAAAGGGGTCCACGGCCAAAACTAAATTAGAAAACAATGTATTCTGTATTCTCCCCTGTGGAGAAATGTACTTGGCATGTTATGGCTGAATGAAATCATCTGGTTTCCTGGATAATTTTGTTTTTAGAGTGAATTACTTAAATTTGCATTTATCTTTTATCTTGCCAACTAGTGATGTAACCCTTTGGTTTTGCCCTTAACACCCAATAGCATGCACGTCCAGGCCATGTTCAGAGAGAAAGGGCTTTCTTTCTGTTGTGCATGCACACGTGGGGATCTTCAGGCACAATGCAGGCAGCACTCTCTTCATTCCCTAATGGTTGGTCCATAACACGTCACAAGCAGTCTCTCTGGGATGTGTAGCCATCTCTCCCTTTCTCTCTCTCTTTCTCTCGGATGTGTAGCCATCTCTCTCCCTTTCTCTCTCTCTCTCTCTTTCTCTCTCTCTCTCTCTCTCTCACACACACACACACACACACACACACATCCATGCCTCCCACATGATCTTGCCTTCCTTAGTTTTTCCCCAGGGTCAGATCTGTGGACTTTGAGCTTTTGAGATGCTGGACATCCCTTGATGCTTCAGCTGTTCAGGTTCTTTTCTTTAAAATTAATTAATTAGTTAATTATATTTGAAACACACACACACACACACACACGGCATTATCACCTCTCTGATGGTTCACTCCCTAAGTGCTGACAACAGCTGGGGCTGGCCAAGCCAAAGCCAGGAGCCAGAAACTCAGTTTTGGTCTCCCGGGTGGTAGCAGGGTCTAAACTACTTAAATCATGACGTGCTGACTCTCAGAGTGCACATTAGCAGGAAGCAGGACTTTAACGTACAGCCAGGACTCAAACCCAGGCACTCCTTTGTTGGGGGCTGGCATCTTAACCACTGTGCCAAAGAACCACCTCACCCCTTCTGATTCTGCAGAGAGACTTCTACAAAATGAAACTTTCTCCTGCTAATATTGCACATTTTTTACAGCATAACGTAAGTGTATTTTATGCTATCAAAGTCTGCGGTGGAATTTGGAATAAATGGTGAGGAAGGAAAGGCAAAAGGAAAGAAGATGACTAGGAGAGAAAACCTTCACTTTTCACAATCACAAGTTGAGAGAAAACAATAGCTTATTTATATTTGCAGATGCTCAGCTTGGAGCAGATGTGGTGCCTTGCTCCTGGCCAAGTGCTGAGTGCACCTTTGCTTGCTGATTGCTTATTAGGTTTTGGCAGAAGCAGCAAGGATGGGTTCAGGTTAATGATACTGTGCTATGACATGCAGACTTTTGGGTTAAAGCCTTTTTCAGATTTTATGTAAATGATCACCACAGTACATTTGACATAGAGATTTGCTCTTATTTACAAGTATGATTGCTCCATGTTGGAACCTCTTGCTTGCAATCTGAGTGGCTTGCAACTGAAACATTGGTTCTGAAATTCAAAACCTGATGCAGCTTATCTGGTTTCAGTTGATCCACGTGAAAGGGCAGGATCGTTCTTCAGGATATTTATCTTTTTGGGTCATGGACAGGAACACTTCGTGAGTGCTACTGTGTCATTTATTTGAAATTGTAGAATGCCATTGAACTAAAAACTTGAGTTTAATTCACATATTTTGGGCAAAAATGTGTGACTAGTCACAATGATTCCACTTCCTGTGGAACAGTCTGCAGCATTATCTTTTTTGTAATGATTTTTTAATGATAGCTTCATTAAAATGTAAATTAAACTACACGTAACTAGAACCCAGTCCATCATCCAGAACACTTAACCATTTGGAAAATTTTCATCCTCCCGCCTTTAGGGAGTGAGAGCAACACTACACCAAGTCACACATTCATTTTTCATAACCAGCATTCAGAGTGTATCCTGTGATCACAACAGCTTCCAACGGATCGTCTGGGCTTTGTCTACATCACATGTCCAGGGTCATGGCTTCTGTTCTTTCATTTCCCTGTGGAACTCAGCATTGAGTTTGTAATTCAGCGCAAGATTCCTACACTTTAACACACAGATGAATTGCCTGGAATCTTGTTGAAGTGCAGGTTCTGCTGTGGGATAGGTCTCGGGATTCTGCACTTCTTGCAAGCCCCTGGTGAGGCTGATGCCGCCATTGTGAAGACCTACTTTGAGTGACAGGGATTAGAGGGGGAATTGTAAATAGGATAATAGACCTTCATCAAATAAAGGATCAATTATAGTTATATGTACTTATACAATAATATGTTCATCAAGATGACCAATTCATTCTTGAATATATACAGGAACAAAATTTGAGAATGTTTTCTTTGTTTAGGTAACCTGGACATTTTATTGGTTTGACTACAGTGTACTCTTTTATCATTTTGGCTAAATATTTGATACCATCAATTATGACTAACAGTAGAATGGAAAGAACCAACATTTTATAAAGCAAGCAGGTTTGAGTCTTTTAAACAGAAGACAGAGGAATACTTACATGTTATTTCATATCAGCAGGTATGCAGCTGGTGTCTGGTGAACCTAAAGTCATTATTTCAGGAGAATGCAGTCTGTGGAGATAGTTTTTGTCCTAGAAATATTGTCAGTGCATGATTTTTTCTACCTGGTTTCTGTCTTACAGCCTCCATGCTTAATACCAAGACCCCACAGGGGACTAGGTTTCCTCATAGACGTAGGGTGAGGCTGAGTTAGTTGTTTATTGTTTCCTTTTACTAAACTCAGGATTTACTAGGTGTTAAGGTCAAAGTTTTTCTTTTTTTAAATTTTATTTAGGGTATAGAAATTTCATTAATTTCATATATACAGATTTAGGAGCATAGTGATTCTTCCTCCCCTCCCCTCCCTATGTTCCTAAATCTGCTCCCACCCTTCTTCCTCTCTCTCCTGTTCCTACTCATAACTTTTACAAAGATCTATTTTCAGTTTACTTTATACTCATAAGATTAACCCTGTAGTAAGTAAAGAGTTCAACAAATAGTATGAAGGGGAAGGAAAAACACTGTTCCTCAACAGTAGAGACAAAGGCTGTAAGCAATCATTGAATCTCAAAATGTTAGAGGTAACTCTTCACATTCTTAGTTTCATAAAAAGTTTGACTTCTTGTCTATAAATACAGCTTTGGAGTGCAGTGTAGTAGCTTTTATGTATTCTTTTCCAAAAATTGTGTTTTTTGGACATATTTTACATTTCCATATAAATTTTAGAATTAGCATATCAGTTTCTTCAAGGGAGCCTACTGGAATTTTGGTTGTGATTGCCTTGAAATCTCAAAGGTGGAAAATCAGCATCTTAACAATAGTGATGAAACAGTTGTTCGTGAACTCTTATGATAAAATTCTTGCAATCATTAAAAAGGAAAAACAACTTCTACCCTTTCAAATGCATTCAATGGGAGGCCCCAAACTACTAACCACCTTTGAATGATAATTATCCTTTGACAATTGCAGGGCTTATGCTTCTTCAAAGTGTCCTAGTTGGCAAAAAAAAACCCCATTGTTGGGGGATTAGTATACTCAGACTTGCTGATCACACAAATTGTTTCCAGTGGGCTGGATTGTACAGCTTTGGTGTTAGACCATGTCTACCCTGGGCCACAGCTGAAGTACTCTTTTAGAAGTGGAATGGCTTTCATTCATTATTTCTCATAGTTGAGAGGTAAAACACAGTAGTGACGTTTGAGCTGGGAATTTTGAGACCCAGATTCTATTCCAGAATGCCCTGTGAGTAGGAGACTAGGGAGGGATGGTGAAACTGGCGACAGTGAGGAAGAATGGGGGTGTTTTACCCCCATGTCTGAAGAGGAAGGGAAGGAGCTGGTCTCAAAGCATCAGAAAGGAAACATAACTGTTGTGAGGCCACCTAACAGTGCTGGGAATGAGGCTGCTACTCGTGGTGTTAGCTGAGCCAGGGGACCATGCCCCCCTCTCCCTCTGGCTCCACCTCCCTGTCTTCTCCTGCTGGTGTTTCAGGACCATGGCAGGTGCATTCTGTAGAGGTCAGCTTCCTGTAGCACTTAGCGGAGTAGGGCATGGATCTGGATGGGCAAATGGGGAGATCGCACCGAGAAGTGTCTGCCTGTGTTTACAGATGGTGTGAGTAACTAGTGAAAACTAGTGAAATGCTCTTCCGGAAGCTCTGTTCACTTACGCATGTGCACTATAGGAGTATCACTCAGCATCTGCGGAATAGTTACCTTCTTCCTACCCTTCTATCTTACGGCAGTTCTGCTTCTAAAATTTTTCTTTTTCTTTTTCTTTTTTTTTTTTTGAGACAGACACAGAGAAAGAGAGAACCATTATCATTCCTCCAGTGACCACAACGACTCGGGTTAGGCCAGACTGAAGCCAGAAGCTGGGAACTCAAGCAGGTGTCCCGTGTGAGTGACATGAATCTAAGTAGGCAGGCATCCATGTTAAAATCGATTAGGTTTGTGAGCTGGAAGACCACGCCTTTGCCATGCCTCTGTGTGACCTCACACCCTACCTGATACCTTCACCAGGGCTCTGTGTGATCTCATGCTCCTACCTGGCCACACCTGAGTGCCCTCTGGCCAATCAGGTTAATTAGCCACTTCCCTTTGGAAGTGAGTTAAAAGCCTGGGACATGGGGTGTCGTCCTCTTTCTTTTCCCTGGCCACTAGCCAATAGGGGGCTGGCTGCAGCCATGCACCCCCAGGGCGCGTGGCCTTCGGGCCACCCGCCCTAGGCTTCCTGGCCTAGATGCTCTTCCACATGGCTGGTTCCTGGTACTCGGTATGAACCCAGATTTACCTCTCTCCTATAAGTAAAGCTCTCACTCTCCTATGATTTCTTTCACTGAATAAAAGCTTAAAATGTACCATGCTGCCTTGATTATTTATGCTTGTATTTAGAATTCTTTTCTAAATATTAGGCAAGAACCCTCTCAGCCTTATTAATATTGGGGATTTATTTATAAGCATATGGTGATATCATATGTCACCCCAAATTTTATAACATATGTGGCACCCCAGATAGGACTTCTGGGGAATTTTAAGGGGCCACATTTTTGTATATGTTTTAGGGGATCATTTCCAATATCAAATCCAGCCACTCGAATCATCACCACTGCCTCCCAGGGTCTGCATTAGTAGAATACTGGAGTCACAAATGGAGCCAGGAATCTAACTCAGTTATCCAATGTAGAACCCGGGCATCCTAACCTGTGGCTTACCCACTAGGCAAAATGCTAAAACATCTCCCTAAAGTATTTACAAATAGCAAATGATACAGTATGATGATATAGTCCAAAGAGTGGGTCTCCTACAAAACTGGATTTAATAGATCTGTTCTTCAGTAATTCACCTCGTGCTAATCAGATGTAAAATAGCTGAAGACAACTAAAAGTCAAGGCATAAATCAAAGTACAGAAATGTGTCAAAAAATAATTAGTGCTTCTTGATTTCCTGTTCATGAATCAAATCATTCATCCATCCATTCACTGATTTGTGCCAATAGCCCACGGCTGAACAGTATATTTTCAGCTCCGAGTCCACTGGGGAAGGAGGCTGGGCGGGGACTCAGGGCCCTTAGCCAGAGGAGAAGCATCTGTGTGGGGCCTTCTGTAGCTCTGTGTTCAAGGGCCCGAGAAGTTTATGAAGGCACTCAGGGCTCCTTCCTGAGCCCAGATCTTTTGTTTATTTTTATTATTATTATTATTTTTATGAATATAGGCACATGAACAAACTGAACAGAAAATACCGTGTAGAGCCCTGAGTTAGGAGTTGTTTCAGGAGAAAGTGTGCTTTGGCTTTTCAGTCTATTAGCAATCTTTGACTTTTTTCCTAAACTTTTGTTCCAACTTGCAGTTTGTGTAGATATATGTAAGTGTTTTAGAAGCAGGCCGGTGCTGTGGCTCACTTGGCTGATCCTCCACCTGCGGTGCTGGCACCCCGGGTTCTAGTCCCGGTCAGGGCGCCAGATTCTGTCCCGGTTGCTCCTCTTCCAGTCCAGCTCTCTGCTGTGACCCGGGAAGGAAGTGGAGCATGGCCCAAGTGCTTGGGCCCTGCACCCGCATGGGAGACCAGGAGGAAGCACCTGGCTCCTGGCTTCAGATCGGTGCAGTGTGCCGGCTGCAGCACCCCAGCCATAGCGGCCATTTTGGGGGTGAACCAACGAAGAAAGGAAGAAAGGAAGACCTTTCTCTCTGTCTCTCTCTCTCACAGTCTAACTCTGCTTGTCCAAAAAAAAAAAAAAAAAGGTTTTAGAAGCAGATTATTTTTATTTTTGAATCAATCAGTGTTAGACAACTCATCAGTGAAATTGGCTTTGGGATCACACCCTGTTGGATCCATCTGAAATCTATGCTAATTGTGATCCCTGGCATTTGGGGTGTAAGCATGGCTTTTGAGGGAGCATTTAAAGGCCATGCAATTTTGGTGCTCCTCCAGATTGAGATTAAACAGATTATCTCCCAACCTCCCAATCTGGGATCCAGAGACCTTTATTTTCTTTTTTTATATTTATTTTTAATTTGTGTTTGTCTCATAAATACAACATTATGTACATAGTAAATCTTCCCACCATGCCCACCCTCCCACCCATTCTCCTCCCCATTCTTACTCCCTTCGTACTCTGACTCTTATTTTATCCAATAAAGAGAAATAGAAAATAAGAAAGAAAAAGAAAAAAAGAAAAAAGTGAATAAAAAGCTTAAGTGTTCCTCAACTGTC
This sequence comes from Oryctolagus cuniculus, assembly GCF_051225735.1. Classification (NCBI taxonomy): domain Eukaryota; kingdom Metazoa; phylum Chordata; class Mammalia; order Lagomorpha; family Leporidae; genus Oryctolagus; species Oryctolagus cuniculus. The sequence continues at coordinate 65,135,802 of NC_142882.1, read as the reverse complement.
TGTACAAGGGTTGATTTATATTATTGCTTCTCAAAGGTGATTTTGCTTTTTTTCCCCCTCTTCCTCTTTACCCTTCCCTCCTCCCCCTTCTTTCCTTTTAGAAACTTAATTTTCTTTAAAGAAGAACCCACAGATGTCACTTCTTTTGTGAGCTCTGGACATAACTATAACTAATGAGACATAGTAATAGCCTCCTTTTAATATACTAAAAGGAAGTGATTCTTGAGAACAACTTTTACTATTAAGTTTCACAGTACAACTCTTTGGGGATAGAGGTCCTACATTGGAAGTTAGTGCACAGTGACACTTGTGTATTGTGTAACAAAAAACACTCTTAATTATGACATCAGTAATCGCCCAAGGCTCTTGATCTTTCTCAGGTATGGAAGCCTTTTGGATCCACAAGGTCAACAGAGTCATAAGCAAAGTGGAAATTCTCCTCTCCCTTTAGAGAAAAGTGTATCATTCTTTATTGGCCTCTTCTTTCCTCTGGGGTCTTGCCAATAGGGATCCTTTGTGGAAGATGTCTTTTGCAAGAGTGTCTTGGCTTTCCAGCCTGACTGGAGTGCCTGGAAGGCTGATTCCGAGGTTGGAGTTCTGCCTAACGCAGTTGTACTTCTATGAGTCTGCTGAGTGGACTGCTTCACATGTTGGAGCCTTCTCTCCTATTTAATTTTATTATTGTTTCCATACACTTAGTCCTATTTATATGATCACTTGTTCACTGGATCCTATCTATATGGTTACTATAGTACTTAATCCTATCCATTTGGTCTTTATAATACTTAAGCTGCTGGATTTTGGTGAAAGGTGTCAGGTAAAGGTCTTACTTCATGATTCTGTGTGTGGCGATCCAGTTTTCCCAGCACCATTTGTTGAAGAGACTGTCCTTGCTCTAGGGGTTGATTTTAGCTCCTTTGCTGAAAATTAGTTGGTTGTAGATATTTGGGTTGATTTCGGATGTTTCTATTCTGTCCCATCAATCTATCCATCTGTTTTTGTACTAGTCCCAGGCTGTTTTGATTATAACTGCCCTGTAGTGTATCTTGAAATCTGGTATTGTGATGCCTCCAGCTTTGTTTTTGTTCTAGAATATTGCTTTAGTTATTTGGGATCTCTTGTGTTTCCAAATGAAATTCAACATCATTTTCTCTATATCTGAGAAGAATGTCTGGTATTTTGATGGGTATTGCATTGAATCTGTAAAATGCTTTCACCAGTATTGACATTTTGTTGGTATTGATTCTTCCAATCCATTAACATGGAAGATTTTTTAATTTTTTTGTGTCTTCTTCTATTTCTTTCTTTAGTGTTTTATAATTCTCATCATAGAGGTTTTGACATTTGGTTAGATTTATTCCAAGGTATTTGATTTTTTTGGTGGCTATTACTAATGGGATTGATCTTAGAAGCTCTTTCTCAGCTGTGGCATTGTCTGCATAAACTCTTCTATGAGTTACAATAGTCTCTTAGTGGAGTCTTTTGGCTCCCCTATGTATAGGATCATGTTATCTGCAAATAGGGATAGTTTGATGTCCTCCTTCCCAATTTGTATCCCTTTGATTTCTTTTTCTTGTCTAATGGCTCTGGCTAAAACTTCCAGGAATATATTGAAAAACAGTAGTAGGAGTCGGCACCCTTGTCTGGTTCCACAACTCAGTGGGAATCCTTCTAACGTTTGCCCATTCAATAGGACACTGGTTGTGGATTTGTCATATGTTGCTTTGATTGTGTTGAGAAATTTTCCTTATATTCCCAATTTACTGAAGGTTTTCATCATGAAGATGTGTTGTATTTTATCACATCCTTTGTCTGTATCTATTAAGATAATCATATTTTTATTATTCAGTTTGTTAATGTGATGTATCATATTGATTTTGTGAAAGTTGAACCATCCTTGCATACCAGGGATAAATCCCACTTGGTCTGGGTGAATGATCTTTCTGATCTGTTGTTATTTTCAATTGGCTAGTATTTTGTTGAGGATTTTTGCATCTATGTTCATCAAGAGATGGGTCTGTATTTTTCTTTCTCTGTTGTATCTGTTTCAGGTTTTGGAATTAAGGTGATGCTGGTTTCATAGAAGGAATTTGGGAGGATTCCATCCTTTCAATTATTTTGAATAGCTTGAAAAGAATTGGAGTTAGTTCTTTAATTTTTGGTAGAATTTAGCAGCGAAGCCATCCAGTCCTGGGATTTTCTTTGTTGCGAGGGTATTTATTACTGTTTTGGTCTGTTTAGGTTTCTGTGTCTTCCTGGTTCAATTTAGGTAGGTTAAATGTGTCTAGGAATCTATGCATTTCTTTCAGGTTTCCCGGATTGTTGGCATAAGCTCTAATAATTTCTGATGATTCTTTTTATTCCTGTGGTGTCTGTTGTAATATTTCCTGTTTCATCTCTGATTTTGTTAATTTGGGTTTCTCCCCCCTTTTTTTGGTTTGTTGGGTCAATGGTGTGTTAATTTTATTTTTTTGAAAATCCAGCTCTTCATTTTGTTGATCTTTTGTATTGTTTTATTGGTTTTGATTTTATTGATTTCTTCTCTGATTTTATTGTTTCTCTTTTCCTTCTAGTTTTGGGTTTGGTTTGATGTTGTTTTTCTAGATCCTTGAAATGCAATGATAGCTTATTTATTTTGTGCCTTTCCATTTTTTTAAAGATTTATTTATTTTACTTGAAAGAGTTACAGAGAGAGAGAGGAGAAGCAGAGAGAGAGAGAGAGAGAGAGAGGTCTTCCATCCGATGATTCACTCCTCAATTGGCTGCAATGGCCGGAGCTGCGCCAATCCGAAGCCAGGAGCCAGGAGCTTCCTCCAGGGCTCCCACGTGGTTGCAGGGGCCCAAGGACTTGGGATATCCTCTACTGCTTTCCTAGGCCATAGCAGAGAGCTGGATTGGAAGTGGAGCAGCGGGGTCTCGAACTGGCACCCATTGGGATGCTGGCGCTTCAGGCCAGGGCATTAACCTGCTGTGCCACAACACCAGACCCTCCAATTTCTTTTTCTTTTTGTTTTTGAGTTAAGTTGTCCCTTTGAGGCACAGTTAGACAGTGAGAGAGAGAAAGAGAGAGAGAAAGGTCTTTCTTCCGTTGGTTCACGGAGGGGAGGGGATGGGAAGAGAGGGGATGGGGAGGGAAGAAGAAAGACAGCTATCCAGTAATCTTCCACATGGATGATAGGTGTCTAAGTGCTGGAGCCATCACCACTACTTTCCAGGATGTGCATTAACAAGAAACTGGAATCAAAAGTGGGGTTGGGACCAGCGCCGCGGCTCACTAGGCTAATCCTCTGCCTGCAGCGCCGGCACCCCGGGTTCTAGTCCCGGTCGGGGCACCGGATTCTGTCCCGGTTGCCCCTCTTCCAGTCCAGCTCTCTGCTGTAGCCTGGGAAGGCAGAGGATGGTGGCCCAGGTCCTTGGGCCCTGCACCCCCATGGGAGACCAGGAGGAACACCTGGCTCCTGGCTTCAGATCAGCGCGGTGCGCTGGCCGCAGCGTGCCAGCTGCAGCGGCCATTGGAGGGTGAACCAACGGTAAAGGAAGACCTTTCTCTCTGTCTCTCTCTCTCTCACTGTCCACTCTGCCTGTCAAAAAAATAAATAAATAAATAAAAGTGGGGTTGGAACTTGAATCCAGGCACTCTGATCTGGCAGGCATCTTATGCTGTGTCTTAACCGATATTTCAAATGTTTGGCTTCCAGTACACTTTTAATCTGGAAAATAAAACTTCAGCAGGAAAAAAGCAAGCTATTCCTGATGTGAAGCCAAATTCTATTCTCAGTCCCCAGGCCCAACTTTTCTTGATTCAGGAGGACATGCATTAGTAGATCTGATGGCAGAATTTGTTCTTCCTGTTTGAGGAAGGATCATGCAAAAGGATTCCATTTCCTGTTGCTACAAAACTCTCCCTAGATGCTTTGGGTAATGTGAAGTATTCCCTAGTATTGATGGTTTCTAGGAACATAGATAGCCACTCTGGGCTTTCTTGGTTGTGTTCATCACGTTGCTGGCATATGTCTGGTTCTTGGAATAAGAGAGGTCTTGCTCATGAGATATTTATTAAGGTGCAGAAAGATGATTGCCAGCATCTCATGCCAAAATAAAGATGAATTTATAATCTTTACAATGTCCCACTGGTCCTAAAATATCTGTTTCAAGAATGTTACAGACGTGACCTTGTCAATGCACTTATGTTTCTATTGGATTGATGAGCAGGACTGTATAAAATCTAAGCTTCTTGTCAGCTCTTTCATATTGCAATTGAGCCAAGGAGAAGAGAACGAATTAAACACTTTTTGGTTCAAGCTGGATGCTGTGGTCTTGTGTAATTTTCACAGATGTGGAAACAAGGTCTTAACTAAGTAAAAAATTTTGCAAAGGTTATACAGTTCTCAAAAGTGATGGCACAGAGCCCAATTTTGCTTGACTTTACCATTTATTTATTTTTCTTCAGTACTAATACTGTCTGTTATCATTCACAGCCCCATAGCCCTGGTTCTTCATCTTATGGAAGCCAAGAACTCATTCCAAATAAACCATATTATTAGCTATGTAATTTCAGGTCATTCCTGGATACCTTGGGAATCTTTCCATGGCCTGCAGATGTAGAGCCCCTTGTCTAGAGAGAAGCCATGGGCATTTTTGTTTTTCTCAAAGAAGACAGTCAGTCTGCATGCTTTTCATTCTTTAGTATTCAACTGGAGAGGCACTGTGTTGGTGTGATGCTTCCTATAAGTCTAGCTTCATCAAACCTCTAGGGAGTAGCTGTGGAATCACTGAATCTGAGGATAGGTGTATACCTTAGGAATCATCCACAAACCACTATCTTCAAGTGCTTAAAGATATATCAAGTGATAGATCATTAGGACATCAATAATTCTTATTACTAATATTTTGAACATGTATTACCAGGCATGGAGATAAAAATTTTCAATGCATTTTATCATGTAACCATTAGACTGTGCAAGAGTACCATCCTTAGTTTACAGATTCATACTTGTTCAGGTCAGACTGTGAGGGTCACATCTAGGATGTGTCTGTGGAGCTGGAAACCATGCCCTCTTTGTCACGCTCATAGGCTTGCTTGTCACTTCCTTCCTGAGTGGTGAGCAGTCACCATTTCAGTTCTCTCTAAAAACTCATTTTCTTTAAAAACTTATCTGAAATTAGAACTCACATGCCTGTGGTACCTACATGTATATCTGAGCTGATCATCAAGAATTACGTATCTGCTTCCATCTGAATTCTTCTCATTCTTAAATTTTTATTTTATTATTATTTATGAATTTCACCTGAATAAGGATGTGTAGGAGAATCAAATCATGTTATACTTGCTTCTTTGATGTAGGACTCTCTGGAGCTTTTACTATGTTTATGCTGACAGAATCATGTATGCTTCTGAGCTGTGTAAGGTAGGGTGCAGTTAATTATTGTTTCGTATACTTTCTATCTCTGTGAATTCGCTTCAGCATTTTTACTTGCATGTAGTCTACAGAAGTTCATGGACAATACACATTGTTTTATATTTTTTAGAAAACTTTTATTTAGTAAATATAAATTTCAAAAATACAACTTTTGGATTATAGATGTTCTTCCCCCCATAATCACCCTCCCACCTGCAAACCATCCCATCTCCTACTCCCTCTCCCATCCTGTGGGGAGCAACTGGGAGCAACTCGGACTAGACTAAGTTACTGGAATTAAGACTTATTCTATGCATCTGCTCTCCCACAATATGGCGCTGAGAAGGGAAACAGCTTCTACACAGCTGCCTCCAGTTCAACCAATAAACTGTGGGACCTGCTCCTGATTGGAGGAGAGCAGCGTACTCGGCGTGTGGGTAGCAGAGTTGGGATTGGTGGAAGAGGACTATAAAGGAGGAGAGAGACGGCATGCACCAGGAACATCTAAGGGGAACACCTGTGCAGCCCCCGAGAGAGCCGGCCGGCCGGCGGTGTGCCGCTCCCCCGCGGAAGTGGGGAATGTGGCAGGGGGAACCGCCCTTCCACGGAGGTGGAAGGGATGGTAGCCAACCCGGGAAGGACCAGCAGCCAACCCGGGAAGAACCAGCAGCAAACCCGGGGAGGGCCGAGCAGACAAAAGAACAGCGCAGGGTCCTGTGTCGTTCCTCCACGAAGACGGGGAGCGACACATCCCATTCTTCATTAAGATTCATTTTTAATTATATACAGATTGTCAACTTAGTATATACTAAGTAAACATTTCAACAGTTTGCACCCACACAGACACACAAAGTATAAAGTACTTTTTGAAGACTATTTTTACCATTAATTCTCATAGTACAACACATTAAGGACAGAGGTCCTACATGGGGAGTAAGTACACAGTGACTCCTGTTGTTGATTTAACAATTGACACTCTTATTTATGATGTGAGTAATAACCTGAGGCTCTTGTCATAAGCTGCCAAGGCTATGGAAGTCTCTTAAGTTCACAAACTCTGATCTTATTTAGACAAGGCCATAGTCAAAGTGGAAGTTCTCTCCTCCCTTCAGAGAAAGGTACCTCCTTCTTTGCTGGCCTGTTCTTTCCACTGGGATCTCACAGAGATCTTTCATTTAGGTCATTTTTTTTTTTGCCACAGGGAAAATACATATTGTAAAGCAACTATCCCAGGCCCTCAAAAACTTTGCACCTTGTCGCTCCCCCTCTTCATGGAGGAACGACACAGGACCCTGCGCTGTTCTTTCGTCTGCTCGGCCCTCCCCGGGTTTGCTGCTGGTTCTTCCCGGGTTGGCTACTATCCCTTCCACCTCCGTGGAAGGGCAGTTCCCCCTGGCCACATTCCCCACTTCTGCAGGGGAGCGGCACTCCGCCGGCCGGCTCTCTCGGGGGCTGCACAGGTGTTCCCCTTAGATGTTCCTCTTAGATGTTCCTGGTGCATGTTGTCTCTCTCCTCCTTTATAGTCCTCCTCCGCCAATCCCAACTCGGCTGCCCACACGCCGAGTACGCTGCTCTCCTCCAATCAGGAGCAAGTCCTACAGTTTATTGGCTGAACTGGAGGCAGCTGTGTAGAAGCTGTTTTCTTCTCTCCCAGCGCCATATTGTGGGAGAGCAGATGCATAGAATAAGTCTTAATTCCAGTAACTCAGTCCAGTCCGGGTTGCTCCCCACAGCACCTAATAAATACATCTGTCTTTGTGGATTCCTTGAATTCTTCTTGTAACCTGTTCTAACATCTCACCAGTTCCTTTATTAACTAATGTGTTAAAAAAAAAATTGGTACATGCTTGCTTTATGTTTTATGAGCATTGTGGCTTTACTTTTTTGTTCTTTAGCAATATTTGAAAATTTATAATATAAAATGACATAGAGTATTTGCTATTTTTCAAATGTACTGACCCTGATTTTTTTAAAGATTTATTTTATCTATTTTGAAAGAGTTAGAGAGAGGGAGAGACAGACAGAGAGATCTTTCAGTTGCTGGTTTATTCCCCAGATGACTTCAACAGCCGGGACTGGGCCAGTCTGAAGCCAGGAGCTTCTTCCAGGTCTCCCACCTGGGTGCAGGGTACCAAGTACTTGAGCCATCTGTTGCTGTTTTCCCAGGAACATTACCAGGGAGCTGGATTGGAAGTGAAGCAGCTGGGTCTCGAACTGGTGCCCCTATGGGAAGCCAGGGTTGTAGGCAGCTGCTTAACCCTCTATGCATGGTGTCCAGGTCTTGAGCTGTTTGCAGTTCACCTGCTTGTTAGGAGGTTTCTGTGAAGTGAGGGTAGAGTTGAGGGAAACACACACTTCCTGTAACTGGCTCCCCCACTCCCAGGATGTTTGGATTAATGCAGTAACTTGTTTGGGATAGAGATGATCTCCAAGGGCTTACAGTTATCAATAGCATGGATCAAGCAGTTACCATGTCAGCATTCCTGACTATACGAGATGGTCAATCACAGTGGAATACACTATAAAATGGTAGCAAAGGACTTAACTGTGAACCGTCAATAGACTGTTCTTTTTTGTGTTGCTATCTTTTATCTCTAGGATATTATAGCCCAGTGGTTAGAAACTAGCCAACATCAGACCGTGTGCTTTAAATCTGGGCCCGGTTACATTACACACCAGCTGTGTGACAGTGGCCAGTTACTTCCCTTCTCTAGTGCTCTGCATTTTCAGGTGAAGTGAAAATAATCATAATAACCTAGCTCAGAAAATTATTGGAGGGTTAAGTAGAATTTTATATATGAGGACACCTTGAAAAGTTTGTGGAAAACAAAATTAAAAGCTAAGCTTATTTTGGTGCAAAGTTTTTTGAAATCCATAGCAGTTTTTTTCATAGTAGGCATTTTCCATGAAATTTTTGAATATCTCTCTTCTATGTGGATTTCAACACTTTTGCACCAAAATAAGCTCATCTTTTAATTCCGTTTCATAAACTCTTGCTTTTCAGAGAGAGAGAGAGAGAGAGAGTGCACCTTTATCCACTAGCTCACTACTCAATGTTTGGGCTGGTCCAGGCTGAAGCCAGGAGACAGATCTCAGTCCAAGTCTCCCACCTGAGTGGTAAGGACCCAAGTGCAAGGCAGCAAGTGATGCCTGCCCTGGTGCACATTAGCAGGAAGCTTGGATCTGGAGCAGAGCTGGGCCTCAAATCCCAAGTACTCTGTTATGGGATTGAGGGCATCCCAACTGGTATCTGAATCACTGGGCCCAGTGCTCACCCCTCTGCAGACTTTCTTTATAAAGCATTTGGAACTATGCTTGATATATTTTAAATTTCCATGGATGAGAGCTAATAAATGAGAAAATTATAGCATTATTAAAGTGCGTATTTTAACAAGAAGAAGACACGCAAGAACACATTCTCTCTTCCCTGGAGTACCCCTTTTTCATCTGCTTCCTTCTCATTAGCACAAACATCCCTCTCTTTCCTTAGGCAACAAGCATGGCTCAGTTGAAGTCCTGGGTAGGGTTTTGTGGGCTTTTGTTCCGAGTCAACATTTAAAACGTTCTGCTGTAGGTCAGTGTTTTCAGGTGGCTGGTCCATCTTCTCTTGGTGCATAAAGACCACCCAGAGAATCTGTGTGTGGCAGCCAGGAGTGGAGCTGTTCTGTGCGGGCTGCTGGATAGAACCTTCCCTGGCTTCTGTGTGTGTAACAGCTCCTCCATGGGGAGATGGCAACCCGTCTGGCAGATATGCATTTTCTCTCAAGCATTTGGCCCACAGTAGATGGAGGAATCTCTTTTGCTAGCCAAAGAGCAGGAAGATTAATTTGAACGAGCCAGTGAGTTTGGAGGTCATTGGATTACTCTTGTACTATTACTGTAAGGCAATCGGTTTGTCTTCCTTAAAGAAAGCTGATGGAGAAGGAAACTCTGATCCCTCTCAAAGCCTCAGTGGACTACCCCTGGATTTCTCAGACTTCCACTAAATTTTGATCTGCACGTGGTACTCTAGGTTGGATACTAGAAGTAGGAGGTCTCATGGAAGAGTGGTTTTGAGACAAGGTGACCTACCCTGCCCAACAGGAGAGCAGCAGTCTGGCTCCTGGAGAGGAGGAAGGCCCCAAGTGCTGGAGTTCAAGATCATTGATCTTTTTCTAAATCAGTGTCAGGTGAAGTTTTCCCACCAAGGTGATCTTCTTTCTCTTTCCCTCCCCTCCTCCTCCCCTCCCCTCTCCCCCCTTCACCTTCGCTTCCCTTCCCTTCCCCCAGAAGACTAGATGTCCTGTTGTTCAAAGACTGCTAGGAGAGAAGACAGTGGAGTTCTGGGACATGATACCTTGCCAGGTCTCTGCGTGATTGGCTGGTGCTACTCTCACTGGATTTTAGGGGTGTTTCTCACCTCCGTTCCCCTTCTACACCCCTGAATTGTCTTTGTTTCATAGCTTTCTAGCTCCTAGTTGCCTCCATCATACTTAGCATAAATCTACTCATTGTTGAAACATGTAAGCTCCCTATACTATGCTGTTCTCAGACTTTTAAAGTCTAAAGGATGCCGCCAGTGCTGCGGCTCACTAGGCTAATCCTCCGCCTGCAGCGCCGGCACACCGGGTTCTAGTCCCGGTGGGGCACCGGATTCTGTCCCGGTTGCCCCTCTTCCAGGCCAGCTCTCTGCTGTGGCCCACTGCGCCGATCCAAAGCCAGGAGCCAGGTGCTTCCTCCTGGTCTCCCATGCGGGTGCAGGGCCCAAGCACTTGGGCCATCCTCCACTGCACTCCCGGGCCACAGCAGAGAGCTGGACTGGAAGAGGAGCAACCGGGACAGAATCTGGCACCCCAACTGGGACTAGAACCCGGGATGCCGGCGCCGCAGGTGGAGGATTAGCCTAGTGAGCCGCGGTGCTGGCCAAAGCTGCTTTAAACCCTGAGATACATCCAGAAGGAGGTCCAAGGACTTGGAACCTGAAGTTTGGGAAACAGTTCAGTACATGCCCAGTAGGATGCTTCAGGACAAGTAGTGACATTGCACTGACCCTCTTCTGATGACCTCCTTCCAGTCTGAGATTCTGGGACTTTGTGCTGTCAGAGTTAGCCCTGGATCCATTCTCTCTGAATGAGCAGAAGGGCAGGTGTGTTTATGGACAAATGAATGAATGAGGGTGGATGGTCACACCTCTGTGTTCTGTCCAGAAGTGGCCATGGCCATCCTGTGCAGATTACTCATGGAGTTAGTGAGAAATGTATACATAATTCTATGTTCCTTATTTTGGAAACCACATAATGTATGAAGAGAAGAGAGTGTCCTTGTTCACAGAAGACTAATTAAATTCTGTGATTCTCTCCTTGACTGTCAGAGCCTGGCACAAGGAAGCATGAGTCATACAGAGTTGGAAGTTTGGTCTGAGCCCTTGTCCATTGCGGGAATACTCTCCAAGTCATCCTAGGAGCCAATCCTGCCAACATTCCTTTAGCCATTACTTTTGTTGCAGTAGGAAGTTGAGCATAAAAGCCTCCTTCCTGTACTCTGGTATGCCTTGATCTTGAACCACTTTGTAGTCCGTGTCTTCTCTTCTTACTGACTTCCCTGCTTCTAATCATAGAACTAGTTTTATCCTTGATGTCACACCTCGCCATGGCTTGACCTTGCTTTCATCTTCCCCCTAATTAACAAAAGTCATTTCTCTGTGAAACTGAAGGATGTGATTTTTAAAACTTGACTCAGAATACCAACTATTGGCATGGGTGTTTAGCACAGAGGTTAATACAATGATCGGGATGCCCGCATTCCATATCAGAGTCCCTGGGTTTGAGTTCCAGCTCCGCTTCCAGACTTGAATTCGCTGCTAGTGCACACCTCGGGAGGTAGCAGAACGTAACTCACATAGCTGTGTTCCTGTCTCCCGTGTGGGAGACCTGGGTTGAGTTTCCGTCTCCTGCCTGAAACAGTGGGCTTTTGAGAGGTAAACCAGTGGATGAGAGATCTTCCTCTTCCTCTGTTTCCCACCCTTTCTCTTTCTGCCTTTCAAATAAATAAAAATAAAGTGCCAACTTCTGTTTTTCTTTGAAAGCTGCATAGTATTCCATTCTTAACTTAAGACATTGAGTGGGCAGTTGTTCTCTTACTACTGCAATAGTCAGTATGTAGTTTACACTAACTATGCGAATTTGAAAATCCATCAGAACTTGGCTTTACAGTGTGAGGAAACTGCCAGAATCAGAGATGTACATTGTTAGAGTCATCATCTAGGCAGTTGCTGTGGAATAGTATATGAGACCCCTATCGTTAGGGTGGCCCTCAACCAGTCAGGCTGAGGAACTGACTTGTTTAGGAGATACTGACAGAATTTGAGATGGAATATTTCTGGTTACTGCATTGTGATTTTCCTTCCTCCTAACTTTTTCTGTTTGCCTGTTGCATGATATCTTTTTGGATTAGATCAGAACTGCTAAGCTTGGGCTGAAGGCATAAGCCCACCACGCTGAGAGCATGCTTCAGAATCTCATCATCTAAAGGAAGTGCAATTTGAAAAGAGTATTGAACTTAGTGTACATGGGGTCTTCTAAATATTCATGGAAAATGAATGAGATGAATATGAATATTAAAAAATTGTGCATATGTTTCAGATTTTAAAAAAGATGTATTTATTTATTTATTTGAAAGGCAAAGTGAACTACACAGAGAGATATTGAGAGGAGTAGAAGGAGAGAGAGAATGTTCCATCTGCTGGATTACTTCCTAAATGCTTCCAACAGTCAAGGCTGGGCCAGGCCAGGCCAAAGCCAGGAGCCCACATCAGAGCCTCCTATGTGGGGGGCAGGAGCTCAGTATTGCAGCCATCATCCACTGCCTCCCCAGACAAGTTAACAGGGTCCTAGACCGGAAGCAGAGTAGCTGGGACTCAGATCAGCACTGCAGTATGGGATGCAGGCATCTCATTCAGAGGCTTAACCCAGTGTGACACAACACCCTCCCCTCAAAACTTTTTCTCATCAAAGTACTTATGTTTTAGTTCTATTTTTTCATGACTGTTTTGACGTACTCTTGTATTATTTCCCATTTGAAAACAGCAGCATAATGTTAAAATTTAAACACCTAAGAATAATTGTGTGTTAATTACAGAGTTCAACCAATGGTACTAGAACAAAAAAAAATACTAAAATGGATAAAGTATTACATTGTACATCAACCAAGGGACAAATACCACTTGTTCTTCCTGATAGGTGACAACTAACTGAGCACCAAAAAGGAAACCTATTAAAGTGAAATGAACACTATGAGAAATGGTGACTTGATCAGCCCTTGCCCTGACTGTTGATGAGCAACTTAATATGTTATCCCTCTTAGTATTTTTTTTGTTTGTTCTACTTAATACTTTTGGTTGAATACTGTAATCAATACACAATTATTCTTATGTGCTGAAACTAAAAAAAAAAAAAGCAGCAACAAATGCAACAAAAAAATCCTATTTTTTCACAATAGTAGTGTTTCAATAAAGATGCAGTTATCTTTGAAATAAAGATCTTAGTCCTGAACCAAACATCATAAGCATAAAGCTTTTTTCATTTTGCCTGTGGGTGGAAAATGTGTCACATTGTTGTCAAAAATCTGAATATCGGGAGCAGCGCTGTGGCTTAGCGGGTTAATGCCCTGGCCTAAAGCACTGGCATCCCTTATGGGCACCGGTTCGAGACCCAACTGCTCTACTTCTGATCCAGCTCTCTGCTGTGGCCTGGGAAAGCAGTAGAGGATGGCCCAAGTCCTTGGGCCCCTGCACCCGTGTGGGAGACCTGGAAGAAGCTCCTGGCTCCTGGCTTCAGATTGGCTCAGCTCCAGCTGCTGCAACCAACCGGGGAGTGAACCATCAGATGGAAGACCGCACACTCTCTCTCTCTCTTTGTGTAACTCTGACTTTCAAATAAATAAATAAATCTTTTAAAAAATCTGAATATCAAATACATGTGTAGATAGTAATCCTCTTGTAATATTAATGATGGCAGAAAGTGTGGGGAGCAAACCGGACTAGACTGTTACTGGAATTAAGACTTATTCTATGCATCTGCTCTCCCACAATATGGCGCTGGGAGAGAAGTAAACAGCTTCCGCACAGCTGCCTCCAGTTCAACCAATTAACTGTAGGACTTGCTCCTGATTGGAGAGCAGCGTACTCAGCCGAGTTGGGATTGGCGGAGGAGGACTATAAAGGAGGAGAGAGACGGCATGCACCAGGAACATCTATGGGGAACATCTAAGGGAACCCGTGCAGCCCCCGAAAGAGCCGGCCGGCGGTGTGCCGCTCCCCTGCGGAAGTGGGGAATGCGGCCAGGGGGAACTGCCCTTCCACGGAGGTGGAAGGGATAGTAGCCAACCCGGGAAGAACCAGCAGCAAACCCGGGGAGGGCCGAGCAGACGAAAGAACAGCGCAGGGTCCTGTGTCGTTCCTCCACGAAGAGGGGGAGCGACATAATGGTGCCGTGACTCGGATATGAAGCCTAGGCAGGGTTTTGTGTTGCTCCTCCACGAAGAGGGGGAGCGACATAATGGTGCCGTGACTCAGATAGAAAACCTAGGACGGATAGGAAACTTAGGACGGATATGAAACTTAGGAGGGAAGAAACGGGAAGAACTGGGAAAATATCGGAGAGAGAAACTAGCAAACAGCCTAGGGAAATTACCGGAGAGAGAGACTAGCAAACAGCCTAGGGAAAAGCCGGACGAAAAGGGTGCCGGAAGAAGCTATTGAAAGCCTAGGCATAGACTCGGATACGGACTACGGGGGGAAGCTGGGAGAAATCTCTAAGGTCGAAAGCGAAAGTGAAAGCTAGAACAAACAGACTCGGATGCAGACTGTGGGGAGAGGCCAGGAGAAATGAGGGAGGAGTATTGTTGGAGGAAAGCTTGGGGAAACATACCGGGTAGAGAAAAATGTTAGGGAAATTGAAGCCGTGGGGGGCAGGCCAAGGCGGAAACGAAAGCCACTTTGGGGTTCTCAAGTTAGCCCGGGAATAGGGGGCGAAAAGTTGAAGCCAGAAGCTGAAACGTGAGCCAGGTTGGGATCCGTCTGGTTAGCCCGGGGAGCAAAGGACGGGAAGCCAAACCGTGGGGCGGAGACGTACGCTGGGTTGAATTCGCCAGGCTAGCCCGGGGAACTTGGATTGAATCCTAGTGGCGGAGACGCAAGCTACGCTGTGTTACTCGCGGAAGCCGCCGCGTGCAGAGAGAGCACGGGGCATGAATAGATAGGGAACGCTGGCGTAGGCCGTGGTTCAGACGCGAAAGGGTTAAGCGTGGAGACCGCGGAGCGCGCGAAGCCGGGAAGCCGCGCAAAGCCGGGAAGCTGCGCAGATGAGAGAGGCGCGCGGGCTGAAGCGGCGCAGAGCCGGGAACCCGCCGGCGGGGCGAGGTGCCGGAAAGCCGCAGGGATAAGAGAAACAGAAGTTTAGAAGTAAAGTGAGAAAAATAGGAATGCTGGAGGATAGAAGTAAAATGGGAGAAATAGGAATGCCCGGAGATAGAGAAATAGAGAAATAAAAAGGCCTCCCTACAACACTGCAATGTGAGAGCTTGGATTCGGTCTGCCTAATCAAGTGAGGCGATGAGCACCTGCGGGCAGCTAGCAGCTTATGCGCCGCAGGTCACCGAAGACAGGCACGAATTAACATCAGTAAAGCTTCCCCACAATGCAACAATTAGGAGGCTTGGATTCGGTCTGCCTGGTTTAAGGCGGTAAGCGCCAGCAAGCAGCTCTACCAGAGTATGAGCTGCAGGTCACCGAAGATAGGCACAAACCAACACTAATAAGTCTCCCCCACAATACGGCAATGAGAAGGCTTGGATTCGGTTTGCCTGATAGGTTTTGTAAACACCTGCAGGCAGTTCTAGCAGAGCAGAGCATGCGCTGCAGGGCACCGAACACAGGCACGCATCAGCGCCTAAAAACCTCCTCACAACATGGCAAAGAGAGTACCCGGATTCAGTTTTCCTGATTGATAGGACTTGTAAGAGCCTGTGGCAGCTCTAGCAAGTAGAGCAGAGTGTGTGCCGCGGGACACCGAAGACAGGCGCGTATCAACGCCAAAAATAAAAAGAAAGGGGGATCTGTGGGGAGCAAACCGGACTAGACTGTTACTGGAATTAAGACTTATTCTATGCATCTGCTCTCCCACAATATGGCGCTGGGAGAGAAGTAAACAGCTTCCGCACAGCTGCCTCCAGTTCAACCAATTAACTGTAGGACTTGCTCCTGATTGGAGAGCAGCGTACTCAGCCGAGTTGGGATTGGCGGAGGAGGACTATAAAGGAGGAGAGAGACGGCATGCACCAGGAACATCTATGGGGAACATCTAAGGGAACCCGTGCAGCCCCCGAAAGAGCCGGCCGGCGGTGTGCCGCTCCCCTGCAGAAGTGGGGAATGCGGCCAGGGGGAACTGCCCTTCCACGGAGGTGGAAGGGATAGTAGCCAACCCGGGAAGAACCAGCAGCAAACCCGGGGAGGGCCGAGCAGACGAAAGAACAGCGCAGGGTCCTGTGTCGTTCCTCCACGAAGAGGGGGAGCGACAGAAAGTTCAGACTTAACGGCTATTTTCAACATAGCCAATGGAGAGAAGAGTCCTTCTAAGTAATCAAGTCACTGTCAAATAATAGTCATGTAAAACATGGAGAAAGATGTGTTTTTAGTCATTTCAGTTCTAGGTGTCCTTATCTTTGCTGCCTAAAGATATTTTCCATGTAGTGGATCAATCTCACCGCCTGTATTAAGGCTGCTGGGAAAGATCACAAAACCACTGTGCAGCCATGGTTCCCCCTCAGCCGGCCCTGCAGTTCCACCCAAAAGCCCTGCTGTGTGTTCTGCTTAGTATCTTTCCTAGTTCCACATCTGAACCATTTCCCTTTCCCTGGAGTCTTTTTTTTTAAAGATTTATTTATTTTACTTGAAAGTCAGAGTCACACAGAGGAGAGGCAGAGAAAGAAAGAGAGAGAGAGAGAGAGAGAGAGAGAGAGCGCGCGCGCGCTAGAGGTCTTCCATCCGATGGTTCACTCCCCATTTGGCCGGAGCTGCACTGATCTGAAGCCAGGAGCCAGGAGCTTCTTCTGGGTCTCCCACATGGATGCAGGGTCCCAAGGACTTGGGCCATCTTCTACTGCTATCCCAGGCCATAGCAGAGAGCTGGATGGGAAGAGGAGCAGCCGGGACTTGAACTGGTGCCCATATGGGATGCAGGCGTTTCAGACCAGGGCTTTAACCCGCTGAGCCACAGCGCCGACCCCTCCTTGGAGTCTTTACCCTGACCAACTCCTCCCTGCCTCTTGGTCTTTCACCTTGTTGGAAAGATGGATCCGCCATGTTTGTCCCTTCAGACCTGGCCTCTGCACAGGCAGACTTCTCCGCCTTCCGATTCACCCTTCCTCGTGTTTCCGAGAACCAGTTGAGCCTCTTCCTGAGCAAGGTGAACCCTTCCATTCCTGATTCACACCCCACCCCTGTTTGTCCTACTGTGCAATCCTCTTTCTCAGAGCTCTTGACTCTCACTTTCTGTGGCCTGGTCTTCCTGGTATAGAAACAGGTCAAGCTGTATCCATTTTAGAAAGTCCTCATTTGGCTTTCTTTGCCTCAGGTTCTGGCAGGAGTACCTGCTCCTTCCCTCTGACTCCACCTCAATATTTGCTCAGTCTCCTAGGATCACTTTTCTGATTCTACCCACCCCACTAAGTAGCCCTTGGCAAGTCAAAAGGGTTACTGAATCCAGAGGACACTTTGGGTCTTTTAGTCTTTATCTTCCTTGAATTCTCTGCAGCATTAGAAGCAGTCTTCTTTGGATTTTACGAATTTACTCCTGGTTTGACCATACCTCTTGGTCCCCTGTTTCCTGTCAAGGATCCTCTTAGGCCTGTTCTTCAAAGAATGATTTTCCTGGATTTTTATCTCTGATCCACATCTTTCTTCCCACCCTATTTTCTCTGATCTTTCTCATCCACTGCAGTAGCTTCACTGCTGCTGATTTCTGGTAAGTTCCCAGGAGTCTCTGGGGCTAAGAATATTCTCTCAGAACCTTGCTCACAGACCCTAGGATGTAGCATGCTTTTCCTCTAGTCTCTTCACAGAGTAGAATGAAGTTTTTATTTTAGTAAATATGAGGAGACCTTCTTAGCTTACTATCCACTGTGATTTGCATTCCTCTCCAGGGAAAATGTCTAATATGATAAATTTATTATAGAGCCCCAGAATTTGAAAGTACTTGAGATAAAATTTATTCCACTCATCTGTTTGATGAGTAAATCTCTTCTTCCGCACTCTCACTATTGGTTTAGCTCAAATAACTTCTAGGACAGTGAGCTCATTCCTTCTACCAACAAACTTATTTCCAGAAAACCATGATGGCAATTTCTTTTGTGGAAAAGTTTTTCTTTGTGTAGGTTTTACAGGCATATGCTAGTTCTTATTTTTAAGATATTTATTTCTATTTCAGAGACAGAGACCGAGGCAGACATGGCTCCCATCTGCTGATTCACTCCTCAAATGCGTGCAGGAACCAGGGGTAGGCCAGGCTGAATCCGGGAGCTAAGAACTCAATCCAGGTCACTCATGTGGTTGGCAGGAACCCAATGCATCATCCACTGCCTTCCATGGTCTGCATTAGCAGGAATTTAGAATTGACAGCGGAGCTGGGACTCGAACCCAGGCACTGTGATGTTGGGTGTGGATGTCCCAACTTGTGTCTTAAGCCCTGGCGCAAACATGCATCCCTGAAGCTAGTTCTTTTCTTTTCTTTTTTCTTTAGGATTTAAGTATTTATTTGAAAGTCAGAGTTATACAGAGAGAGGAGAGGCAGAGAGAGAGAGAGAAAGAGAGAGAGAGAGAGAGAGAGAGAGAGAGAAAGGGGGAGAGAGACAGAGACAGAGAGACAGATGGAGAGAGAGAGAAATGTCTTCCATCTGCTGGTTTACTCCGCAATTGGCTGTAATGGCCAGAGCTGTGCTGATCTGAAGCCAGGAGCCAGGAGCTTCTTCCAGGTCTCCCACATAGGTGCAAGGGTCCAAGGACGTGGGCCACCTTCTACTGCTTTCCCAGGCCATAGCAGAGAGCTGGATGGGAAGTGGAGCAGCTGGTGCCCATATGGGTTACAGCACTGCAGGCGGTGGCTTTACCCGCTATGCCACAGTGCTGCCCCCTGAAGCTGGTTCTTGATCATGGTTTCTGACAGAACAAGTCTGATTGTTCTTTACTATTTACTTTTTAGACAGCTGAACTCTCTTCCCTGTGTCTTGCCTTCTCCCTGGCAATATACCAACTTACCTCAAATCTTCTTCTTACCATGTGGTATCAACTCTCTGTGCCTTTGAGAGTACCTTGAGTTGGCTCCAGGTTGTCTGTATATTTGTATTTCCCAACTTGCCCATATCTGAAAGCATCAAAGACTGCTTTCTTGGTTGTTATTAAGCTCTAATGGTGCAACCTGAGATTACATTAGATGCTTTGTTGATTTGTCTATTGCTTTAGTAACACATACTCTCTGCTAAAGTCATTCCTTATTTCTAGTTAAGGGTAGAAACCACACACTCCTGACTTCCATGCTGTTGCATTTTGGTTGAAAGTCAAATACATAAGTCTAATTATTGTACATTTATATTTTTAACATTTTAAAAGATTTATTTATTCAAAAGTTAGAGTTACACAGAGAGAGGAGAGGCAAAGAGAGAGGTCTTTTTTTTCAACTTTCATTTAATAATTATAAATTTCCAAAGTAAAATTTTTGGATTATAGCGGCTTTTTCCATAACCTCCCTCCCACCCGCAACCTTCGCATCTCCCACTTCCTCTCCCATCCCATTCTTCATCAAGGTTCATTTTTAATTATCTTTATATCCAGAAGATCAACTTAGTATATACTAAGTAAAGATTTCAACAGTTTAGCACCCACAC
The DNA here is from genome assembly GCF_051225735.1 of Oryctolagus cuniculus. Classification (NCBI taxonomy): domain Eukaryota; kingdom Metazoa; phylum Chordata; class Mammalia; order Lagomorpha; family Leporidae; genus Oryctolagus; species Oryctolagus cuniculus. Next base: position 65,116,488 of record NC_142882.1, on the reverse strand, counting down.
AGACACACAAAGTATAGAGTACTGTTTGAGTAGTAGTTTTACCGTTAATTTGCATGGTACAACACATTAAGGACAGAGGTCCTACATGGGGAGTAAGTGCACAGTGACTCTTGTTGTTGATTTAACAATTGACACTCTTATTTATGATGTCAGTAATCACCTGAGGCTCTTGTCATGAGCTGCCAAAGCTGTGGATGCCTCTTGAATTCTCCAACTCTGACCTTAATTAGACAAGGCCATAATCAAAGTGGAAGTTCTCTCCTCTCTTTAGAGAAAAGTACATCCTTCTTTGATGGCCCATTCTTTCCACTGGGATCTCACTCACAGAGATCTTTCATTTAGGTCATTTTTTTTGTCACAGTGTCTTGGCTTTCCATGCCTGTGAAACTCTCATGGGCTTTTTAGCCAGATCTGAATGCTTTAAGGGCTGATTCTGAGGCCAGAGTGCTGTTTAGGACATGTGCCATTCTATGAGTCTGCTGTGTATCCCACTTCCCATGTTGGATTGTTCTCTCCTTTTTAATTCTATCAGTTATGATTATCAGACACTAGTCTTGTTTATGTGATCCCTTTGACACTTAATCCTATCATTATGATCAATTATGAACTTAAACTGATCACTTCGACTAGTAAGATGACAATGGTACATGCCACCTTGATGGGATTGATTTGGAATGCCCTGGCACATTTCTAACTCTACCATTAGGGGTAAGTCCAAGTGAGCATGTGCCAAACTGTACTTGAAAGTATCTATATGAACTATGACTTATTGGATAAATATTTTGATACTTAGGTTTATTTAAAACATTGCAAATTGAATCTAATGGGAGAGATAAAATAGCTAAGAAGATATCAAGTAAAATGTGGTGTGTGTTGCTTATTTTATTAATCAAGGATATGAGTTTCTGTGTTTCTTTCTAATGGATAACATTATCTTACTCCTTCCTATTTATTTATTTATTTTAAAGATTTATTTGTTTGAAAGGCGGAGTTACGGAGTGGTAGATACAGAAGAGATGTCTTCCATTCACTGGTTCACTCCCCAAATGGCCGCAATGACCAGGGCTGGACCAAGCTGGAGCCAGGAGCCAGGAGCCAAGAACTTCTTCTAGGTCTCCCATGTGGGTGCAGGTTCCAAGCATTTGGGTCATCCTTTGCTGCTTTCCCAGGTGCCTTAGCAGGGAGCTCAGTTTGATGTGGAGCTGCTAGAACTCATGGAATGCCAGCACTGTAGTCCAGGGCTTTAACTTGCTGTGCCACAGTGCCGGCCCCCTGCCTTCCTATTTAAACACAGCAGGTTCAGTTTGTTCCTTCTGATTTGTAAAACACTTTGCTAGAAGAAATCATTTACACATTTTGGGTGATGGTTGTTTTTACCATTTCCTCTGTACTACTTTCTTTTCTAAAATGCTTTTGTTCCTAACAGGAACAAAAACTGAGCAGCGCTGGCATGAGATCTATCTGGGTGTCTGTCCTTTATCTCTTTCCTTTATGTGAACCTACAAAGTGTATTCTATCTTTTGGTTCACTCATTTTTCCTCTCCACTTTTCCAGTCTGTTCTGGAAATCATTGTTGAATCCAGTGAGAATTTCATGCCCCAGGTTAACTCCATCAATGCATTTTCCTTTTCCTTGGAGAATATTGGATCCGTAGCCATCCAGGCTGTTTCAGAGTAGCTGGTATTTCAAGGTTTGTAACTGTATTGGATGGGGATGAATCCTATTGCCTGGTGCTGTGTTTGGCAGGAGGGATGGGTACAGTAGAGTTCCCGTTGTCAGTCAGTGTGTCTGAGCTCGACACCGCACAGCAGTGAGAGTCACATTCCTTCTAGGGGTATAGCTTCAACTTGCAGTGGCATGATGCCTGCATATGTACGTAAAGTAAATAAAGTAAGGTGATGGTGATAATAATGGTAACATTTAACTACCAGAGACTCGATTCAGTGTTTTATTTAAGGTCTTAATAAAATCTTGTTAGTAATTTAAATCAATCCTATGAAGTAGGCAGCACAGCTCAGGAGCGTTGCGTGAACTAAAGAGGTGAAGTATAATTCGTCTTCTCTAGTCCCAGGCACATAGGAGCCCTGTTTTCTGAGTTTAGGCCAATAGAACTGTTCACACCCAGGCCTGCAGTACATAGTGGCTTTCCCAGTGATCTTCCCTTTGGCTGCTTCCTTGGCTGGCATGTGCTCTGGCACATTCCTATCTATAGGGCTTTCTAACAAAATTTAGAAACTCCATAGAGCTTTCTATGAAGACTTCAGCTTTCAGAGATATTGCTCATAACACTTTGAAAGCCTATCATTTTTTTTTTAAATTTATTGTCTTTGATTTGTTATATGTGGACCTGACTTGTCTATTCTACTAAATTTGGCAGGGGTATAAAGTGCTGCACCTCATTTTATTCTCCGCTGTAATTTTGGTTGACCAGTATATAACATAGGCCTTGTGTATCCGACAGCTTTATTGAACATTTAATGAACTAAAGGGAGTATTAGAAGATGGCAGGGGAGAAATTACCATGGGATTTTGCTCCAGCAGTTCTAATGCTGTCCTAATGAAGTAGATTCATACCCTTTGTCACATAGCTTTAGCTCACTGTTTGAGAAATAATCGAGGCTGGTGCCACGGCTCACTAGGCCAATCCTCTGCCTGCGGTGCCGGCACTTCGGGTTCTAGTCCTGGTTGGGGCGCCGGATTCTGTCCCGGTTGCTCCTCTTCCAGTCCAGCTCTCTGCTGTGGCCCGGGAAGGTAGTGGAGGATGGCCCAAGTGCTTGGGCCCCTGCACCCGCATGGGAGACCAGGAGAAGCACCTGGGTCCTGGCTTCGGATCGGCGCAGTGTGCCGGCTGTAGCGGCCATTGCAGGGTGAACCAACAGAAAAGGAAGACCTTTCTCTCTGTCTCTCACTGCCTAACTTTGCGTGTCCAAAAAAAAAAAAAAAAAAATAATCAAGTACCTGTTATATGCCAACATTGTGGTCGATGCTTTTGGCAAAAAGATGAGTAAGTCATGGCTTCTGTCTTTCAGTCACGCAGAGAGTTTTGTGGAGGAAGCAGAGAATGCAAATAAGTAAATGCAGTGTACATGATGCTTGTTCCAAGTCACACAGCCTGTGGGTGGCACAACTGTGGTTAAATTCCAGGTCTCTTGCACTCCAGAGACAGAGGCCAGGAGGCTTCCAGGACAGCCCTGAGAGTGGAGTCTCCACAGTCAGAGTGAAACATGTCACTCTCGCCTCTACCTGGAAAGGCACAGCTTCCTTTGAGAGATGACTAAATCGAACTGTTTTGCTTTGTTCACAAACCAGGTGCTCCAGAAGCTGGGGAAAGCTGATGAAACCAAAGACGAGCAGTTTGAAGAATATGTCCAGAACTTCAAACGGCAAGAAGTGAGTCCATTCATCTAGTGTGCTGAGTGAGGAAGGGTTTAGCTACGCTTATGCTTTCGTTTATGCTGTGGTTTGGATGTGGTGTGAGTGTGTCCCCCAAGACTTCGTGCGTTGAAATCACCTCCTCATTGTGAGATACTAGGAAGATAGAAAGTTAATCTAGCTATTATGTTTAGAGGTGGGGCCTTAGGCGGTAATTAGCATTAGATGAGGTCTTTAGATTGGAGCTCTATGATTGGTTGCTGTGGCTTTATATAAACAAGTGCAGAGACCAGAAGAGATACATCCATACTCCCTGTCTCTTGGCATGTGGTGCCCTGGGCCACCCTGGAACTCTGCCAGCAAGAGCCCCATCACCAGATACCATCACTGTACCCTTCATCTCTAGAACTGTGAGCCAAAATAAACCTTTCTTTATAACTTGCCCAGTTTGTGGTATTGTGTTATTAATGAAAGAAAGTAGACTAATACAGTATATAACCAAGATGAGTTCACATTGAAGAAAGAACACTTGAGGGTAATACTTGCTATTTTTGTAGACTCTTGTGGAAGACAAGGGAAGAGGCAGTAGGCACTATGGGAAGAGAATCTGAGTTTTAGAATCCCAGTAGACAAAGACTGCAGCTCTGGACTGCTTCCTTACAGATGATTGATCCAGAAGAAGGATGGTTTTTAAAATATTTATTTATTTATTTATTAGAGAGAGAGAGAGAGATGCATGTTGATATGCTGCTTCCCAAATGCCTAGAATGTTTTGCCAGGCTGGAGCCCAGCTGAGAACCCAACCCAGGTCTCCTGGGGGAGTGGCAGGGACCAATTACTTGAGCCATCCCCTGCTGCCTCCCAGGTCTTTTAGCAGGAAACTGGAATTCGGAATGGAGCCAGGACTCTAACCCGGGCACCACAAAATGAGATGTAGTGTCCCAGGTGACATCTTAACTGCCAGGCCAAAAAGCCTGCCCAAAAGATAGTGTTTTTGATTATTTATATTCCACTAAATATTAGAGCAAAGTAAAAAATGCTTCTGGCAAAATGGCTTTTGTTGTTGGATGCTTTAAGATCATGTTTTCTCAAAAGGGATTCTATCTCTCCCAAGGAGATAAAAATTGGTTCTTGAGGGAGGAACAAAATCTCACCCTTTAAATGTATTAGCCTAAAGGAAAACACACATTACAGAAATAAACACACACACACATACATAGTATTAAAATTTCAAGGGAGTATGATTAAAAATGTCTGAAAAGACTTCTTAGGGGAGGTATTAATGGGGGAAAAGCCCTAGAAACACAATTTTTGATGTTTGTTTCTTGGTAGACTATTACATGAAAAACACGTAGATAAAGAAACAAGCTATTTCTTGGCATCTGCTTTGATCTCTAAGGCTTGGATCATTATCTAGAATATCGCTCCATAGAGAGCATGCATGTGGGTTGGAGAGAGGAAGGTGGGAACTGGATCTTCTGAGGTTAGAAGTCTTAAATCTAAAGGTCATGCTACAGTGAGGGTTGGAAGGACCATGGGCCAGCAAAATTCTAGAAAATAGGATTTGGACATAGGAAGTGTAAAGATATGTAAATATTTTCATAGTGACATTGGAGCTACCAATCCATGTTCACAGAGGAAATTGTGGCCTCAGGGATGACAACAAATAATGAAAAATTATGAAGTTACTACTGTGCCCCCTTTGGCTTTATGTAGACCCCGGATCTTGGTGATTTCTTTCTTCCCTATGTTTATTGGGGTACCTATTATTTCTCTCACTGAAGACATGTTGTTTTCTTTTCACATCAAGCGGGGTTATAAAATCTAGCAGGTACAAATCCATGTAGAGCACTCTCCACCAAAACACATTTTTTAAAAATGTCTTCAGTTTCATGCCAAAGCTAAGGATTGACAAGTGCAGAGAGGCACTCCACTTACTATGAATGATAGTGATCCTGTTCTCTGAAAGTTTGAAAGAGAGTGAGTTGGAGAATAGAAGAGTAACAGAGAAAAACTGATCATGCCCTACTGATGAATATTGTAGGGAGCTTTGCCTTAATGAAGGTGGGAAAGAGAATCCTAGAGGAATGGTGGATCTAGGTCTGCAGAACTATTTGTCACCTTATCTCCCAAACAGTCTGCAAGTCAACTGTTCTCATTTGGAGAGTTCTCATGCACTTTCTCCTGTGCTTGGGTCATGCCCATGTAGATCATCCTCTGAGTTGCAGGAAAAAATCCAAGGGAAAACTTATCAATCAGTGCCTTGTTACTTTGCAGGACAATATAAGTGTCTGCTTTAAGGGGTGGAATGTAGATGGGGGAATAGACTCATATTTACAGATATTCCCTGTTTGAAAATTTACGCTCTAGCTCTGAAACCTAGTCTCTCTGTCTGGCATATCCCTTTGGAGCTAGTCACTGCTTTGCTCAGATTTCCTTTTCTATCACTTCTATGAATGTTAATATTATTAGCACTCCAGAAGTCTAACTTGGGAAGCATCAGCTTCAGTAATGCATTTGTGCCTTGGAAACACTGTTTTCCAATTTCAGTGAATTTCTCTTGATCATTTTTTGACTTTCTTGGCTGAAACAGGTAAGTATTGTTCTTTGTTTCAGAAACTAATGAAAAGTATGGTGGTTCAGTGATCTGTGCCACTAGGAGCCCACCCATGAGGTGCTTTGATAATGTTTTCTGCTATTTATTCCTGCTGCTGTATATATTTTTCAGATGTTGCAGGGGGGAATAGTATATTATCAGTCTTTTTTTTAAAGATGTATTTATTTATTTGAAAGGCAAAGTTACATAGAGGCAGAAGGGGGGAGAGAGAGAGAGAGGGAGGGAGGGAGAGGAGGAGGGAGGGAGGGAGAAAAGGGGAGGGAGGGAGGGAAGGAGGGAGGGAGATGTATTCCATCCTCTAATTCACTCCCCAAATAACTGCAATGGCTGGAGCTGGGCCGATATGAATCCAGGAGCCAGGAGCTTCTTCCAGGTCTCCCACATGAGTGCAGGGGTCCAAATGCTTGGCCGTCTTCTACTGCTTTCCTAGGCCATAGCAGGGAGCTAGATCAGAAGTGAAGCAGCCGGGACTTGAACTGGCACCCATATGGGATGCCGGCATTACAGGCAGTGGCTTTACTCACTACACCACAGCTCTGGCCCCATGTATTATCACTCTTAAATACCAACACCTTTGTTCTCTTAAGAATATTAGGAGATTTCAAAATCTGGGTCAATCTTCAAAATTTGAACAAGCAGTTCCATTTTATTTACATACTGAAGTGCAGCACAAGCAAGGCCTTGGCCATGACGGAATCTTCCATCTGTCTGTATTGGAAGGGAAATGTACGGGATTAAATGCTTACATTAGAAAAAAAGGAAAGGTCTTACATCAATACTCTCACTTCCTATTTCAAGAAACCAGAACAAGAAGAGCAAAATAAACCCAAAGCATGTACAAAGAAGGGAATAACAAAGGGCAGAAATCAATACAACTGAAATAGGAAAGCAGTAGAGACAAGAAACAAAACGCTGAGGCTTTTTAAAACTCAATAAAATTGATAAACCTCTAGCAGGGCTGACAGCAATAACAAAAAGGACACAAATCACCAATGTCAGTAATGAAACAAAGGATATCACTAGGAAACTCTGTAGACAGTTAAAGGATAATAGGGGAGAGAACGTATGATCAACCTCATATTTATAAATTTGGCAACCACAAGGGATTAGTGCCTCCACAACCACAAACTACCACGGCTTAATCAAAGAGGAATACATAATCTGAAAAGTCTTATAACCATTGCATAAAGTGAATTTGTGACTTAAAAATCCGAAAAAGGAGACAAATGTTGCGGCACAGTGGGCTAAACTACTGCTTAGGATGTCCGCATGCCATATCAGAGTCCCTGTTCAAGTCCCACCTAATCCGTGTTTCCGAACCAACTTCCTGTTAGTCTTCCTGGGAGGGAGCAGATGATGGTCTTAGTACTTGGGACCCTGCTACCCCCATGGGAGACCCAGATGAAGTTAGTGCCTCCTGACTTTGGCCTGGTCCAGCCTTGGCTGTTGTGGGCCTTTGGAAAGAAAACCAGTAGAATAAGGTATCTCTGTCTCCGTGTCTCCCTCTCTGTCACTCTGCCTTTCAGATAAATAAATAAATCTGAAAAAAAAATCTCTAGACCTGATTAGTTTCACTGGAGAATTCTGACATTTGGAGGCTAATTAATACCATATTTATACACTTTTCCAGAAAACAGAAGAGAAGGAAACACTACCCAACACTACCCATTTAATGTGGCCAATATTTCCTTGATACCAAAAGCAAACAACAACAGTAAGAAAAAAAAAGATACTACAGACAAAAATGTATTATGAACTTAGATGTAACAATTCTTAACAAAATATCATATAATTGAGTCCAACAATGTACAAAAAAGACTCTATAACTTGACCCATTCAGTTTGTTCCAGATATGCAAGGCTGGTTATAATTCTATAATTCACCATATAAACAGAGGAAGGAAGAAAAAACATTATATAACCATGTCAATTGATGTAGAAAAACCATATGCCAAAAATCTAGCATTCATTCATGATAAAATTGTTTAGCATGTTATGAATGGAGGGAAATTACCTCAACTTATTAAAAAAATCTGCAAAAAACTCTACAGCTAACATCACAATTATTGGCAAAATACTGAGTGCATTTTCCTTAAGATTGAAACAAGGTAATGATGTAATCTCTTACCAGTACTAATCAGTGTGGAACTGGAGATTCTAGATGGTACAATAAGGAAAATGAAAGGAGATAAGAGGTGGATAGATCAGATAGGAAGGAATAAAATTGTGTATGTTTTCTTTTTCACCTGATGTGATTGTGTACTAAGAAAATCCCCGAGGCATCAACAAAATACCTCTAGAAGTAATAAGTAGATTTAACAAAGTCACAAGATACAAACTTCACACTTAAAAATCAATCCTATTTCTTCATACATCAATGAACATGAGCCTGTGTAAACCAAAATAAAATAACATTTATAGTCATTTCAAAGAAAATGAAATATTTATATACACCCCTAACAGTACATATATAGAATCTGAATGCTTATAATGACAGAATGGTAATGAAAGAAATCCAATAAGAGCTGAATAAATGGAGGACATATTGTGTTCATGAATTGGAAGATTCAACCTTATAAAAATGTTCTCACCAAATTGATCTATAGATTTAGTGTAGTTTCCTTCAATTCTTATAGTAAGTTTTTAATAGACATGGATGAGCTTAGTATACAATTTATGTGGAATTGTACAGACACTAGAATAGTTAACATAATTACAAAAAAGATGAAGTGGGGAAAATCACTCAACAGAATATCGTGTCTGTGCACACACACACACACACACATACACGTTCTGTTATTGGCAGAGAGATCGACTCATAGATGAAAAGAACTGAAGAAATAATGCAGAGATAGAGTTACGTGAATATGCTCAACTGATATTTGACAAAGGTGGAAAAGCAATTCAAAGAAAGGTAGAATATGATTTTTTCAACAAATGATGATGTAGAAATTGAGCATTCATGTACCAATATATGAAGTTTGACTGAAACTTCATTTTTATATAAAAACGAATTCTCAACTGGACGAAGAACATAATGTTAAACATAAATCTTTAGCACTTTTGGAAAAAATTATTGAAGAAAGTCTTTGGAATATAGGTCTAGACAAAGATGTCTTTGATTTGACACTAAAACAGGAAAAATTGGTAAACTGAACATGTCAAAATAAAAAACTTTTGCTTGGCAAAAGAAATGCTAAGAGGGTGAAAACACAAGCTAGAGACTGGGAGAAAATATTTGCACAGTGTGTATCCAATAAAGAACCGGCGTCTCACATACATGACGAACTCTCAAAACTCCATAGTAAAAATACCTAGACAGTTCAGTTAGAAAAGGTACAAAAGATAGGAATAGATATTTTATTGAAGAGGGTAGAAACATGCCAAAAAATACATGAGAAGATTTTCAACACATATGTAAATCAGAGAAATGCAAATTAAAACCTCATAAGGTATCACTACACATTTTTCAGAATGACTTAAATAAAAATTACTGGCAAGTATGTGGAGAAACTGAATTAACAATACATTGCAGAAAGAAGTTTGTTTCTTCAAAAATTAAGTATGCATCTCATACTTCCTGACAGCTACACCCTTATGCATTTATCCCAGATAAATGAAAACTGGTACTCACATAAAATCCATACACAAATACTTATCCTAGCTTTATTTGTAATATCCCAAACTGAAAACAACCCAGCTCTCCTTCAACAGTTGACTGGAAAAACACAGTGATGCATCCATACTATAGAATGCTACTCTGCGATATAAAGAAATGTCTGTGAGTACACATATTAGTGGATGAATATTCAGAGAATTATGCCATATTAAACAAAACCAATCTGAGAAGTTTGTATACAGTAAGATTCTATTTACATAACATTTTGGTAGGACAAAATTATAGAAATGCAGTGAAGACTAATAATAGTTGGCCAAAGTAATAGATGAGGAAGGAGGAGTGGATTTGTTATAAAAATTCAACAGGAAAAATCCTTGTCCAGAGAGAAGAGGCCTAGAGGGGAGTCCTGTAACCTCGCTGTGACAATGGATACATGAACCCACATGTGATAACATTGTATAGAACCCAACAAACACATAAATGAGTATGAGTGAGCCTGGGAGCTTGTGAATAAGATCAGTGCATCTGTGTTGTGATATGGCACTATAGTTTTGCAAGACATTACTGCTGGGGAAGACTAGGTTCAAAAGACAAGAGCTTATTTTCTAAGTGTTTTCTTACCTGCTGAAACTACAAGTAATTCTGTGATTATCTCAATAAAAATTTCAATTAGAAAATATTCTTTCACAGATTTACCTAGAAAGACCTTATTGCCTCACTGCCTACATCGGAATAAATACACCTGAAGGCGGAAGTCACAAACTCGCATTCTTACTGAGATGGCACAGGGGTCATAAATAAGATCAATGGGCAAAGTTGGAACAAAGGAGTGGTGAGCATTGTGTTGAATTACAGAATGCATAGAATCCATAGAAGAATATTGGTATAATTCTTTTCATAATACACATTTTCATGAACTTTTTAAAAAGATTTATTTATTTATTTATTTGAAAGTCAGAGGTACAGAGAGAGAGGCAGAGAGAGAGAGGTGTTCCGTCTGATGGTTCACTCCCCAAATGGCCACAATGGCCGGAGCTGCGCTGATCTGAAGCCAGGAGCCAGGAGCTTCTTCCAGGTCTCCCACATGGGTGCAGGGGCCCAAGGACTTGGGCCATCTTCTACAGCTTTCCCAGGCCGTAGCAGAGAGCTGGATGGGAAGAGGAGCAGCCGGGACTAGAACCAGCGCCCAGCCAGTGCTTCAGGGATGCCAGCGCTTCAGGCCAGGGTGTTAACCCAGTGTGCCACAGCGCCGACCCCTCATGAACTTTTTTTTTTTTTTTAATTTTTTTGACAGGCAGAGTGGACAGTGAGAGAGAGAGACAGAGAGAAAGGTCTTCCTTTGCCGTTGGTTCACCCTCCAATGGCCGCCGCGGCCGGCGCGTTGCGGCCGGCGCGCTGCGGCCAGCGCACCGCACTGATCCGAAGGCAGGAGCCAGGTGCTTCTCCTGGTCTCCCATGGGGTGCAGGGCCCAAGCACTTGGGCCATCCTCCACTGCACTCCCTGGCCACAGTAGAGAGCTGGCCTGGAAGAGGGGCAACCGGGACAGGATCTGGCACCCCGACCGGGACTAGAACCCGGTGTGCTGGCGCTGCAAGGCGGAGGATTAGCCTAGTGAGCCGTGGTGCCGGCTCCTCATGAACTTTTTAAAGACCACTTTTATCCATGAATTTCAAATTCATTGCACCAAAATAAACTTATCTTTTAATTCTATTTTCTATAACTTTTAAAAGTACTCTCATACACAAATCTATACCCACAGACATCTGTATCTATCCATATCTCTATCTGAACTATTACACTTTCAGTTATACTTTACTATCTCCTACTTTATTTGAGCCTTTCTCCCTTCTGTATTTGTGCTTTCTTCCTTGAGAACAACTTGGGTTGTGTTCTCAATATATGCATTTCCTTGTGCAATCTTCTTCATGTAACCAACCAATCTTCTGACCATGGGGGCCCTCTTCCCGTGTCTCCTGTGTTACACCAGTCAAGAGTGTCCTCTGCTTTAGCTGTGCTGCTGTTCACTATATTTCCTCCTCCCATCCTCAGCCGCAAACTTATGGGCAAGAGTCACCTCCCACTCTGTGTCCCCCTTCCTGGTGGTCTTTCTGCTCCGAGCTGTCCCCTGCCCCCACTTCTGGATCATGTCTACTGAGAGCTTCCCTCTTACCTCTGCTAACTCTGGCCATCTCCCAGTGGGAATATCCTGATTATTAAATGTTGGTACCTAATTCAGTTTTATTTAAAAAAATAATCTTGTCTGCTGGACAAAATTCACCCATCAGCTACACTATACTAAAAGTATAAATATGACTACACATGTATGTATACCAAATGAAGTCAGTATTATTAATGTCCTAAAATAAAGGAAGTAGTTATTACAGATTTGGTAACTTCCTGGACTGTCTACTCTTAGAATTTTACAAGATTGGCAGTTACCATTTTTTAAAGTATGGTTTGTTTGCATTTACCCTTAAAAATTCAATGTGGTTCTTGGGTTTTGGAGATATAAGATATCTGCTTGAGGTCAGTTTGTCCCCTCATCATGCGAAAACCCCAGAACTCCCAAGCAGCTCATTTCTGGCCAATGTCCCTCCATTCCCACTTGCTCAGCAATCTCTTCTAGAAGTACAGGAGTGAATTTCAGTGCAGCAGAATTGGCTGTAATTACCCCCTGTTCCACTGTAGCCACTGAACTCACAGCAGAATTCTCAATACTGGGATTAGAGCTCATGCATGCTAGGGAGACTCAGGGACAAATGACAGATTTGCTATTTACAGAGCATATACTGTTGTCTGTTTTAAATACTTTTATTAAAACATTATCCAGATCATGTATTTGAGAAAATAAATTATTTATTCAGGGCTAGGGAGGGTAAAAAATAAAATATTTCAATTATGGCAATACTGATAATAGCAGTGCTATTTATAATCACAGTGGTCAAATATTTGAAGCAGTGTCACAGCATTTGTGACATTCACTCAACAGCAAGTTATTAAGGGTGGAATTAAGTGGCTAATTACTTTCATCTTCAGTTCACTGCCTGTTGACCAGCCGTTTTTAGCAGAACATAACATGTCTAAATTGTATCAGGCTTATCTTTCGCTCTTTATGTAGTGGACAAGGATGTTAAATGGAGAGAAGGACAATGTTTTGATGCCAAATAAGGACCCATCAAGGCCCTAAATGGGCATGGCAAATTAAGGACACAAGATTCAGGTGGCATTTCAAGAAAGACTGGGTAAATAAAACTCCTACTGAAAGTCACAGCCTCATATGAAATCTCTCCAGCAGAATCAATGATCTGTAGGTCAAAAAAGAAATATAGCAATGGGGTGGTGTTAACGTTTCTTTTCCTTTTATTTCCTTTTCCATTTATAAAGTGTTACTGTGCTTCCGTCATTATGACATATTTTTAGTATCCTGCTCCCATCAGTTAACAATAGTGCACGAATATACTCTCATCTGAAATGATAGCAGACAAAATGATTTCTACCCCTTCCCACAAACACATTTCTAGCTAAAGTGCACAGATTCAGCCAGTGTCTACTGGTTGTTACTGCAAAGACACTCACCAATAAAGCTGCTCACATGGCATGCCAAATAATCATGAAATAACTATGTGATTGTGCAAGTCTAGTTTTACTGATTCACCATATATCAAAAAAGTAAAGAAATTTTGTCATTGTGTTCTTAATTAAGGCTGCCACTTTCCATTTTAATACTGTTTTGAATGGAAAAGATGTGTTTTGTTAGTACAATCTTGATTTAGAGTCCTATTTTATAGGTGAAACTCTCTCTCTCACCCCCACACCAGTGCCATGGTTGTTAGCGCAATTTAATTGAGTGAAGAAGCAGATAGTAGGGGGCTATAGCTGTCAAAAGAATGTATTGGCCTTGTCTTCAACCTTTTCTGCATTCCTCTATGGTCTCTCTATTTATCTTAGTTCTAACACATGCATTAAATGTCTTTGCTCACCAACAAAATTGATCTGCCAGCTTCCTGTGCGTGGGAGGGCTGCTGTCCATAGGGCCAGATGGGAGAAGGCAAAGACATTTGGTTCATTTCTTGGAGAACTTATCCATTTATTAATCTCTTCACTCTTACTTGTTTTCATTCTGTCAGCAGAAATATTTCTTCAGTTCTAGCCTACCTAAATTGAAAGCTTCCTGATTGAAACAAAACTGAAATTTAGCCCGGTTGAACAGTTTATGCCATTTCCTATGGAGCCTGTTCCCAGTTTGAGAAACTGCTCTTAGAAGAACCTCTAGATGTTATTTCTCTGACAGTTTCGTTTTTCTATTCTATTACCTGCTTCTTGCCTTTGGCTTTATTTTACCTTATGCAATTAACTGTCCATGCCAACTGGAGAAGTCTTCATATCCTATTCCAAAAATTCACTTAGAAAACAATTCCACATATCTTGCACTTACTTGTGAAGTAAGCTCATTACCTCGTTTGGATGGTTCTCTCTAAATGATCACCAGATTGATTTTAACATCCCATAATGGGAAGTGGGAAGCCGAGAATTCGGTATGCCCCACATCCAAGTCTGGGGAGATATTCTAACATGGCTGTGAGCATCTGAATAAATGAGCTACTGTTGATTTTCAGATTTGTGTTCATTTTATTGGTTCTCATTGGCTGTAATTCTCTCTCACCATGTAAGCCCTTTGGTTAATTTTGCCATTGAAGTAGCAATCTAAATAAATAAGAGATCTTATAGTGACCAACTGAAATCTCTTGCCAGTGTCTTTAAAGCAGTCTCCTACTAGAAGTTAATACTACAAGGTCCATCAACATAGTAATTCTCCATTAAGTGATAGACAGTGAAAACTTACGCTAGAGGTTCATAATAATCATCATCTTGATATCTTTTAAAAATTTAGGTTCCTGGTTCCTCCCTCAGATTTCTGAATCAGCTCACACATCAGACTTGTGTCTCTAAAGAACCATCCATCCTATGCTCTTAACAATTTGGATACAAAGCCAAGATTATACATATGTAGTAGTAAAGACAATGGTTTCCTTAACTGTGTATTTATTTGAATATGTTCCTAAACCTGATTAATTATAAGACTCTTGCAGGGAGCCCTGCCATTTTTCAAGTTTCTAAATCCTACTTGACTGGCTTAGGCAAGAGCAGTGATAAAGTTTTTTATATTATTATTATTATTAAGACTCTCCACAAGTGGAACTTCAGCCTGTAACTGATACTCTGTCTTCCTGAGTCTCATGACAATCCCTTACTATAATTCTGCTTTTCATATGAGAAAACTGAGTATGTCATAAAAAATTTATTTTGAGATTGAACTTTATTATTCCTTTGGCTATTGATACTCATGCTTTCTGGTTTCCTTGAGAATAGTTTATCAAATTGGCTTGTTTTTCTCATATCCATCGTTATGTTATTGTGAAACTTCTGCATAATTTATTCCCATGTACTTTGGGAATATTCTATTACTGCAACATTTAAAGTGATAATGAAAAAACTTTTCTGAAAAACATCCCTGTGTATCTGATACTTAGAAGTGCAAATAGAAAACAAGAAAGAATTAATTCGCAAGTAGCTTGTTTGAGGGAGGTTTTATATATTTTTTGTGATGATATTCCTTTGTGTTTTCATGTGTAGCAGAACCTAGTTCAATCAAGTATTTATGAAATATTATTTGTACAGTTTATCAGTTAGAAAGGATTAGGTGGAATGGGAAGAGTGACAACCAACATTTGCTGAGTACATGATGTGTGCGAGGTAATCTGCCGAGCTTTGACTTGCATCATCTCCTTTGACCTTCATGATAGCTGTTAGCATCATTGTTCTTGGATGCGGAATCAGAGACCACTTCCAAGTGCTGCAGAGTTAGAAGTGGCAGAGCTCAGGTGTCAATGTTAGGTGGTGTGATCCCAGAGCACACAGGCTAAATTACTATGTGATGTAGCTGACCGGGAATAAAGTCTGTGTGAGCTTTTGAGAAAAATGAGTGAACAACTGGTACCTTTGTTTGCAGAGAAGAACTGTATCCTAAGCACACAGAGAATACTGCCTTTAGTTAAGCTGTCCTTATTGGTCAACAATTTATTCTGGTGGGGCACCCTCATCTCTCATCATCTGACATCTGTGTCTTCACAACCTGGGGTGCAAAGGTGCTGTGGAAACAGCTGTCAAGCACATGTGCACTTTGTGCACTTGAGGCATGTATGGAGCTTCAGAAACCCAGACTGCTTGGATTTAAACATTGGCTTGCCATCTATTAGTAGTGTGACTTCAGGTGCGTCTTCGACCTCTATGTCTTAGTTTTCTCCTTTGTGAAAATGTTCTGATGTCTGGGGGTTATTTTGAGGATTATGAGTTAATAGAGTTGTGATGCTTAGGATGGTTCCTGGAACAAAGTGACCGCTCAATAAGTGTTAGAGTTCCTGATGCTATTGCTATATTAAAGGTTTCCATTGGGGACACTTTCCCTCTAAGTACTGAAATGTGCCCCCATTGCATATATTGAAGTCCTTATCCTCAGCATACCCCAGAATGTGAAATATTTGGAGACAGGGAATTAATGAGGTTAGGAGTAAGAGAAATCAAGTGGATGATACTGAATCCAGTATTACTAGTGTTTTTATGAGAAGAGGGAGAGAGAACAGAGATATGTGTGTGCACACACGCACACACACACACAAATACCACATGAAGACACACTGGAAAGATAGCCATCCATACTCGAAGGAGAGAGAATTCAGGGGAAAATAAACATGCCAGCATTTGATGTTGAACTTCAAGCCTCTATTAACTTTGAGAAAATAGATTTCCATCCTTGAAGCTAACCAGTTTGTGATATTTTATTATGGTAGCCCTTCCAAAGTGATACATACATCACAAATGGCAGTCTTGGATGTTTTATTGTAACTAGAGTAATGACAGACAATAAAGGTCACCCTTCCCTTCCATTCTTGTATCTCTCAATCTTGAAAGACCAGTTGCTTTTCTAGTGCTTTTGATTCTTGTCCAATTTGGGTATGAAAGAATATTGTTCATAGAGTTAGCATCTATACTCCAGAAGGAGGCATGGAACAAATAGCCATAGCAAGAGTTGTTTGGGTAGGGGCTTCTTGAATTTCCCTTGACATATTTGTCAGTCTCTGCTCCCTCCAATATATTCAATACTTTGCTCCACATATTAAAGCAAAGGTTGAAAAGGTATTTTTGAATAATGCTCCCAATGTACCTTATAAGCAAATTCATGCATGTGTACACACACAGACACAGGGAAAAAATGTGAATGACTTTTCAAGGTCACAAATTCAGTTGCCTAAAGACGGTAAAGTGTATTTTCCAGCTGTATCCAGGCTGCACACAGTATTGAGTTTGCTAGATCTAACTAGACAGTTCTGTCCCTGCGCATATATGACGGGTTGGTTTTTCCATATAACCTAAACAGAAGTCAGTGTAAACTCCACTCAGTTGGCTTAAGGGAAATAAATGGAGAGGTTTTACAAGTGATTATTAATAGAATTATAATTTTGTATTGTTGAAAATATATTTGGTTTAGTTTTCAGATCACAGGTGATCTTGGAATTGATGACAGGGAAATTGGGTATTGGGTGAATTATGAATACAGTCATGAAAATGTATATTCTCTTTGGAGTTCCTCTCCCTTTCATGCATACCCTTCCCCATCAGCCCAGGAAAGTGATTTCAAACATCCACTCCTGTTTCCTCTCTGTTTTGCATCTGTTGCATTAATATCTGCCAAAAGGAAATACAACAAGCCATAGAAACTGTTCTGCAAAATAAGTACCAGGTTCTTAAATGGCAACTACACCAACTATAAAGAACTCAAAGTAGGAAAATGGAATGCTTTTACCTTTGACACACTTGCCTCTTCCAATTAAACAGCACCTGGACTTGTCAAAGAGAGAGCTCCATTTATTAGCATATCAAGAGTACCTGATGTACCCAGTAGGCTAATGTCTTGGATCATGAGTGGATTCAGATATTACACCTTATTAGTCACCCATTCATCAAGGTGATGATTATGGCCTCATTAAATCTCATCTCCCTGATAATCTAATTTTCTCCTAAGCTTCCAAAATGATAAGCAAATTTATTAACATTGCTGTCAATATCGAGTCAACTTGTTTGAACTCTGCAAAAAAAGGAGAATATTTTAATTTTGATATGTAATATTGAACATTCTAAAGAGAAAATATCAGCGAAGGCCAAAAATAATATTGTAACTATGGGAATTTCTGTAGGCTGATGACAACAGGTGGAATAAGGAGACCCACCTCTCTAAGATCACACCATGATGAAGTTCTGTGTGCACAGATCTGCATTTCCTACATATCTTAGTATTTCTTGATTCTCACCTCAATCCCTTTCTAAGTATCACCTCAGTTTCTGAGTTAGGCAACTCAGTGAAAAAAATTCTATGCAATGCTGTTTTTTTTCTGTTGTATCTTTTCCTTTTTCCAGCAAAAGTTACCCAGACACATCAATACTTCACTTAGCATATTTTAATATCTCAATTCCACAAGCTGTTGCTTATTTAACAGACCTGCATAGCACTATAATTTAACCATTGAGGTTGGTTTTATGAATGTAATCTGCAGACATGCAGGGGCATTTTTTAAAAATTTTATTTATTCATTTATTTTAATTTGAAAAGCAGAAAGATAGGGAGAAAGAGATTGATATATTTTTCCATCACTGGTTCACTCTTCAGTTGCCCTCTAAGATCCAGGGCTGGGCCAGGCCAAATCCAGTAGTCAAGAACTCCATCCAGGTAACTAATATGGGTGTCAGGACCCAGGAACTTCACTCATCACCTGCTGGCTTTCAGAATGCATCAGTAGGAAGTTGTGTTGGATGTGGAGTGGCCAGAATGCAAGTGAAGCACTTTGATATGGGATGCAGGTACCCGAAGCAGTGGCTTATCACACTGTACTACAGTGCTTGCCTGTACACAGGTGGTTTCTAAAAGTTCCTAAAAGAATGGAATTAAGTTTGTTTTGCTGCAAAAAATTGAAATTGATGTACAGATTTCTTAATATTAATTTTCATTAACTTTTTCACATTTCACATTTCACTTTTTAACATCCTGTATGCAGGAATGTCAACATTTTTTCACCAAAATAATCTTATTCATTCATTCACTCATTTATTCCAGAAGCAGAGAGGTGGTGCGATGGGGTGGGAGAGGTAATACAATCTGCTGGCTCATTCCGAAAAGCAGTGGCCAGGACTCAGTCTGGGACCAAAGCCAAGAGCCCGTAACTATATTCAAGTCTCCCATGTGGGTGGCAGGGATCCAACTACTTGCTGCCTACCAGGGGATATGCATTGGTAAGAAACTAGAATTGGGGTTTGGAGCTAGAAATCAAACCCAGGTACTCTGATACAGGCACTAGGTGTCTTATCTAATGTCTCAGCCACTAGGCCAAAAGTCCATCCCTAAACTTATTTTTTAATTCAACTTTTCTTTGAGCTCTTTTGAGCACCTTTCATGAACCCATACCCAAGGGTATCATAAACCTAGTATTATGGGAGACATTGTTCCTAAATTGTTCAGTGGTTGCTGCTGCCAGTTTAAAGACATTGTTAACTCCTTCTGTACATTTTGTTCAAATTCAATTAAATTAATGCCTTAATTATGGCTTCTTTCTTTGATAAAATATTAGTAACAAAATTATAGCTCTTTATTGACTCTTGAAGTGGTAGGCATAATTTTTTCCAAAGAAACTTTTTATTGAATGAGTACAAATTTCATAAGTAAAACTTTAATAATGCAGTGATTCTTCCCATTATACCCAGCCTCCCACCCCACGTCCTCTTCCCTTTCCAATTCCCACTCCCATTCTCCATTAAGATTCATTTTCAATTAACTTTATACACGGAAGACCAACTCTATACTAAGTAAAGCTTTCAACAATTTGCACACACACACAAAATATAAAAAGCTGAGAATAAGTTTTATGAGTTTTATGAGTTAATTCTAATAGTTAATTCACAATTGTCATAGTTAATTCACAAGTTTTATGAGTTAATTCTCATGGTACAGCTTAGTAAAGACAGAGGAACTGCATGGGGAATAAATGCACAGTGACTCCTGTTGTCAGTTTAACAATTAATGCTCTTACGTATGACATCAGTGATCACCCAAGGCTCTTGACATCAGCTTCCAAAGCTATGAAAGTCAATAGCTGAGTCCACGATCTCCTTAGTATTTAGACAAGGCCATAAGCAAAGTTGAAGTTCTCTCCTCCCTTCATGGAAAAGTATATCTTTGTTTGATGGCCCCTTCTTTCCACTGGGGTCTCACTCACAGAGATACTTCATGTGGGACAGTGTTTTGGCTTTCCATGCCTGAAATGCTCTCATAGGCATTTGAGCCAGACCAGAATGACTTCAGGGCTGATTCTGAGGTCAGAGTATGATATAGAGTGATTGTCATTCTATGAGTCTGCTGCATGGACTGCTTACCATGTTGAGACAATCTCTCCTTTTTGATTGTATCTATTGTTATTACCAGACACTTGATCTTATTTATATGATCCCTTTAACACTTAATCCTAGCTATATGATCAATTTAGCACTTAATATGATCTCTTTAACACTTAAGATGTTATTATTACCACTCAGCTTAATGGGATTTGGAGTCCCATAGCAAGATTTTAGTGTACCCTTAGAAAAAGTCCATAGGAATGTATGCAGAATTATACAGTTCTTCCATCTCAGAATCCCACTGTTATTTTTTACTGGGATCTGTTTTTAATTGACTTTATACACATATGATTAATTCTATGTTAAGTAAAACGTTCAACCAATGGTATTAAGAAGGAAACAACCCACATAAGAGATGGGCCAAGGACCTCAATAGACATTTTTCAAAAGAGGAAATCCAAATGGCCAACAGACACATGAAAAAATGTTCAGGATCACTAGCCATCAGGGAAATGCAAATCAAAACCATAATGAAGTTTCACCTCACCCCTGTTAGAATGGCTCACATACAGAAATCAACTAACAAAAGATGCTGGTGAGGATGCGGGGAAAAGGGGACACTAATAAACTGTTATGGGAATGCAAACTGGTAAAGCCACTATGGAAGTCAGTTTGGAGACTGCTCAGAAACCTGAATATAGCCCTACCATACAACCCAGCCATCACACTCTGTGGAATTTACCCAAAGGAAATTAAATTGGCAAATAAAAGAGCTGTCTGTACCTCAATGTTTATTGCAGCTCAATTCACAGTAGTTAAGACATGGAATGAACCTAAATGTCCATCAACAGTAGACTGGATAAGGAAATTATGGGATATGTACTCTATAGTATATTATACAGCAGTAAAAAAAAATGAAATCCGGTCATTTGTAACAAAATGGATGAATCTGGAAAACATCATGCTGAGTGAAATAAGCCAGTCCCAAAGGGACAAATATCATATGTTCTTCCTGATTGGTGACAACTAACTGAACACCTTGACAGTCAAGACAAAGGCTATTCAAGTCATTGCTTCTCAGAGTGTCAATTGCACTTCTATAGGTTTCCTTTTAGGTGCTCTGTTAGTTCTTACAGATTGAGGAAAACATATGTTATTTGTCCTTCTGGGACTGGCTTATTTCACTAAGCCTAATGTTTTCCAGATTCATCCATTTTGTTGCAAATGACCAGATTTCATTTATTTTTACTGCTGTGTAGTATACCTTAGAGTACATTTTCCATAATGTCTTTATCCAGTCTTCAGTTGATTGGCAAATAGGTTGATTCCATGTCTTAGCTATTGTGAATTGAGCTGCAATAAACATGGGGATGCAGATAGCTCTTTTATTTGTTGATTTCATTTCCCTTGGGTAAATTCCTAGGAGTGGGATGACAAGGTCATATGGTAGGACTATATTCAAATTTCTGATTTATCTCCAAACTGTCTCTGTAGTGGTTTTACCAGTTTACATTGCCACCAACAGAGGATTAGGGTACATTTTCCCCCACATCCTCACCAGCATCCTTTGTTAGTTGATTTCTGTATGTAAGCCATTCTAACAGGGGTGAGGTGAAACTTCATTGTGGTTTTGATTTGCATTTCTCTGATGGCTAGTGATCCTGAACATTTTTTTATGTGTCTGTTGGCCATTTGGATTTCCTCTTTTGAAAAATGTCTATTGAGGTCCTTGGCCCATCTCTTATGTGGGTTGTTTGTTTTGTTGTTGTAGAATTTCTTGATCTCTTTGTAGATTCTGGTTATTAAACATCTATTGGTTGCATAATTTGCAAATATTTTTCCATTCTGTCAGTTGCCTCTTCACTTTCCTATTTCTTTTGCTGTTCAGAAACTTCTCAATTTGCTGTAATCCCCTTTGTAATCCCATTTGTTAATTTTCGCTTTTATTGCCTGTGCCTCTGGGGTCTTTTCCACAAACTCTTTGCCAGTGCCAATGTGTTACAGGGTTTCCCCACTGTTCCCTAAAAATTTTACGGTAGCAGGTCATAGATTTAGGTCTTTAAACCATTTGAATGGATGTTTGTGTAAGGTGTAAGGTAGGGGTCTTGCTTCATACTTCTGCATGTGAAAATCCAGGTTTTCCCTGCTCCATTTGTTGAATAAACTGTCCTTGCTCCATGGATTGGTTTTAGTTCCTTGGTCAAATGTAAGCTGGTTTTAGATGCTTGGATTGATTTCTAGCATTTCTGTTTTGTTCCATTGGTCTATCCATCTGTCTTTGTACCAGTACCAGGCTATTTTGTTTATAACTGCCCTGTAGTATGTCTTAAAATCTGGCATTGTGATGCCTCTGGCTTTGTTTTTGTTGTATAGGATTGCTTTAGCTATTCGGAGTCTCTTGTGTTTCCATTTGAATTTCAACATCATTTTTCTATATCTGGGAAGAATGTCTTTGGTATTTTGATTGGTATCACATTGAATCTGTAAATTGCTTTTGATAGTATGGACATTTTGTTGGTATTGATTCTTCCAATCCATGAACATGGAAGATTTTTTCATTTTTATTGTGTCTTCTATTTATTTCTTTAATGTTTTGTAATTTTCATTGTAGAGATCTTTGACATCTTTGGTTAGATTCATTCCAAAGTAGTTGATTTTTTTTTTGGTGGTTAGTGTTAATGAGATTATTCTTAGAATTAATTTCTCAGCAGTGGCATTGTCTGCCTATATGAAGGCCATTGATTTTTGTATGTTGATTTTATATACTGCTACTTTACCAAACTCTTTTATGAGTTCCAGTAGTCACTTAGTGGAGTCTTTTGGATCCCCTATATAAATAGAATCATGTCATCTGCAAATAGGAATAGTTTGACATCCTCTTTCCCAATTTCAATCCCTTTTACTTCTTTTTCTTGCCTAATGGATCTGGCTGAAACTTCTAGTACTATATTGAATAGCAGTTGTGAGAGTGGGCATCCTTGCCTGGTTCTGGGTCTCAGTGAGATTGCTTCCAGCTTTTCTCCATTCAGTAGTCTGCTGGCCGTGGGTTTGTCATAAATTGCCTTGATTGTGTTGAGGAATGTTCCTTCTAAATCCTATTTTCTTAGAGTTTTCTTCATGAAAGGGTGTTGTATTTTATCAAATGCTTTCTCTGCAACTATTGAGAAACTCATATTGTTTTTGTTCTGCAGTTTCTTAATGTAATGTATCACATTGATTGATTTGCGAACATTGAACCAACCCTGCATGCCAGAGATAAATCCCACTTGGTCTGGGTGGATGATCTTTCTGATGTGTTGTTGCATTCTACTGGCCAGAATTTTACTGAGGATTTTTGCGTCTATGTTCATCAGAGAAATTGGTCTGTAATTCTCTTTCTTTGCTGCATCTTTTTCAGGTTTAGGAATCAAGGTGATACTGGCTTCCTAGAAAATTTGGGAGGGTTCCATCTCTTTCAATTGTTCTGAATAGTTTGAGAAGAATAGTAGTTAGTTCTTCTTTAAATGTCTGGTAGAATTCAGCAGTGAATCCATCCAGTCCTGAGCTTTTCTTTGTTGGGAGGGCCTTTATTACTGATTCAATTTCTGACTTGGTTATGGGTCTGTTTAGGTTTTCTTTGTCTTCATAGTTCAATTTATATAGGTTGTGTGTGTCCAGGAATATATCCAGTTCTGGTAGATTTTCCAGTTGATTGGTGTACAACACTTTGTAGTAATTTCTGATGACTTTTTATTTCTGTGGTATCTGTTGTTACATTCCCTTTTTCATCTTTAATTTTATTGATTTAGATCTTCTTTCTCCTTTTTTTGGTTAGTTGGGTCAATGGTGTGTAAATTTTGTTTATTTTTTCATAAAGCCTGATCTTTTTTATTTTTTATTCGATTCTGCTGATTTCTTCTCTAATTTTAATTATTTTTTGATGTAGGCACCTATTGCTATAAACTTTGCTCTTAACACTGCTTTTGGTGTATCCCATAAGTTTTGATATGTTGTGTTGTTATCTTCATTTACTTCCAGAAAGTTTTTGATTTCTCTTTTAATTTCTTCAATGACCCACTGTTCATTCAAAAGCATGTTGTTCAGTCTCCATGTGTTTGCATATGTTCTAGAATTCCTGAGCTGCTGATTTCCAGCTTCTTGCATTGTGGTCCGAGAAGTTGCATAGTATGATTTCCATATTTTTGAATTTGCTGAGACTTGCCTTATGGCCTAGCATGTGCTCCTCTCTAGAGAGAGTTCCATGCACTAGTGAGAAAAATAAGTATTCTTTGGCTGTAGAGTGTAAGTCTCTAGGTATCTGCTAGGTCTCTTTGGTCTATGGGGCCAATTAACTTGTTATTTCCTTATTGATTTTCTGTCTGGTTGATCTTTCCATTGCTGAAAGTAGAGTATTGAAGTCTACCATTACTATTGTATTTGAGTCTATATCTCCCTTTAAACCATTAACATTTCTTTTAGATAGCCAGGTGCCCTAAATTAGGTACTTGTACGTTTATAATATTCACATCTTCCTTTAGAATTCATCTTTAAATCATTTTATAGGGCCCTTTTTTGGCTCTTTTAAAAGTTTTTTTTTTGTGTTAAAGTCTATTTTGTCTGATATTAGGATGGCTACACCATCTCTTTTTTGGTTTCTGTTAGCATGGATTATGTTTTTCCATCCTTTCACTTTCATCTTGTATGCATCTTTGTGGTAAGATGTGTTTCTTCTAGGCTGCAAATAGATGAGTTTTATTTTCTAATACATTCAGCTAGTATGTGTCTTTTTAACTGGG
Source organism: Oryctolagus cuniculus (assembly GCF_051225735.1). Lineage (NCBI taxonomy): Eukaryota > Metazoa > Chordata > Mammalia > Lagomorpha > Leporidae > Oryctolagus > Oryctolagus cuniculus. The sequence continues at coordinate 65,091,665 of NC_142882.1, read as the reverse complement.
GAGTTGAGACCATTTACATTCTGCATGACTATTGTTATGTCATGACTTTGCCTTATCATGTTTCTGTAAATAGTCCTAATTTTGTATTTTGATTTTCCTTTGTACTTTTATTTGTTCATTTTCTATGTTCATCTTTGTAGTGATGTTCCTGTTTCTGTGTGTAGCACATCCTTGATCATCCTTTTCTAGGGCTGGGGGAATAGTTACAAATTCTTTTAATTTCTGTTGGCTGTGAAAGATCTTTACTTCTCCTTCATTCATAAATGAGAGCTTTGCAGAGTACAGTATTTTGGTTTGGCATTTTTTTTCCTCTAAGACTTGGAATATATCTCGCCATTCTCTCCTTGCCTGTTGTTTCTGTTGAGAGAAGTCTGCAATGAGTCTAATTGGAGTTCCTCTAAATATGGTTTGGTGTTTCTCTCATGCACATTTTAAGATCTTTTCTTTATGTTTTACTGTGGAGAATTTTACAGTACGTCATGGTGAAGGTCTTTTCTGGTCATGTTTATTGGGAGTTCTTTGTACTTCCTGTACTTGGATGTCTCTTTCTTTCTCCAGATTGTGGAAGTTTTCTCTTATTATTTCATAAAGAAGACCTTCTAATCCCTTCTCTCTTTCCACACCTTCTGTAACTCCTAGGATCTGTATGTTGGGTCATTTGATATTATCTTGTAGATCTCCAACCGTGTTTTTTAGTTTTTTAATTTCTTCTTCTTTTCTTTGTTCTGACTGTAATATTTCCAGAAATTTGTCTTCTAGTTCTAATATTCTTCCTTCTGTTTCACCTATTCTGTTGTTAAGAATTTCTACTTTTTATTTGATTTATTGAATTCTTCATTTTTAGTATTTCTTTCTGATTTCTCTCTCTTTTTTTTTTTTTTTTTTTTTGGACAGGCAAAGTGGACAGTGAGAGAGAGAGACAGAGAGAAAGGTCTTCCTTTTGCCATTGGTTCACCCTCCAATGGCTGCTGCGGCTGGAGCGCTGCGACCAGCGCACCGCGCTGATCCGAAGCCAGGAGCCAGGTACTTATCCTGGTCTCCCATGGGGTGCAGGGCCCAAGCACTTGGGCCATCCTCCACTGCACTCCCTGGCCACAGCAGAGAGCTGGCCTGGAAGAGGGGCAACCGGGACAGAATCTGGCGCCCCGACCAGGACTAGAACCCGGTGTGCCGGCGCCACAAGGTGGAGGATTAGCCTAGTGAGCAGCAGCGCCGGCCCTGATTTCTCTTTAGTATCTCAATTTCTTGCCAAGAAACTGTGGCAAAACTTGACCTAAATGAAAGATCTCTGTGAGTGAGATCCCAGTGGAAAGAACAGGCCATCAAAGAAGAAGGTACCTTTCTCTGAAGGGAGGAGAGAACTTCCACTTTGATTATGGCCTTGCTAAATAAGATTGGAGTTGGCAAACTCAAGAGGCTTCCATACTGAAAATTGACCTCTCTTAAATATAAGAGTGGGAATAAGAGAGGGAGGAGATGTACAATTTGGGACATGTTCAAGCTGACTTGCTCCAAATGGTGGAGTTAGAAATGTGCCAGGGGATTCCAATACAATCCCATCAATGTTGCATGTTCCAATGCCATCTCACTAGTCCAAGTGATCAGTTTCAGTTCACAATTGATCATACTGATAGGTCTAAGAGTCAAAGGGATCACATAAACAAGACTAGTGTCTGCTAATACTAACTGATAGAATCAAAAAGGGAGAGAATGATCCAACATGGGAAGCGGGATACACACCAGACTCATAGAATGGCAGATGTCCTAAACAGCCCTCTGGCCTCAGAATCAGCCCTTAAGGCATTCGGATCTGGCTGAAGAGCCCATGAGAATATTTTAGGCATGGAAAGCCAAGACACTCTGACCAAAAAAAACAAAAACAAAAACAAAAAAAAAAACCCCAAACTAAATGAAAGATCTCTGCGAGTGTGATCCCAGTAGAAAGAACAGGCCATCAAAGCAGGAGGTACCTTTCTCTGAAGGGAGGAGAAAACTTCCACTTTGATTATGACCTTATCTAAATAAGATCAAAATCGGTGAACTCAAAAGTTTTCCATAGCCTTGGCAGCTCATGACAAAAGTCGAGGGAGATTTCTGATGCCATAAACAAGAGTGTCAATTTGTTAAGTCAACAACAGGAGTCACTGTGCACTTACTCCTCATGTAGGATCTCTGCCCTTAATGTGTTGTTCACTGTGAATTAATGCTATAACTAGTACTCAAACAGTATTTTACACTTTATGTTCTGTGTGGGTGCAAACTGATGAAATCTTTACTTAATATATACTAAATTGATCTTTAATATATAAAGATAATTGAAAATGAATCTTGATGTGAATGGGAGAGGGAGCGAGAGATGGGAGGGTTGCGGGTGGGAGTGAAGTTATGGAGGGGGAAAAGCCATTGTAATCCATAAACTGTACTTTGGAAATTTATATTTACTAAATTAAAGTTAAAAAAAATAAAAAAGAGGCTTCCATAGCCTTGGCAGCTCATGACAAGAACCTCGGGTGATTACTGATGTCATAAGTAAGAGTGTCAATTGTTAAATCAACAACGGGAGTCACTGTGCACTTACTCCCTGTGTAGGACTTCTGTCCTTAATGTGTTGTACTATGATAATTAATGGTAAAAATAGTCTTCAAACAATACTTTATACTTTGTGTGTCTGTGTAGGTGCGAACTGTTGAAATGTTTACTTAGTGTGTACTAAGTTGACCTTCTGTATATAAAGATAATTAAAAATGAATCTTAATGAAGAATGGGATGGGAGAGGGAGTAGGAGATGGGATGATTTGCAGGTGGGAAGGTGGTTATGGGGGGAAAAACCAGTATAATCCAAAAGTTGTACTTTTGAAATTTATATTTATTAAATAAAGATTTTCTAAAAAATGTATCTCAATTTCTTGGGAGCACTTTTCATTTAGATTGTGCATTTGCTTTTGTTTTCTTCTAAGTAATCTGACACTAATTTTCTGAATTCCATTTCTGGCATATCCTCGATCTCTTCATCTTTACCTTCTGTTATTGAAGAGTTGTGGTGTTCCTTTGGGGGACTCATAGTTTCTTCCTTAATCTTATTTAGGGTTTTTCCTTTGCCTTTCAGCATTTGTGTTTTCTTTCTCTCTCTCTCTCTCTCTCTCTCTTTCTTTCTTTCTTTATCTTTGCTCTTCTCTTAATTTGTGTCTTTATTCTTTAGTAGGACGTCTGTACTTTTAATGAGTTCCAAGTGGTGTGTGCTGGATGTGGCCTGGGTGCTCTGTTCAGTATTCTCGAGTGGAGAGGGTATCCAGTGTAGGGCCCCTGTGGGACTTTGTATCTTTTCTTTCCTCTGTTTTTTGTTTGTTTGTTTGGTTTTTTTTTTTTTTTTGGTTAGAAGTCGTTCACTTCTGTTGATGTGACCCACCCTTTTTCTCACAGCTGTGGGATGCCTCGTTGTTAGTCTCTGGTGTGTTCAGGGTTATATTGCCTTGCTTAACAAATTGCACCTCTAATCTGTGGAGATTTTCTTGTGATGAGATTTCCCTCTGTTATGAGCTGCTATGTGTCTGTGCATTTCAAGTGAAACCACACAGCCCTGCCTATGGGGGCCTGGCTTGCTTCTCACTGGTGGATGGAACGAGCTCGAGTTTTTTATATTCAGGACTTTTCCTTGTTGCACAGCTTGTGTGGTGCAGAAGAAATTATTCTGAAAAGTTTTGGTACTCATTCCTGGGTTGGAGGTGTGATGAATTGATGGGCGTTTGCACGGGAGGCAAAGGTGGGAGTCCCCTGCTTACAATCAAAAATGTAAGCAAATTATATGGCTTCTCCCTAGCGGCTTTAGGTATGTTTGGGGAGAGGGAGGAAGGAAATCGGCAGGGGGGTTTCTGCCCTCTCTGTTCCTCTATATCTTCTTTTTTTTTTGCCACGTGGAACTTTAAAAGCAGTTCACCAAGCTCCCCCTCCCACTGCTATTTGCAGCTCCATGAACCCGTGATTTCCCATCTAACCTGGTCCACTGGGGACTGGTGCCAGCCTCCCTGGTCCATGCCTCCGTGGCACCTCTGCAGCTTCCCTTTCTTGTTTACACTTTCAGCATGGACATGCCCAGTCTCTGTTGGTCTCCTGGGCTTCCTGTCATGTATTTCCCATGGCTCTTTCTCCAGCATGTATCTTCTCTCCTTTTTAACTATCTATTTTGCCCCATGTGAATCAATTCATCCTGTTGGTATACTGCCATCTTGGGACCCCCCCAGCATAATTATTAACTAATCCTAATATATTTTTAGGGATGCACATTTGGTTCAGTAGTTAACATACTGCTTGGGATGTCTGCATCCAATATTAGAGTGCTTGGGTTCAAGTCCCAGCTCCAATCCTGATTTCTGCTTACTGCTAATGCATACCCTCAGAGGCAGGAGTGATGGCTTGGATAGTTGGATTTCCACCAACTGTGTTGGAGACCTAGATTAAATTGCTGGCTCCTGGCTTTGGTGGTCTAGCCATGGGCAGTGAACCAGTGTGTGGGAGATGTGTCTCTGTCTGCCTAAGTCTGTTTTACTCTGTCTCTTCAATAAATAAAGTAAAATAACCACACATTCTAATGCTTCAGAGTTTAGTATATCTAGATAGTAAGCAAGCTAACTCATTAATTTTCAAATGTCATCATACCTTAATGCAGCCCTTGTTAGCACAATATCTTGATCAACTCTGTGGTATTTTTTCTTATCATAGACTTGGCTCACTTTGGAGAAAATTTTTATGTAACTCTTCTTCAGTTTTATCAAAATGTGGTAGGAAATGTTAATGCAGTACCATTTACAAAATTGTTTAAATGTGTGAGACGCTAATAGATATGGAACTGTCCATGGTGCTGAAGAGCTTACATAAAAATGAGAACTCTCTAGGAGCTCAACATGTCTAGGAATCATTCCCTTCATCCCCTTACCCTGCCAAACAAGGAAATAATTAAGAAGCTGATATTATTGGGGACCAGCCTGATGTGTAGCAACTTGGAAATACATTTAATTAGGTATAGCATGTGATTTCTTTGTATTCAGTTACAAAGATCTCAGATACATTCCTTTCTGAAGATGTGTCTGCCACACTGTTTCTCTGACTGTTTAATTAGATTTTTAACTTCATTGCAGTCCTTTGGGGAAGATATGATGAGAAGTACTCACAGTAGTAAGGGAAGAAAGCTGCAACTTCAAGGGATCACTGAGTAGGAGAGTTAAAGGACTTTTTGACTTGAGGCAGTGATCCTCAGACTTTGCAAGGCTTTTTAAGTGTGTGTGCTTCCTGCATGCATTTTTATCTTCATTATGAGACCTAGAATGACCCTGGCTTGTTTTCTAGGACATCTGGAAGCAGGGACCTGGGGATACTGCATCCCTCTAATCCACTCTCTGAGACCTCAAGAGAGCAAGTGGATGGGAAAAACTTTAATTAGGAAAGAAAAGGAGACTCCCTTGGGATGTTTGGGAAGAGACGAGGCCTGAGGGACTGGCTGGGCTTGAGAAGCATCAGCTCCTGACACTGATAAATGATTTAGTTGAAAAAATCTAAAGAACCAGAGCTGTTATTTTGCTAGTGTATGGCTGGCAAGGGATTTTGTAGGTGGTGGATCCTTGCTTCTTGTCTAATGAAATACTTTGCAATTCAGACAATTTAATTATAATATGCTCCTTCCCTCATGTTGCCATGAGCCCTGAAGAGAGTGTGGTCTGGAGATGGAATAATAATTTCATCTTACCTTGAAGAGAAAGACATAATTGAAGAGAAAATATAGGCATGTAGTGCCAAGGTTGCATGTAGTGCCAAGGTTATAGCTGTTCATGTCTGTTTTCTGTGCACATGCATATGCCACAATACATAATTTACAGATAAATTACTGACATACTGACTTTAAGAGGAGTTTGTAATGAGCTTTGGATTCAGTAAAATCAGAAAATCAGAGCAGTACTTTAAGAATTTGTAAATTTAAATCAAAGATAGCCAGGCATTGAATGCAGAAACCTGTGAAGATGCAGAGGAAACATTAAAGGAAACAGGAATCATTAGAAATGGATGGAGAATGCAAACACTGTGATCCTGTAATGCTGTGGAAACAAACCAGTTTCTTGCCAATGTCAACCCTGGGAGTCAATAGTGATGGCCCAAGTAATTGGGTTCCTGCCACCTACTTGGGAGACCTGTATCAAATTCTTGGCTCGCAGCTTTGGCCATTATTCAGCCCCTGCTCTTGTGGACATTTTGGGGGAAGGTGAATAAGCATATAGAAGGCTTCTCTGACTGTCTCTATCTCTCTGCTTATCAAAAAAATTAAGAAAATAAGGAGTAGTATGTCAATGATGCCATATGCTGCTGGAATACAGAAATAAATGGTATGAAGGGCAAAATGAACGATGGAAATCAAAACTACAGTGTATTATAGAATAATACAGGATCATACTAAAGGGGGCCATGATGCTATTTTTCTTTTTTAGATTAAAAAAAAACAAATCTGAGAAATTGCAAGACTCTCCTCAGATCACACAACTAATTCATGTCAGAGATCCTGGCATAGATTAGTATCAAATAAGATGTATAAGCACATGTAAGGGTTCTTTAAAATGTTTGTGGAAAATGGAATTAAAGTGTGAGTTTATTTTATTGCAAAAAGTTTTGAAATCCATGCATTTAAAAAAATTTATTTACTTGAAAATCAGAGTTAGAGAGAGAGAGAAAAGACAGAGAGGTCCTTCATCTGCTGGTTTACTCCCCAAATGCATATAATGGCTGGAGCTGGGCCAATCCAAAGCCAGGATCCAGGAGCTTCTGGGTCTCCCACAAGGGTGCAAGGATCCTTAGACTTGCGCCATCTTCTGCTGTTTGAACTGGATCAGAAGCAGAGCAGCTTGGACTCATACCAATGCACATATTTTTTTTTAATATACCCAGTGTGCCACAGTGCTGGCCCCCATATTTTTCAATAATACACATTTCCGTGTACTTTTTGAAGACTCCTTATATAAAAAACAAAGTTGTTAATTTAAAACCTCTGTGATTCACACAGAATAATAATATTAGGGACTTTTTTATGCAATAGGTTTTGTGCAGAAAGGACTTCCGTATGGCATATTGTAGGTGAATAATTTCTTTTGAGAATGTTCTACCTTTATGATTCACACAGAATTTTAGATGAAATTCAGTATAGTTGTTATTGAATGATTTATGAGACCTTAGTACTCATGCAGGAAATTAGAGATTATCATAATTGGGAAAGGAGAAAGTCATTTAAATTAGCCTCCAGTAACTGCTTCAATTGAATCCAATCTATTTAAGCCATTATTGTTCAGTTTCAACTTTCTTCCACTCTAAAATAAAGAAAGAATCTCTTCTGGGATTCTAATTTCACTTTTTGAAAACCTTTCGTGTATACATTGGAGATCTGGATTATTTCATTCTCTTTCTTGTTCTAAAAGACGGGACAATAACTTAATTGTGGGCTCAATTTAACATACAGTATTCCTTGAATATTTGGGAATAGAATGCTCTTCTCTGCCACACTTTGGCTAACCCCAGATACTCTGACAATTCTGATGACTTGTAACCACTGGTTTTCATGGCAGGTGTGGTATGGCTTGCCAAGGAAACAACACTGTCCTGGGTGAGCAGTGAGCCCTTCTTTGCACAGTGCCTCTCAGACATATCCATGTGTGAGCAACGAATAATGAAGCAGACAGTAGGGAGCAGGAGCCCTCTGTGCGGTTCTATGTTCCATCTCTATGCAGTTTTTCAGTCTACTTCATAACAGGTGTCTCAGTAGTTACAAAATAATGGTTACTCTTCCATTTGCTCACCTCCAGCTCAATAAATTGTTCCAGAAAGATGTTTTAGGTTTATTTTGTGGCTCTCTGTGCCCTATACAAACCATTCAGTACCTCACATTCTACACTTACCCAGTCTGAGAACTGTGTTCTTGGAGGAGTCACACCCACCTAATCGCATCTTTTAGGGCTTTCGAGTGTTTGGGGTCTTGATGCGTCCAGGAAAATCACATCTGATTTCAGATATGATTCTCTAAATTATCTGCTGTCTGATGGGATGACTGATCCTGGGCCTTGCCTTCCTCTGAGTACCATTCCATTACCTCCCATCAGCCAGACTTCCATTTGCTACCATGATCCTTCATCTTTTCAATTTGCTTTCCTTTCTGAAATGTTTCTGTAAATACTTTTAGTGCCTTTCTGCTCACTGACTCCATGGGCTTTTTTTTTCTGTTAGGTTTCAGCCTTCTCTGTATTTCAGCATTCCCAGTGTCAGTGGTGACTCATCTTTTCAGGTGGTTCAGGCCAGGATGTGCTGTGGGAGCAGTGTCTTAGTGGCTGTCAACCACAGAGCTTTATTCCTCACTCATGACGACGTGAATGGCAGCCGTGCTTTGTTTTCCCCTCATTTGCGGATATGGGTTGGAGAAAGAACCCCTGTCTGGAACATTGTGAGACTCGTGGCAGTGGGAAAAGCAGCGGGAGGACCATGTGGTGCCTCTGACAGCCTTGTCTCAGAAGCAGCAGGAGACGTTTTTGCTCATGTTGCATGAGCCAAGGCAGGCCTGCCGTGAGCTTGGTGCTCCCAGGCAAGCAATATAATCCTCCCTCCAAAACACGTCTTGTAGGGAGGTGCAGTCCACATGGAGAATAGCACAATTTCCTAAACTCTTTTAAAAAACTTTTTATATTTGATAGCCTGTCCTTATTGGAGAGGGAGTCGTCCTGAGGCTCCAGGAGATACCAGAAACTACAGATAATACTGAACCACATGGGCACTGATTTTCCTATATGTGTGAGAGACCTTTAATAGGTAAATGAAAAATTCAGAATATGAAAAAATGGAGATTTAAAAAACTGCCTTGTACCCATGTCCTTAAATTCCATTTTCTGTGAGCTTTTTAAAATACCTTTATTTTTACCTAGAGTTCAATTTATAAGTTAGATACAGTAAGAGACTCACAATTCACCATAGCATAGATCTTAGCAAATTAATTAACCCTAAGTTTTTGTCTTCTAGGACCTGAGTTTACAGAGATGCAAAAATAGCTTGAGCTTAATTTAAATACAAAAAAATCTTACCTGAATTCTACATAAATTTCATAGCAATAATGTCACTATATCTGCCCTCTACAAGTGCTATATGAAATACACTGGGAGTCAAGCATAGTGTTAAAACAAACACTTCGGCACGGGCATTGTGGCACCATGGGTTAAGCCACCACTTTATGATGCCAGTTTCCCATATCAGAGTGCCAGCGTGAGTCCTGGCTGCACCGTTTCCGATCCAGCTTCCTGCTAATGTGCCTCGGATAGAAGTGGAAGATGTCCCAAGCACTGCCCTTGCCACCCATGTGGGTGACCAGAATGGAGTTCCTGGCTGCTGGCTTTGATCTGGCTACAACCTGACTATTGCTGCCCATTTGGAGAGTGAACCAGTAAATAGAAGATCTCTCTTTCTCTCTCTTGTTCACTCTCTCTCTTTTCCTCCCTCTTTCCCTATTTGCCTTTAAAATAAGTAAATGTTTTGAAAAACCGAATGTTTATTTTCAGAGTTTTTTGATGTTAATCTCCATTAATCTTTAAATATGGTGGGTATTTTGTCTTAGTTTCATGCCCCCAAAGTACTTTGAGTAAGGCAATTATAGAGCTAAGTGTAACCTTTGCAATGCAATATTTTTGATGAAATATTTTCATTCCACTACAAGATTGTAGTTCATTTGTTAGTTAAAAACTGACAGGCTGGCACTGCGTCTCACTAGGCTAATCCTCTGCCTACAGCGCCAGTACTCTGGGTTCTAGTCCTGGTTGGGGTGCCGATTCTGTCCCGGTTGCTCCTCTTCCAGTCCAGCTCTCTGCTGTGGCCTGGGAAGGCAGTGGAGGATGGCCCAGGTCCTTGGGCCCTGCACCCACATGGGAGACCAGGAGGAAGCACCTGGCTCCTGCCATCGGATCAGCGCAGCGTGCCAGCCACAACGCACCAGCCGTGGCGGCCACTTGGGAGGTGAACCATTGGAAAAAGGAAGACCTTTCTCTTTGTCTCTCTCTCTCTCTCACTGTCTAACTCTGCCTGTCAAAAATATATAAATAAATAAATAATAAAAACTAAAAAATGCTTGTTGAAAAGAATATGAGTATTATAGTTCTCTCTCATCATTACACTTAAGGTAGAATTGAGCTCTGTGAAATTTTTTGTTAAATTATTATGTAATTACAGTGCAACTGTTTTTAAAGTTTGTTTATTTTCAAGTCAGTAGGAGAGAGGGAGAGAGAGAGAGATGGAGAGAGGGAATATGAATGCAATATCTTCCATATACTGGTTCACTCCCCCAGGAGCCAAGAACTCCATTCAGGTCTCAGATGTGTGTGGTAGGGACCCAAATACTTGAAACATCATCTCCTTCCTCCCAGGGGGTATGCGTTAGTAGGAAGCTGGATCATAAGTGGAGGTAGGATTGGATCTCAGGCACTCCTCCCTATATGGAATGTGGGTGTCCCAAGTGGCAGTTTAAACTGCTGTGCTACAACACCCAAGTGAATGTATTTTTATTTTTCAGTTGCAGTGTCTTAGAGCACAGTGGGTGCCCCTAGCACCTAACTTTTCCAAGCCTGATAGTGTTTTGCACCTGCCAGCATTGATTATTCTTTGCCCAAGTGCTTTGGTTGTTGTAGACTTCTCTGCCTTTGTGTACACGTGTTGGAAAATTAATGTTCCCTCAACCAGTGGCTGACAGCAGCTGGAGGACAAACACCCAAGCTCCCTTGGCCTTCAGAGCGTGGATAAGGTGTTTGGTTGGCACAATCTCCTGGAGCTTCCCAGTGGGACTGAAGCCTGGTTGCCCACAGTGGTTATTTGCTTGGTGGTGTACCCCTCAGTGGCTCTCTTCACTTCTCCACTCCTCTCTTGGCATTTCCTACATACAAATATAATCTGCATCTTTAGAGTCTCTGGAACCCGAATTAAAATAAGAATTTATATTTCAAAATTAATATTTAACAATTTCTTATTTTGGTACAGTCCAATAGAAATGTTAACTAAAGAGGTAATTTAAAATTTCCTATGGATTACATTAAAAATGGAAAACAGAGAAATTAATTTCAATCATATAGTTTGACCAAATACATCAGAACTATTATCATTTTAGCATGTAATAAGTACAAAATATATTAATGAGACATTTCGTATTTTTTATTGTAAGTCTGAGATTTGTTGTATCAATTACACTGAGTCTGTAATATACCTCCAATACATCTTCATTTGAATTAGCAGCATTGCAAGTGCTCACCCGCTGCACGTGGCTAGTGGCTACCATGATCCACACAGAGATGATCAGTTCCATGTTGTTGTCCCCTGTGTGTTAATTGTATTGTCTTGAATATGTAGGAACCTGACTGGTGGATTATATTTTCTCCTTGTAGCAAAATATTCCTTGCCTTTTCCTTTTCTTCTTCCAAGTTGATTAAATTCTTTATTAATAGCTAGACTGATGGGCATTACCACTTTCTTTAGTCTGTGTACACGTATTTGCATCCTTCCAAGAATGAGTCTCTGATAATAATGACTTTGAGATTTATTGCTTCTTTCATGCTTGCATGCCAAAATGAAGACAAGGTGTTTAGCATCTCTCTGCTTGTATGTTTTTCAGGCAGAGGGTACCAGACTTCAGCGAGAACTCCGAGGATATTTAGCAGCAATCAAAGGTAATGTGTATTAGTTGTTTACTGCATATTACCCAGCACAGGTTGTTCTTGAAATTTACAAGTGACAGGAAATGTTAATTACAAAGCCACGTGGCTTTCTGGCAAGTTGAATCCTTGAACACAGGTGTCCCAATCTACCCACCCTCGCATTCCCTTTTAAATGAGATCCAAAATATATAAGGACAAAATATATCTGCCCTTATGCTGGAAACTAAGAATAGGTGCCACCTCCATGCCAGGGATTTCTAGGAAGCTTTGTTAGAGAGAGTAAGCTTGAGACTTTTTTTTAAGAAAAACTGCATCTTGCTTGCATCCCAAGGGAGAGAGGATGCCAGATCTAGAACCTTCATAGACTTAGACTTAAGTCCTCCCACTGGAAGGGACAGGAGTGGTGGTAGAGGCCTGGGGAGGGACATCAGGAAACAAGGATCTGCACTGCCCATGACTTGTGTGAACCTGCATGTACGGCTGCATGTGCAGCTTTCTCATATGCAACACAGGGACACAGAGACCCTTGCCTTGGCTTTGGGTCTGTGCTGTGGAAGGCAAAGAAATGAGGCTAGTAGGGGAGAGGAGAGACCTGCAGTCGGGAGTGAGGGGAGTGCTTTGACAGTGTCTGCCCATCACTCATCATTAGACTCCCTGCCCTGAGTCAGAGCCCAGAGCACCCACGGTCGTCATATATCGGCAGGCATGTTTTGAGATCAGAGAGGGAGACAATGGATTCTCTGACAAGGGGTCTTAGGAAAACTGGCCAAGCAGAAAAAAGTGAGAGTCTGGCCTCAAACAGTGTACCCACCATTCCAATTCCAGACGAAGATTTAAATATGCACACAGAAATGCTGTCAAGTACTAGACAAAAGGCTGGTAGATTTAGTCTCTCATCTTGGGTAGGCGAGGTCTTTAACTCAAAAGGCAGGAAAGAAAATTGGGATATTTGACCTAATAAATGATAAAAGATCAATGTTTTTATTTTTTTTTTATTTTTTATTTTTTATTTTATTTATTTATTTATTTATTTATTTTTTATTTTTTTGACAGACAGAGTGGACAGTGAGAGAGAGAGACAGAGAGAAAGGTCTTCCTTTGCCGTTGGTTCACCCTCCAATGGCCGCCACGGTCGGCGCGCTGCGGCCGGCGCACCGCGCTGATCCGATGGCAGGAGCCAGGAGCCAGGTGCTTTTCCTGGTCTCCCATGGGGTGCAGGGCCCAAGCACCTGGGCCATCCTCCACTGCACTCCCTGGCCACAGCAGAGGGCTGGCCTGGAAGAGGGGCAACCGGGACAGAATCCGGCGCCCCGACCGGGACTAGAACCCGGTGTGCCGGCGCCGCTAGACGGAGGATTAGCCTAGTGAGCCGCGGCGCCGGCCTAAGATCAATGTTTTTAAAAAGCTATTGTTTTGGGGCTGCCACTATGGCACAGTGGGTTAAAGCCCTGCCCTGAAGTGTAGGCATCCCATATGGGCGCCAGTTCTAGTCCGGACTGCTCCTCTTCCGATCCAACTCTCTGGTATGGCCTGGGAAAGCAGTGGAGGATGGCCCAGGTCCTTGGGTCCTGCACCCACATGGGAGACCTGGAAGAAGCACCTGGCTCATGGCTTCGGATGGGCGCAGCTCCAGTCATTGCGGCCATCTAGGGAGTGAACCAGTGGATGCAAGACCTCTCTCTCTATCTCTACCTCTCTCTGTAAATCTGTCTGTGAAATAAATAAAATAAATCTTTAAATAAAAAAATAAATAAAGGCTGGTGCCGCGGCTCACTAGGCTAATCCTCCGCCTGTGGTGCTGGCACTCCGGGTTCTAGTCCCGGTTGGGGCGCCGGTTCTGTCTCAGTTGCTCCTCTTCCAGTCCAGCTCTCTGCTGTGGCCTGGGGAGGCAGTGGAGGATGGCCCAAGTGATTGGGCCCTGCACCCGCATGGGAGACCAAGAGGAAGCACCTGGCTCCTGGCTTTGGATCGGCGCAGTGTGCCGGCTGTAGCGGCCATTTTGGGGGGAGACAATGGAAAAGGAAGACCTTTCTGTCTCTCTCACTATCTAACTCTGCCTGTCAAAAATAAATATAAAAATAAAAAGCTATCATTTTGCCATGTGAACCAAGATATAAAGAGCTCAATAAGTAAACTGAATGAATGTCAGTTTGCTAAATGAAAGACGCCATGACATGTGAAGAGGAAAACAGCCAAAGAAGGACAATGGATGAATAAAAAAATGTGAAAGATTCTTATCCTCATAAATAATGAACTAATAGTGCATCAAAACATATGCTATTATTTTCCTCTACATGATCAAGGACATTAAAAATACAAAACCCCAAAATGTTAGGGAAGTTGTGGGGAGTTGACTGCTTGCTTGCATTGCTGGACAGACAGTTTTCCTGGAGAGCAATTTGGCAAAAACCTTTAAATGAAGATTCTCATATTTTTTGCCTGCCTTTTGGCATAGCAGTGCCATTTTTTAAAATATGCACATGTATGCATATATACATATTTTAAAAATCGTTTACTTGTGAGGGAGAAAGGGAGAGAGCGAGAGCACTTCTATCTGATGATTCATCTGCCAAATGCTTTTAAGGATCAGAGATGGACCAAGTTGAAGCCTGGAGCTGAGAGCTTAATCCAGGTCTCCCATTTGGGTGGCAGGAACCCAACTACTTGAACTCATCACTCTGCCTCCCAGGATCTGCACTAGCAGGAAGCTGGAGTCAGGAGCCAGAGCTGAATTGGGAACTCGGGTACCCCAATATGGGATGGGGACATCTTATTCACCAGGCTTACCCCTGGAATGAATTTTAACCAGGTGACTTCTGAGCTTCTCAGAGCCGTTGCCACACTGCTATGATAGCCGGATTGCCTGTGAGGCAGGCAGGAACTCCATGAGTTATTTGTCTCATGAAGAATTAGTACCATTCCTTGGAACACATGTTTTGGTTTTGAGAACACACTTAGAGACAAGGGAGATTCTTTAAGTTGATAATTATTTACATTTTCAAAGTGATCTCATGGCTGGTTTTTGTCTTCAAGAGGAGCAGTTGCCATGGCAGGGAGCGTAATTTCAGCATTTTAGCAGCATTGATAGCAGAGTAAGGTCTGGCCCTGGAGCACCATGGACTACAGGGCAATTATTGTGCAAAAAGCACTGAGTCTCGCAGCCTGAAGCTCCTCATCTACACAGCGATCTTGTTCTACAGGAAGCCCCCTAAACTCGTACACTGGCATTCTGTGAAGTAAGAGTTAAATAAGTTCCACTCTGTTCTTCATCTTACTTTCATGGGTCTTCTGAGTGGCCTTCCCCTCTGTAGGCTTTCTGCTTTCTGCTGATGCCTAGCCTTTGCAGGGCGGGGCTTCTACTCTTTGATTTTAGCAGCCACCATCTCTTGAGTACCTTTGTGTGCCTGACATGGTTCTAAGAAATCGCAATGTAGAGATGCTCAGGACACAGCGCTTGCCCTCAGGGAGCTTGCAGCTAAGGTGGGGCAACAGTTAAAGAAATGAAAAGGCCAGATACGCATAGTGATAGAAAATTCGATGTAAGTGTATGCTGAGTGCCCTTGTTGCATAGGACAGACAGGGCACTGTTCAGGAATTGTCCTTTGAGGGAACTTACCCTAAATAGACCCAGGGAAGGAGGCTGCGTTGGTCATTATGCTGGCAGAACAAGTTGATGTTGAAAGGAAAGTCCAGGTGTAAGAAGCAACTTGAGGACCAGGGGGCAGGTAGGTGGAAGCATGGGCTCCCTAGGGAACAAATAGGTTAGCAAGGTACAAGCAGAAAACTGAGCTGAATGGGGCGTGGCAATATGGACAGTGTTCGTATATAGAAGAGCTTTATGTATCATATCATGCCAGGGCTTTATTACACCCTTGAGGAGGGGAGTCATCAAGTTATTATAGGATTGTAGGCAAAGGAATATGTCCCATGATCAGATTAGCATCTTAAAAAATAGTTATTGCAGTTGTGTGGAATTTAGGCTAGAGGAAATAAAACTGTAAGATAATTTATTATAGGAATCTCTGTAGTTTACTCCTCCTCCTCCTACTACTACTAATACTATTACTACTACTACTTCTACTACTACTAGCTAATATATATTGAGGACTTAATATACCAGGCACTGAGTTAAGCTTTTTATGTGCCCTGATTTAAGTAACTCTCTCTACAACCTTATAGCAGATAGTATTTTGTGGAGGGGAGATTTTACTCTTTGGGAAATTGAGGTTTAGGATGATTAGGAATTTGCCCAAAAACCACACAGATGGTATGTAATGGAACCAAGATTGTAACAAAAGCTGATTGATTGCAAATAATCATGTTAATTGTTATGCTGTGTTGCCTCCAAAAATGTTTTTCATAATGATGGCTGACATTTGGATGGTTGATGTGTACCAATTATTTTGCTGAACCATTTACGGAGATTAGATTTTATCTAATCCAAACAATAGATGGTTCCTGCCTAACCCAGCACTGTGGCAGTGAGCAGGGAAGGAATGGCTGCATTGGAGAATCAGCCAGCTTTGGTGTTTCTCGATGGTAAATTCAGCTTTGGAGGATAAATCTAGGATGACTTCTGGTCTCCTGACTGGGTCAGTGGTATAGCATTCATGAGGACTGGGAGACGCAGTAGGAACAGGTTTGGACGGGAGCATTAGGGGCTGGTTTTAGACATTTAAAAGTTGTTTCCTTTTCATATGTCATAACAAGGAACATAGACTAGGCTACTTAAACAGTAGTAATTTATTGTCCTCACATTTCTAGAGGCTGTAAGTCCAACAGCAGGATACCAACAGGGTTCCTTCATTCTTATGATTTATGTTTATTTATTACATTTTTATTAACATGCAATGCTCATACATTTGTATGGGATTCAGTACAGGATTTCAACACATGATCCACAATGTGCCCTGATCAAAGCAGGTAATTAGCATTTCTGTGTCCTTCTCCTTTCTTTATGTTTGGAGCCTACCAGCTCCTCTCTTCTTGTCCTTCCCCCAGTATACAAATGCTAATTCTTGCAAACTGTAGTCACCTCACTATGCTATGGAGCACTAGAGCTTATTTCTGCCCATGTTTTGGTACCTGTTACCCAGCCTTCCTCTATCCTGCTCTCCACCATTACCAGTGGTCATCACTGTTCTAGACAAGTGAAGTTTGAGGAATTGGTAGGGCATCCAGTGGAGGTGTCCAATAGGGATGTGGAATTAGTAGTCATTAGCCTGTGGGTGACAGCAGAGGCCAGACACATGGCTGGTGAACACACAAGCTCTGTCTCTAAAGGGAGTTTGGCTCAGGTAGCATGAGGAATATCTGTTACGTGCCTACGACTTGTTCCCCAAGGATGTGGCTGAGGGGCAAGGCTGACTGTTCTTGAACCACCTGTTTGTTTTCCCACTCTTGCTCTGCTCATTCTGACTCCTCTGCCTCTCCCTCTGCCTCTGCCTCTCCCTCTCCCCCTCCCCCTTCCCCTCCCTCTCCCTCTCCCTCTTGCGATCCTCTGAGGCAGTTGCCGTCTTCTTACAGAGTTCTCTTCTGAACAGTGATGCAAAGCTGCTAGATACTTGGCAATAATGTAGACATTCTTTTCACGGTTTGTTGCTGCTGCTGGTTATTGTCATAATTTATTGGAAGTCATGTTATTTTTAACTAAAACGTACACCCTCAGGCTGTGCAAGCTCATGTTGTAGCAGTGCGAGCTATGCAGTATGTCTCAGAGGGTGAAAATAGATGCTCACAAATTGGGCTGCAAGTGGAAATAGAGAAAGTTGCATAGAATATCTTGGAGAAGGCCCAAAATTTTGAAGAGAGGAAAGTGGTTCCTGTCCAAAAGTGATAGTAATTCTTGTACATGTGATGCAGGGCAGTTGTCTCACAGTTTTGGAAATCACCGGGCTGTTAAGAAAATGTTGAGTATTAGATATTATTGCATCAGAGGTCATTTAGCATCTGTACTGCTTTAATGTTGCCAAATTACTTTGAAGAAAATTTGGGTTTTAGATTTTGGGTTTTTTTTTTTTTTCCCCCAAGAACTTTCTGTCAGCAGAGCAAAGTCTTAGTCCGTTTTGTGCTGCTGTAACAAAATATCTGAGACTGGGTAATTTACAAAGAACAAAAATTTGTCTGTTGGGTCTGGAGTCTGGGGAATCCAAGACCTGAGGGACCACACCTGGTGAGTGCCATCTTGCTGCATCATAACATGGGTGAGAAAGCGAGAGAGAAAAGGAAGACAAACTCACTCTCTGTAGGGACCCCACTGACGTGATACCTAACACTCTCGTGTTAGGACCTTCCCAAGGTCCCGCCTCAGAAACCGACCCTGCACCGGGCTTTTCTGATTTCTCCTGAGAGAACTCTGATTTTGTGTCCTCTCCCTATCCCAGCCTGGTTTCATACCTCTTAGGGACAAAGGGCATGAAACCAACTGGGCCAGCTGATGGGGAGCCTTTAGTGCCTCCTCTGAGTCACCAGCCATTCTTTGCCCTAGCTGGTGAACTGTCAGCATGGCAACCCCACACTCGCACTGCTGGTTTTCAGGGGTGGGATAGAGGGTATGGTAGATGTATGGTGGTGCCATACATCATCATGCGCCACTCAGAAATGTTAGGCCTTTCTTACTACTACTAATATTTTTGCAGTGTATCAAATGTAAATCTAACAAGACCTCAGTCCTCTGGGCTTAAGAATCCATAGCTTTCTTGGAGCTTTAATTTAAAACTCCATTCATAGCTTTTAATAATATTGGGAAAAGAAAAACCTTCCTTCCTTCCTTAAAAATTTATAAAGTCAGGCCACTTAATCAATTTAACCACTTTCACCATTTTTACCATTTTAAGCCACTTAATCACCCTAATTTTTATTTCTTGAAATCCTATTGATTTCGCTTCTACTGACTGCTAACACTGCTTGACTTCTCATATTTACAGTTGTTAAAGATTGATTTCACTTTTAGGACTCTGAAGTAGAATAGACCAGTGCTCTTCTTAGTGTCCTGAACAGTTATGGTTTGATGCTCCTTAGCAAGGGCTGGCACACTTAATGGGACACATCATAGTTGTTGGAGTTTTCAGCTTCAAGACCCAATATCTATCATCATCATTTAAGTAATAGAAAATATACAATGTGATAAGTTTTTGTTTTTATTTTAAGATTTATTTTATTTATTTGAAAGGCAGAGTTACAGAGAGAGGTAGAGACACACAGAGAGAGGGCTTCCATATACTGGTTCACTCCCCAAATGGCCACAATGGCCAGATCTGAGCTGATATGAAGCCAGGATCTGGGAGCATCTTCCAGGTCTCCCACATGGGTTTGGGGGTCCAAGGACTTGGATCATCTTTTGCTGCTTTCCCAGGCCATAGCACAGAGTTGGATTTGAAGGGGAGCATCTGGGACTCAACCTGGTACCCATATGGGATGCCAGCGTTGTAGGCTGGAGCTTTAACTCACTGTGCCACAGCGTGGATCCCAATGTGGTAAGTCTTGTAGACCCTCAAGGAAAGATGTGATTACACATCCAAGCAGCAGTTGTGCCTTTACAGTTTTTTCTTACATGTTTAACTAGTACTCAAAATTTTTTCTCACATAGAAAAGTAGGAGAATAGATAAGAGAACCTTCACTCAATTCTTTTTCTCATTTTTTGAAAAATTGACATGTAAGGGCCAGCATTGTAGTGCAGCGGGTTAAGCCACCATTCGTGACACCGGCATCCATATCAGAGTGCCAGTTCAAGTTTTGGATGCTCTGTTTATGATCCACCCTCCTGCTAATTCACTGAGGAAACGGTAATGATGGTTCAAGTACTTGGGCCCCAGTCACCCACATGGGAAACCTGGGTACAGTTATTGGCTCCTGTTTTCCACCTGGCCCAACCCCAGCTATTGCAGACATTTGGGGAATGAACCGGTGAGTGGAAGATTCTCTCTCTTTCTCTCTCTCTCTCTTTCTGTCCCTGCCTCACTTTCTGTCATGCTGTCTTTCAAATAAATAAGCACTTTTTGAAATAAAAAAAATTAATACATAAAAGTTGGACATATTTATGTGGTACAATATGATATTTCTGTACATGTATCCATTGTACAATATTCTAATCAACTCCACATCTGTATCCATGTGACAGAAGTTGTTTTTCTCCAATGTTAGGCATGCAAGAGGCCTCCATGAAGCTCACTGAGTCACTGCATGAAGTCTATGAGCCGGACTGGTATGGACGGGAAGATGTGAAAATGGTTGGCGAGGTGAGGGCCAGGACGGTCTCACACAGGAGGTCTGGGGTGGCTTCTGCAGGGCTCCCAGCAAATCCTGCTCATTCTGCTTCTCCCCTGACCATCCCCCTCACCTTACCACTTAATTGCCTTGATCAGGATGGAGGCCATGCACTCAGAAGTCATCATGCACTTCCGCTCCCTGGATCAATCCAAACTCACAGCCAAAGGTGACGATAACAATGAAACCATGTAGGTAGAAAGCTGTGGATACAAGATTATGTTTTCTTCCAAACAACAATAGTATTTTGCTGATGGGCCTTAACAGCCCAGCTCTAACAGACCTGAGTCGTGCTGTGCCTTTGTGCACTAACTGCACCAAGATGCCCCTCATCCCCCTCTCCACAGTCGCTCCCCGATTACAGGGTGGAACTTGGAAAAGCATTCATTCCCCTGCACTGCCAGGTACTGCATTCACTGATGTGAGGGTCTCAGGGCACACACAGTTGGCCTGCTCCAAGGAACTTATTTCAGGAAATCTGTGGCCCTACAGATGTTATTATGCCTGAAATCTGATTTCTATCCCAGGGTCTCTGGCTGGTGGGAGGTAAGTGGATGTTACTGCTTGATATATAAAGCTGAATGGGGCAGAGACAAGAGTAACACTGTGTGGCAATGGGCTGTTTCTTTAATTATCTTGGGCTTTAATTTCCTCATCTTCAAAATGAGAATAATAATAGTACATATATATTATGGACACATTTAAAAATTTTGTGTTTGTGTCATCTAGTAAGGGCTCAGTGCATGTTATGATTACTGATAGCAGAAAGCGATCAGCTATGGATTCTGTCACCTCCGAAGTCTGCTCTAATGAAGAGCAGTTTGTCATGTCACCCATCTAGGAGAATTCCTGTCGTTCATCCAGGCACTTAAGACCTACACTACATGTGACATCCAGAGCTCGGGGAAACTCTGATGCCATGGGCTGAATGTCTCTGCAGCCTTGGGAAAGATGGGTTAACAGAAGAATTCCAGGTAGCTCCATGACAATTCTGACGCCATGACATTGATAATCATAATCTCATTATGACTGAGAGAACAGAGCTTTATTTATGAGGAAGGCTTTTACTGACTGTGTTACATCTTTCAAAACTTTCAGGGTCTGGGTTTGACAAAACTAGCCGGCTAGCGCCGCAGCTCACTATGCTAATCCTCTGCCTGAGGCACCAGCACCCCTGGTTCTAGTCCCGGTTGGGGCATTGGGTTCTGTCCCGGTTGCTCCTCTTCCAGTCCAGCACTCTGCTGTGGCCTGGGAAGGCAGAGGAGGATGGCCCAGGTCCTTGGGCCCTGCACACATGGGAGACCAGGAGGAGGCATCTGGCTCCTGGCTTTGGATCGGCGCAGCGTGCCAGCCATAGCGGCCATTTGGGGGGTGAACCAACGGAAGGAAGACCTTTCTCTCTCTCTCTCTCTAACTCTACCTTCCAAAAAAAAAAAAAAAAAAAAAAACTAGCTACTACATTATCCTTTTCAAATACAATTTTTAACTGTTTCTGTCATCTTAGATTTCTTCTATATAAAGACACCATGTTTAAACATCATGGTATAAAATATTCCCTTTGTAAACTTCTGGTTAATAGTATATGCTTTTTTATAAACAAGGAAGAAACTCATCTCTCACATAAAGAAATTTGGAGGTTGGCAGCCTGGGTATAGCACAGTAGGCCCACAAGTATAAGGGGCCCATTTTTTCTATCCTTAGGCTGCCTCTCTTGGGTTCAAGATGACTCTAAGCCCTGGCCACACAGCTCCCATTTCTGCATTCCAGTCAACAATAAGAAGGAAGTTGATCTGGAAGGAGGGCTCACTTCCTACTTTTCATGACACTTCCTGCAGGTACATCCCATTGGTCAGAATTAGTCATGTGGCTACACCTACCTGCAATGGCATATGGGAAATGGGGTCTTTATCATAGGTGACTGTGTGCCCAGCTGAAGTTAAAGGTTCAGTTAATAAGGACAAAAGGTAGAAACTGGAGAACAATTTAACAGACTCTGTCAGGAAACCCAAAATGTAGATGTGATAGAAGTGTAAAGATACACCCTTGAGCACCTCCTCTGTGCCTGTGAGTCTGTGGAACACTTTACCTTAGCAACACATTTAATTGGGGAAATTGAATGGTTTCCCACAATCACACAGCTGGAATATGAATCATGCTCTGGGATAACAGACAAAGCTCATGGGCATTGAATTCAAGGAGACAGATGTGGGTTGAAAACTAGGTCCATCATTTATCAACTGGATGGCCTTGGCCACATTATGTGACATCTCTGGGCTTCAATCTCTTCTTCTGTATAATGGCAATAACAAGTCTTTCTTCATAAAACTATTGTGAGAACCAAAGGACTATAGATACATATGCATACACACACATTAACCCAGTGCCTTGAAATAGAGATATAATAATAACAGTAAGAAGTAATGTTTATTGTGTATTTATAATAGTCAATACTCTGTAAGTGGTTAGGCTCTATCCAATACAACTGTAAATTTTCTTTCTTTGTGAAGGCCTCAGCCATGGTTCATTTCTGGGTAGTCTAGGATGGCTTCCAATTTCACAGATTGCTTCAGAAGCAAATTGTCTCCATGGAATTCTCAGTCTCCTAGCACCAGAGCCCATTGAAGGAATAGAAGGACTTTGGGAGCTTCTACATTCTTTAGAAATTCAGTATTAGAAACTCATTTTTTTTAAACAAACTGAGCTTTTACATAGTCTGTATTGTTAATTAGAACTTGTGGCCAAATTGCCTTAAAATGTTACTGTATTGTTATATAAACCATTTGTGTTCTAGAGTCTAATATCTTGGAAAGTATTACTTATCTAATTTTGTAGACCAGATTTTTTCCAAGTCTTGTGAAAGGTATCCAATTAAAATAATCTACAATGGTCCTGTTATTTCTCTTGTTCTTTTAGAAATGTGATGTTCTGTGGGAAGACTTCCATCAAAAACTAGTGGATGGATCCTTGCTGACACTAGATACCTACCTGGGCCAGTTCCCAGACATAAAGGTATTTTCCTCTGTGTCTATAAAGGGAAGAATTGAATGGTCTCATGTAGTTATTGTAACATGAGGATGATAAGAATTCAAAGTCCTCAAACTAACATCAAAGATAAGTGGTAGTCTTTCATTTATTTTAGCATGAGATTCTTAATTTGTTCCTATCAGTTTGAAATGAAATGTAGTTATAGAAATTACTTTTGGGCCGGCGCCGCGGCTCACTAGGCTAATCCTCCACCTAGCGGTGCTGGCACACCGGGTTCTAGTCCCGGTCGGGGCGCCGGATTCTGTCCCGGTTGCCCCTCTTCCAGGCCAGCCCTCTGCTGTGGCCTGGGAGTGCAGTGGAGGATGGCCCAAGTGCTTGGGCCCCTGCACCCCATGGGAGACCAGGAAAAGCACCTGGCTCCTGGCTCCTGCCATCGGATCAGCGCGGTGCGCCGGCCGCAGCGCGCCGTCCGCGGCGGCCATTGGAGGGTGAACCAACGGCAAAGGAAGACCTTTCTGTCTGTCTCTCTCTCTCACTGTCCACTCTGCCTGTCAAAAACAAAAACAAAAACAAAACAAAACAAAAAAAAGAAATTACTTTTCCCCTTTAGTGAACTGCTCCATCTTTTATTTCTCTAGAGAAGTCTTTTTAAGACTATAGATAGGAAATCATAAATTAGAGGGACCAAAAAATTCCAACCTTATTTTTATCCAAACATTTTATTTCACAGAACTTAACACAGATTTCATTAGAATAAACAGTGATCACAGAAACTTCGTTGTATACTAAGAGCAATCGCAGATCATGCCTTATTTACTCTTTATTTTGCATGTGTTCATTGTGCACCTGGGTATTTTTTTCTCTTTGAAAGTTTCAAGCTCCAACTGAAATATTAATATACATACATTTCAAATGCATTTGCCTCTAGACCTAAACTTTGGTTTTATTTGCCACTTGGGTCCATTGCAAGGCTAAATTCATAAATGAAGTGTTGAATGATGTAGGTTTGAAATTGGCTCTGGAGGTAAAGATGGCTTTTAAACCATCTGGATTCTGGTAGCAAATTGATAGCATTACACATTTGCCTTCCCTGTACCCTGCCACTCATGTGCACCATTGTATTCCCTACTCAACTTGGAGGGCCAGCCAAGACTGCCTTGTGCTATTCTTTCTCTAGAGTGAGAATGCCAAGAATTAGCATCAGTGGACATCTGAAATTCCTCCTGTTGCATAATTCCACTTGTACCTGGCCTTCATTTTAACCATGGCAGAACACCAGAAATTATCTGTAGTAATGTCTTCTGGCTTTGCAACATAGTAAAATTTCTTAACAAACCATCACTCATAATGATAATGTAAATTTCCTTGATCCATGCAGAATTCCCAAAGACAGTTGGTAAACATACAAAGAGTATCTGGGGGCACCAGACAAGAATCTAGATGGATCAGAATAAATATAATGGCTCTGTAGGCAAAATGCCACAGGAAGCAAATCCAAATGATGGATTTCTCAATGATGTTATTGTAATTGTCAACAAAGTGCTTTACTGAATCATTGGGTAAATACAGCTTAATTAAAAGATATAAATCAGTTATTTTTAATTCTCTGAGAAATTAAATTGTTTTTCCTTTTAATTCTATAAGGCCTCTAGACAAGCCCGTCAGGAGCATGATTGGGGGCATGTTTAGATAATCTTGATAAACTCAAATTTTGCCTTGGAATTTGTAGCATTTGTTGAACAACCTCAAAATAATTATCATATTTCAGAGTACTGTTTATTTCATGGTAATTTATTTTTTTTTAAATATCTTCTTCTGTTTCTTTTTAAATTTTTTGACAAGCAGAGTGGACAGTGAGAGAGAGAGACAGACAGAAAGGTCTTCCTTTGCCATTGGTTCACCCTCCAATGGCCGCCGCGGACGGCGCGCTGCGGCCGGCGCACCGCGCTGATCCGATGGCAGGAGCCAGGTGCTTTTCCTGGTCTCCCATGGGGTGCAGGGCCCAAGCACCTGGGCCATCCTCCACTGCACTCCCTGGCCACAGCAGAGAGCTGGCCTGGAAGAGGGGCAACCGGGACAGAATCCGGCGCCCCGACCGGGACTAGAACCCTGTGTGCCGGCGCCGCAAGGCAGAGGATTAGCCTAGTGAGCCACGGCGCCGGCCTCTGTTTCATTGCATTTTAGTAAAAATACCTAACATGACATGTACCCTATTAGTGGAGTTTAAGTTTACAATACACTATTGTTATCTACTGGTGCTATGTGATACAGCAGCTGTCTAGAATTTACTCATCTTACACGACTGATTGTTTTCCCCATTGATTAGCAGCTCTTCATTTTCAGCTACCCACAGCCCTGCAACCATTTTGTGTATCCTTTGATCTAATAATTTGACTATGTTTGTGTGTTTTCTTTGGAAAAATGTTTGTTAATGCCCATTGTCCCCATTTTTAAATTGGATATCAACATTTTGCTATTGAGCTCTAGGAGTTTTTATATATTTTAAAAATTAATCCCTTATCTGATATGTGGTCTTTGAGCCTTCTCCCTCTTTCTGTAGGTTGCATTTTACTGTTTATCGTTTCCTTTGCCGTACAGAAGCTTTTTACTTTGATGTAGTCCCACTTGTCTGTTTTTGCATTTGTTGCCTATACTTGTGGTGTCAAATCCAAGAGCCCATTGCTATTACCAATGACTGTTCTAAAAATTTTTTATTCAGTTTGGAGATTCCTCAGAAACCTGAATATGCTCACTCAGACTTACCACTAATGGTAGAGCTAGAAATGTTCCAGGGGATTTCAATTTAATCCCATCAAAGAGGCATGTACCAATGCCATCTTACTAATCAAAGTGATCAGGGAGGAGAGAACTTCCACTTTGACTATGACCTTGTCTAAATAAGATAGGAGTTGGCGAATTCAAGAGGCTTCCATTGCCTTGGCAACTCATGACAAGAGCCTCGGGTGATTACTGAAGCCATAAATAAGAGTGTCAGTTGCTAAATCAACAACAGGAGTCACTGTGCACTTACTCCTCATGTAGGATCTCTGTCCTTAATGTGTTGTACTATGTGAATTAATGGTATACCTAGTCCTCAAACAGTATTTTACACTTTGTGTTTCTGTGTGGGTGCAAACTGTTGAAATCTTTACTTAATGACTTTAATGTGTCTCAGTTTAGATTTCATTGGGTTCATTTTATTTGAGGTTCTTTGGGCTTCCTGGATCTTGGGGTCCATTTTCCTTCCCTTATTTGACCACTTGTCGGCTGTTATTTCTTTGAATAAGTTTTATGATCACTTCTCTCTTCTACTGAGATTCTCATAAAGCATAAATTGGTCCACTTGACGGTGTTCTATGTATTTTTTAAGATTTCATCATTTTTTTTTATTTTTGATTCTGTGGCCAAATGCTTTCCTATGATCTAGTTTTGAGTTTACTGAGCCTCTCTTATGCTTGATCTAATCTTTTCTTAAACCTTTCTAGTCAATTTTTCACTTCAGTTATTATATTCTTCTGCTCTGTAATTACCATTTGATGTTTTTAAAATTTCATATTTGTTGAAATTCTCACTTTGTTCATATTTGTTTTCCTGACCTCAGTGAGTATTTTTATGATTGTTACTCTGACTTATCTGTCATGAAAATCTTATGTGTCCATTTTGCTAGGGTCAGTTTCTGCAGATTTATATCTTGTTCCTTTGTTCAGAACTTATCTCACTGTTTTTTCATTTTACTTAATTCTGTGTGTTGTCATCCATGTATTAGACAAAAGTCACCTCATTTAGCATTCACACACTGGCCCCATGCAGGAGAAGACCCTTACCAATTGTCCTTCATGGGGATTTTGGAAGTCCATTAAACTTTTGCAGTATTCTGACCACCTTCTTTGTTCTTGGCAACTCTTCAGCATCTAGAAAATATGGTCATGTCAGATCTGTAAGACAAGTGCAACTAAACCCATTTTTCATAGGCAGTCTGCCCAAAAGTTGGATCCTTGGACAATTGCCCAACACAAGGGAAAAGCTGGGAGTTTTCACCTATTTGCTCTGAGCTGAGAGGTGAGGCTGTGGAGACTTTTCCAGTTGTGTGGTACATTAAATTGTTGTCTTTGTTCCCAAGTAGCTAGAATATGCTGGATTCAATTAGTGTTCCAAGATACTTGAGAGATGTAGGAAGCTAGTATTTTGGTCACACTCTCAAAGGTTGTGTTGTTGGACATACAGTCCAACTCTTTCCCTCCATAAAGGAAAGCTGCGAGCTGGGGTTTATTGCCCATTCACTCCTGACTGAGCCAAGGGGCAGAATTATGAAAAGTGCCTACCACTGTTCCAACCACTGCCTTGTCCCATGTGGACCTCAGGAGACTGTCATATGCTCTCATAAGCTCTCCGAGACAGGAGGGATAGAAACCAGACTTCCAAGAGGGAGCTGGAACAGTTGAACTGTTGGATGTGTGATTCACTACTTGGCTCCTTTGGAAGAAGCTAGGGCTTCTTTTTATTTGTTTATTTCTTCCTGCTCATTCTGCCCTGAACCAAAGGAAGGAGCTGCACATAGGTCAAGTCACTATCCATTTTGGTAGACCCCAGGAGGCTGGTAGATGCTGGCTGGCTGAGAGAAGTGAGCTAGAAAGCACTCTCTTGGGTAGGAGCTATACAAGTTGGGATATTACATGTGTACTCCAACTCCTGTTGTCTCCACTGAAAATCTGGGAGCTAAGAGTTCCCTGTTGATTGTGCTGGGTTGGAGGTTATGGCTAGAGGGCATTTCTGCTTTTCTTTCTGGTTTTGATATGGCTGGAGTCTCACCTAGGGTGAAGGAGTCTTTCCACTAACTGATGGGTTTCTCACAAAGGAAACTGATCCATGTGGTGCTTTTAAATTAGTGTATTCATGGGGGAAGGAGGACCTAGGACTTTGTGTTCCTCAATCTTGTTGACATCACTTCTGTTGCACAGTAATTCAGTCTCCATAAAGAGTAATAATAAATTAGAAGAGGGTAGGGAAAAACCATGCCTTCCTATTTGAAAATTCCCAAGCAGCTTGAAACTTGTCTAACTTATTCCTGATATAGATTCATGATATGATGTGGTGAAGCAAAGAAAGGCTGTAATTGAGTGAAGAAGAAGATGTTTGAAAGGCTGTTGATTTTCAGGAATGAAAACTTAGTGTATCAACAAAAGGTGAAAACCTAGTTGTTGTAATACTGTTCAGAGACAATTTATTTAGAAATTGGCCATACTCTCTAAGAGACATATGGTATCAAAAGACAAGCACGCACAGAAATACCTATATGGAAACAGAGTTATTAAAATAACATTATGATGGATTATGTTGACTAGTCTTTTCCATTTATTCTATGGTAGAAAGATAAAGAATTCAGTAGAAATTTTACTTAAGCCATTATCTTCCTGGGGTCAATGGTTGGATTCACATACAGCAAATATCTCCCACTTATTGAACCACTTATAGATTTGTGAATAATATCATGTAGGATGTTGAGGCTTTAAGTGCATTATGGACAAAGGTTGAATCAATCCCTCCCTTTCTTTATCTTCCTCTCTCTGTGTCCAGCTCTGGCTCTGGCTCTAGCTCCCTCCTTCCTACCCTTCTGTCTCCACACTTAAGGAATTGGAGCAAACAGAGGCTATCAACTAAGATAGTGAATTGTGAAATCCATACAACACAACAAACAACTGAGGAAATAACAATGTTTAACTTGGAAATGAGATCATTTAGAATTATAGAGTGGGCAGATAGCTATATTTTATATTGAAAAACTATTGTGTGGGAATGGACTTAAGTTATCTATGTGCATTTATTCAGTGAATTGAAGTAAGTTAGAAGTACATATAAACTCCATCGCTTTATAGAATTAGTTCTGAGTGATTAGGTAATGAATGGTTTATTGAGAGAAAAGAGCATTATGATTAAAAATACTGAGTAGAGAATTTTTAAAACATAGAGTACAATTGACCTACTTGACTGCCATTAGAAACAACAGGCCAAGTGCAGTTAGAACCTCAGGCAAATTTCCAAATATTTACTGCAGCCCATAAGTGAGGTCTATGAAGAACCATTCATGAAGGGGTGATGTTTGCCTTTTTCCAGCTGTGATTGGCAGGTCACCGTATATTATGGTTCCTATTATGCAGCATTGACATCTAAACTCAATATTATAATAAGAGCCTGCTTGTCACTAAGGCAGGCTTACAGCTATGAACAGTTAGTCTAAAATGTAGTTCAGATTCTATCTTGGAGAACGTGCTTGAACAACCAAGTATGTATTGACTACGATGTACCAGCATGAATTCCAAATTTGAGATATTGCTGAATTTTTAAGAAGGATAATAAATTTTTTACTTAGGTGCAGACATTCAGTACACACTGGGAAATCTCAGGAAATTTTAATTAAACTTACAATTTAATTAAATTTAGTGTTGGTGATTAAGAATTGTATCACCTTCTATTAAAAAAAGTTAATATGGTATGTTAACTCTACCCTTAAATAGGAGATTTTCCCCCAAGTCTCCAAATATCAGATAGGCAAGGAACACAAATTGATTTGTTTTTCCAACACAAAAATATGTGCATCAGAATGAGTGATAGCCTCTAAAATAGTCATAGTAAGCCTATCCTCTTTGACTGACTTGTCAGTTACACAAGAAAATGAGTCACATTATTCACTTCATGTTCTTGAACAAAAATAAGATTATCCAGTGCACTCTCTCATCTTCTTTCCATACTTAGAGGTAATTGAATTCTGGCTGGTTTAAAAAGTCAAATTCATCTTCAAAGAATCAAGATTTACTACTTGGCAGATATTGAAGACATGCCCAGGACAAAAGGCAAGTCCAGAAGGAAGGGCTTCAGGAGTTTGCATCCAGCCACACAGGGCTTCTTCCTGTCCTTGTCTTGGGCAAAGTCTCCACTGTTGCTGGGACCTGGAGCAGGAATTTCCTTTCCCCTGCTCAAGAACCAACAAATCAGCTCTTAGTTGGGAGGAGGTGTTGTGCCCCTCCCCCTGGTTGAGATTTTTGTCCTTCTGTCCTTCCATGGGCAGCAATTATCTTTTGCATATATCCTAGTGGCCAGAGGATTTTCTGTCCCTTCCCTGGAGCCAGATTGACTTTGCTTTTACCACTCTCCAAAAGCAGTAATCTTTGCGTGGCCTTTGTGAGCAAGAAGGGTTGGTGCTCAAGCAACTTAAAGCTTGTGCTTTGTGAGAGAAAATAGTTCAGGGAAATGAGCAGAGCCTTAGGACCATTTCCTGGCTGCCATCGATCACCAATTCCCTCCTGCACTGCAGGGAAGGGTCTTGTCCCCAAACTTCCTCATAGCATCTGATGGAAGCCCGCAGGAGGGAGCCTACCCATGAGTGCCACCTCCCCTTCATTTGGGACACCAGCTCCTCCACAGTGACACATTAGCTCAGGTGTTTGTAATGAATAAAGGATGGACAAGCACACGTAGGAAAAGCTATATCTTAGAAAGTAAATCTGTTTTACAGAGCTACTCTTAGTGTGTGAGTGGCATTAGAATTATAAGAGCAAATACAAGCATGCTGCAAAAATTTGTGGAAAATTGAATTAAAAGGTAAGTTTATTTTGGTACAAATTATTTTGAAATTCATACATATGAGAGCTCTTCGAAAGGTTCATATATAAGCATATGAAAAAAACTATGGATTTCAAAAAATTGCACCAGAATAAACATCTTTTAATTCAATGTCTGTGAACTTTTTGAAGTTACCTTGTATGATTTAACACAACTGTCAAAGTGGAACACGTAAGAGTCTGATATCTATAAGTTGCTGATTTACCGAAATTCCAGCTCATTGCATCTCCCTTCAAGATCTTTTGCAGCCCTGGGAAAAGGAAGCATTTTGGCACTAGGCCATCAAGGGCTACCGATGACCATGTCTCTGTCTTAGTGCCATTTGTTTTCCTGTTGGCAGAATCGCATCGCCAAGCGCAGCAGGAAGCTGGTGGACTACGACAGTGCCCGCCATCACCTGGAAGCCCTGCAGAGCTCCAAACGGAAGGATGAGAGTAGGATCTCGAAGGTACAGACCCATCCCATGATGGACACCACTCTTCATATCTTATGACCTGTAGCAGCAGCTTTGCTTTTAAAACTAATGTGTCCAGCTTAAAAGGAGATTGGAATCAGGACAGAATTTACATAAACATGGTGCTTGTGGGTTGCTTCTCATTGTTTTCATTAAAATAAGGTGTTTCATGTTATTGTAGAATTTACATGTGTGACACTGACCCACACGTTTTGATCAGCATAAACTTCAGGTACCTGTTCAACACTTGCTCTTCATTCTCTCTCCTTAATCCAATAGCCTATGAGCTACAGAAAGGTAAAACAAACTTCTAAGTTCATACCATGAGTAAGCTAGCATTCCATTGCCGGGAATGTGTTATAATACTTTCCCCACACTTTCTGATTCTTCAAGATGCAGCTTAAATATCACCTTCTCTTCTATGGAACCTTCTCTGTTTATGGTACCTTCTTCCTTATAGCATGCTCCATAAGAGATCATAAATCCCTCTTAAAAATACATCTTGTAGTATAATTATTTAGACTTCCAATGAGACTGGGAATTTCTTGGACAAGCTTCCATGTCCAGTATCCAGAGCAGAGCTGCCTATGTGGAAGGCAGTTAACCTATCTTTGTGAAATAAATGAATCCACCAGAAACTGCAGGAGTAGCCATTGTCAACAATCTAGTTTCCTGTTTTAGAGAGTCTTATTACTTAATTTCATTGAACAAAAAAGATAGTAGATTTTAAGCAAATATTTCTCCTTCCCAAAATGTTTTCATGATGCTGGATGACTATTCCTATGTTATATTCGATGATGCTGTTGTACATAGAACTGCCTTGTTTTTTAGTGTAAGCACACATTGTATATTGTTCTAGGCAGAAGAAGAATTTCAGAAAGCCCAGAAAGTGTTTGAAGAGTTTAATGTTGATCTGCAAGAAGAGTTACCATCATTATGGTCGAGGTAAAAATTTTTCTGTACATGTTGTACATGTCCTCTATAGGAATTGCAGAGTGGTGATTATGCCTTGTCTTGTCCCTATTGTCTTCCCTATTGTCCACACTGTCCAGTAGAAGTATTCATGTCTATACTTTCCAATATGGCAGCTACTTGCTGCATGTAGCTATTGGACACTTGAAATTTGGCCAGTGTGACTGAGGAACTGAATTTATTTTTTTATTTTTTTTATTTTGTTTTATGATTAATTAAGTTTTATTTTCCTTATTTGCTTAAGTTATTTCATAATTTATTTATTGTTATACAAATACTAAGACGAGCAGATGCAACTGTCACACTGAACATCATGATTTGGAGGCTACAGTCGACAACTTGATTGTGTTCTTATTGCTCTCCCTGCAGGCATGTTCTGGAAGCTGTGTTCTTCCCTAGCCTCTAGGTAAATCCCAGGGTGGGCCCCACTGCCTTTCAAGTCCCTCTGAGATAACCACTGAGTCTTTGGATCACCCTAGTCCTCCGGACATCCTCAATTCGATCCGAAGTTCAAGCTTCTGAGATGGAAGCTGTGCTGCGCGTGTTTCTTCTACCTCTTACCATAGTGCTGACCCTCCCAGAATCAAAGTGGGAAGGGGATAGGACTGAGGAGACAGAGGAGAGGCAAGGGGGCTGGAAACAGCGCAGTTGATTGAAGCACGCATGACCTCACTCACGGCTCAGAGAAGTTTTCAGGGGACTTTGTCTTGGAGAACTTTGTGGAGTCTCCGCCAGGGCTCCTAACACACAAGAGGCACTCTCCCTTCCAATTTCCTGACCGGGGGATGTATTCGTGGGCTCAACATCAGAACTTCCCTTCGGGGTCTCAGGATCTCACTGTCCGCTCCAGCATCCTCCTCCTCCTGCCTTTTTGTGTTGCCACGTAGCCCTTGTGGTGTTCACCTGGCCCTCCAGGAGAAACGGCTTCCTTGGATCTGCCGCTGGTGGGATGAAGTTCCTTTCCAGTCACTGCTGTGTATGAGGCTGAGGCAGACTTCTTATTCTTTAGCTGCCTCAGGCATGAGTAGGAACTGAATTTTGAATAGAATTCATTTTGTTATTTAATTGATTTAAATTTCAGAAACCGTATTTAGCTAACTGTTGGCATATTAGATAGCACAGTTTTAGACATTGACATATTTCTTAAATGGAGACCCGAATTTCATCTGGAGGCATTAGGAAGATTGTTCTTAATCTTGAAATCTATACCCTTTCAGCTCTTTGTGGAATTTTTTTTTATTCCAGGAGTTCATATGGTTTTCTAGCTTTGAAGAGAACCCTCTACTTTACTCCATGACCTGTTACAGTGAACTCCACCTATCCAGGCACTAAATATTCCTATTTATAGGTACTCTGCATTTCTCATGGCCTGAAGTGCATCTTCTGTAATATGTCCTAAAAACCAAGCCTTTTTTAGGTGAAGCTGGGACTTATGTTCTTTATTTTCCATCCTCAACCCCATGCTACCACCCAAATAAATAGCATCATGTGCCCCTTACCATATTGCTGTAAGTCCAGTCCTCTAGCTCTAACTTCAAACCAGTTGGAACTTAACTATATGAATTCTAGTGGTTCTAACTTATCTTCCAAAATTTTAAGCATTTGAAAGTCTGAATTAGAGTTTATCCATTTCCATGTTCACCCCTAGTGCTCTCAACTCTTTGCCAATAAAGGCATTCAGCATTTGTTTTTGAATTGCTGAAACATCTGATGTGCACTTCGGTGAGTTCATTGTAAAACCACCCATTAGAACACATCTTCAATGTTCAGCCATTACTCCAGATTCAATATGTGAGAAATTATTTGAATTTACTCATTCTTTCTGGTACTGGATCTCTGGTGGAGAGGACATTACTTGGTTCTTGAACTTGGCCAAGAAAGAATTCAAAGCCAGTTCCCGGCAAGCAAGAAGCAAAGTTTTATTAAGCAAAGTGAAAATACATTGGGGAACTAAGAGGGCAGGCTTAAGGAGAGGCTGCCTCCATCAGCTCCTGGGATTGTCTTCTATTGCCTGTATCTTAACTGAGAGGTGAAATGTTCCTCCCATGGGGCTGGAGTTTTGTAGACTAGGGAGAGGTTTTCTTGGAAAGAATGGGAAGCTGTTTCAGTTTCTGTATGGTAGGATCCAATTTGTCATGGTGATTTTGAAGGCCGAGTAGCTTGGAAACCACAATACTGATTATATTATAATCACCCTGGGGACTTCTAAAGAGCAGGCAGCTGGTGTATCTTTGCCTGGATCCAGGCCAGGGAATTCTGTTTTTGTTCCTCCTTTAGGCAGGAAAGATCTTGCCAGATATCTTGTCTCTCTGGCTGCTGATTGGCAGTGGGTTTAACCGTGTTTAATCACTGTAGCACAGGTGTCCTAGCCTGCTCCCCTCCTCCCCACCCCCTTCCCAGCTCCCTCTAACGGCAATCCAGCCACCTGCTCTACCATTTCAACAACTGATTTTCTCCCCTTTGGTACTATTTTTTCTGGACTCCTAAGCCTCAAAGCTTTGGTTTTGTACAAGAGCCCACAAATCATCAGTGGAAACCCACCATTGTTCTTCAGTGCAGCCTCCTAGATGAGTTGCCACTTCACTTTCTGATCTCACTGCCACGAATCTAACCCACATCATCCTTTTGTGGATTATGAGAGTCTTGCCCTAGCGTTTTCTTGACCTCTTCTTTCAGAAGTCCCAGCTTGACATGTCTGTGATCCACTTAGGACTTTACTGTATGTACCTGAGAAGACACATCCTTTCCCCCCATAAAGACATTTTTAAAAATATTAGGAATAACTTTAAATGTTTTAACTTATTTATTTGAGAGATGAAGAGAGACACACACAGAGAGAATGACAGTCAGAGACAGAGAGACACACACCTACACAGAGGCAGACAGACAAAGAGAGAGCTTCCACTGTCTGGTTCATTCCCTAACTGTCTGCAATGCCCAGTAATGGGCCAGGCCAAAGTTAGAAGCTGGGAACTTAAGCCAGGTCTTCAATATGAGTGTCAGGGGCCTGATTATTTGAGCCATTATTGGACCTACATTAGTCAGGGGTGTGGTTGTCTTAACCAACATCTTAACTGCTGTGCTAAATGCCCATCCCTTGTCCTCCAATGAGGATTTTGAACAGCTGGAATATATAACTTTCAGGGTATATATGATTCAAATAGTTATTAAGCTATTCATGCCTATTTAAAATTCACAGATTTTGTGAAATGGTATAGTTTTCTGGAAATATCCATATTTTTTGCTTGTATATGTATAACTTTGGCAGCTGTGTCTTTGTGTATACTGAAGACATACATCTGGTTCATCAGTCACTCTGCACAGAGCTTATTATCACCCTCCGTAGATGCTCCATCCCGAACCAGGTTGCTATTTGCCTACAGTAAGACAGTTATTCTTTTCATTCTCCCTGTAAAATAGTCTGATCTCCAGTGTAATTATTTCATTGCTTCTTAAAACTGATCTTCAAAATGGCTTGGGTATCACAATGTTCAGTACTTCTAATTGTGAGATAATATCCCTGGGATGCTGGAAATCACCAATCATGAAATAATACCCTTGGGGAGGGGCTGGCGCCATGGTGCACTAGGTTAATCCTCTGCCTGTGGTGCCGGCATCCCATATGGGTGCTGGTTCTAGTCCCGGCTGCTCCTCTTCTGATCCAGCTCTCTACTGTGGCCTGGGAAAGCAGTAGAAGATGGCCCAAGTGCTTGGGCCCCTGCACCCACGTAGGAGACCTGGAAGAAGCTCCTGGCTCCTGGCTTTGGATCAGCACAGCTCCAGCTGTTGACACCATTTGGGGAGTAAACCAGTAGAAGGAAGACCTTTCTCTCTGTCTCTCCCTCTCACTGTCTATAACTCCACCTCAAATAAATAAAATCTTAAAAAAAATACCCTAGGGTTAATGTATTGGGATTATGATTAGTTTGTTTTCTAGTGATCCCTGCAAGCATCCAAAGTTAGCTTTAACAGATGATATTCCAAGCTTATGTGCTCTCCTCAAATAATATTTATTGAAATTAAAGTAGTTGTCAGAATGCCTTGTCACATGAAAGACTTTGTAGGAATTTAAAAACAAAAGGTGTATCTGAGAGATAATTTTGGAAAGAAACCTGTTTTCTGGTCAAATATGTTAGAAATGATTCAATGCTTTTTAAACCACTCTAGTTGCACTCAGGGCTTCTTTCTTCTTTAGAGCAATCCACATATTGCTATGTGATGAAAACCTAGCTTAGACTTTCCTTTCTTTATAGTGTGTCAATATAAAAAGATACCTTGAAGTAAATTCAAATTACTTGACCACAATAATGATATACATATATATGATGTATATATGGTGTGTGCATCTGTGTGTATGTGTGTTGTGTGAATAAAAGATCCTTTTTGAATATTTTATAATTTGCCAGGTATTGTTTTATGTATTTTATATATTAGTAACTGCTTATTGTCACAATTACACATGAAGTACCAAAGGACTATATCAGTTAAACACCTTGCCTGTGATTGTAATGTGCATAGATTATTAAGCTGGCATTTAAAAACACTTTTGTGGTTCTTTCTGTCAATCCTGCTACCTGTTTCTGGGGTCTCTTTTTCTCTGAAGCAAGACTTTATGCTGGTCTGATTTTTCAGGTTACTTCATAAACGTGTTCTTTTTGCAGCCATGTAGCTCACTGTTGAAACTGAGGTCTATTCTTTGTGTCTGCCCTGTCTGCTGTGATGAAGCACATAGTACTGGACTCTCAGTGGTGGGTGTGGATTAAGTCATCAGAGCGTGGAGCCCTGCATCACACAGTTCATAACCATTCAGATGTGGAGTGGACTGTTCTGAGGGGGACTGTTAGGTCCAGTAGAACTCTAGTGTTGCTCAGGTCCTCTGTTTTCTTACTGGTCTTCTGCTTCTGCTGTCGCGTTAATTATTGAAAGTGAAGTATTGAAGCCCCAACTGCTGTTGACCCTATTTTGTTGGCTTTTGCTGCATTTTTTAAAATTTCTTTTTAACATTTTATTGAAATACAGTATACATATAAAGAAATGCACATAAGTGTACAGATAAATGAGTTTTTGGTCCTCTGATCACACTCATAACCACCACCCAAAAATATAAAAAAAAAATAGACATTTATTTAATCTACACAAGGTATTTTTTTCTGGTCATCTGCCAGTTATGGATATTTATCTAAATAGTGTAACAATTTCAGATATGCTATATATTAGGAAACACAATTTCAGCATAGTATAATGGGAATTTTTTTTGCTAAATATATTGAAATTTCAGTATATTTAACAGAAATGCACTTACACATTGATAACACTAGATCAACAAAATGTAAGCAAAAAATATTCATTAGTGAATCACAAAAGGAGAAATACAAATGGACAGTAAATATATGAGCAAAAAAGTGTTACCTCTAATGAAAGCAATCTAAGTTTGTAAGTCAGTTGAGATACTGACTTCTGGCTATGGAATTTACAAAGGTTATGTGTTGGGCAATGTTCAAGGCTTAGTGAATGTAAATGGTTCAGACAGTGAGCGTGAAGGCTTCCACTGGCCATGCCTTTCACCAGCATTGCCATTCAAGAAGCCTATTTGAAGGAAATGATGAGGCTGTGCACAAAATTTTAATTATGGATATTCTTTAGGGCCGAGAGCTTCAGCTGGGTCTCCTATGTAGTGTTTTCTCTAAGCCAGCAGCTTCAATATCTCATGGAATCTGCTAGGTATGGAAATCTCAATCTCCAATCCCAGATCTGCTGAAGCAGAAACATGCACTCCAGAGGTGTCTGATGCACACTGACGTAGAGACCCTCCATGTCATGCCAGTAACTGAGTGTTAGGGGCGGTTGTACTGTATGCCACGAGACGTTTTTCTGTTTAACAGATTAGAAAAATGAGCATACTTTGAGTTAGAATTTTATTTTAGTTCAGTATTATTTAAATTATGGAAAGAAAATCTAGTTTTAATGCATTTCATTGCCATTAAACATTTATTGGGCTGACTGGCCTTTCCCTCTTCTTTCCTCTTTGTATTTCCATGTGGTAGACGAGTTGGATTTTATGTTAATACTTTCAAAAATGTCTCCAGTCTTGAGGCCAAGTTTCATAAGGAAATTGCCGTGGTGAGTAATGATGATTAGTTTTACATATGGCATATAAAGTAAAGGAAAGTTTATTTGGAAGTAAATGAAGTAGTATGCAGAAAATTCACCCTTTTACATGTTTCTTTTGATACTGTTGTATTATTTGCAGCGATATTTTTACAGTGTTTTCATAGTGACCACAAAGTCTTCTATATCTTTTGAAGATTTTGTTAAAGACTCACTGTTATCTTTTTTAGCCACCTGATAAAGTTAGAAATCTAAAATGGTACTTTAGTAGATGAGAAATTGGTCTTAGATATTCAGATAATTAGCAACTCTACTGTTGATTAATGTCTCTTAATTCCTCTGGGTGGTTGTGTGGCTATTCTCAGAGAGTCAATGTGAATAATGAAAACTTTTGTGTCTTGGTAAATAAGTATACATAGATATAGATATGGATTTTAAATTTGAAACATATTTAGAATTTAAGTTATCTTGAGGTCACCTTAAGTATAATATACTCTAGTTTTTTAATAAATAACTGTCTTGGGGGGAATAGCCTGGATTGGCGCTGGGATGACTTGCAGCTAATAGACAAGTGGCCTCTATCCCCTTAGCTTTGCCACAAATTGTATGAAGTGATGACAAAACTGGGCGACCAGCACGCTGACAAGGCCTTCACCATTCAAGGAGCTCCCAGGTAGGCTGTTTTGTTGTGTGTGTGTGTGTGTGTGTGTGTTTTTAATCAGAGCTGAGTTCATTTCCAAGCACCTTTAATCTGCTGCAGCTTGTGGACCAACCTATGCTATTGCATTCATTGTATAAATCCAAAAAGAGCCCTTCCACCCAGAGGCTGACATTAATCTTAGTTGTATGTTTTCACATTTACTTTTGGCATGCATTTTGCCCCATGAGAGTTCTTGCTGTTATCACAGTAGAAGTATCTGTCTCTCCCTGGTTTCCATGGGACTTGATAGCCATGGTGTGAATTTTGATATGCAGCTTCTAGTTGCATACTTGTTAGCTTTCTCCAGAGAAGAAGAGAATCCTCAGGATTCATGTCACTTATTCCTGATCCTTAGCATTGGTGCTGACTTTAGTGATGAATCCATTTGGGAAAAGGAAAGAGCAAGTAGGTGAGACCCCATTATCATCGGTCATCCTCATTGTAGTTCTCACCAATGCTGTGTTGTTGCACATTGCTGTAGCGAGTGTGCTGGCCAGATATACTGCAGTCCAGGGATCTGTAGGTTGTCTGCCTCACCAGAGTTTGGTTTCACACAAGCTCTCTCCTGCGGTTTTGGAATCTACTTTTTCCCATCATTCTCAGGCATTTTGTACTCAGAGAACTTAGCCTCACAAGCCTTTGGCTGAGAGTCAGACAACTCCCTGTTCGTTTGTATGACTGTGCAGCTAACTTGCTAAGCCTTCCTTAAGTAAGCCCAGCAACCCCTATGATTAAAGGTCTAATTTGTATTTTCAACCAATAGGAAAAAGAAAGTACTATCAAAGTGAATGGCTTCCAAGGTGATATGCAGTCCTGCCATTCTATTTTTGCGATTTTAATATCAATCACTCAAGCACATACATTTATAAAAACTCACAGTCATATGCATGCAACATCTACATATGCTAGTGTTTGGATCTCCTTAGAATCTGTTAATTTCCCTGCCTGTTGGATCAGCCATGCTTGCAGTCTCTACTATGCTGCTTTTCTAAGTGAGCAGTAAATCTGTTTTCTCTTTCTAAGGAAAGACCATTGCCTGAAAGAACATAGGAAAGTGACAGTTAATGTTTTCATTACAATTATTTCAACACTGGGCTAGGCACAAAGGAAGAATCAGAGTAGAAATATCAAAATGATGTTTTAGTGTTTTAAAAAAAATTAAATACATGAAAAAAAATCAAGGGTTGCTCTTGAAATGAGAGACAAATACATTTGAAAATTACAGTGTTGCTGACTCAGATCAAGTGAAAGGAAAACAGGGCCATGTCCACTTACCAAATGTTCCTTTCATTTTTTCCAACATTGCTCTGCAGCACGAGGCGGTGAGTGAGATCGTTGGAATCTCCGAGGCATAGCCGAGGCTGTGTTTCCTGGCAGAGGCCATGATTGCTGGCCCCTGGCCCAATCATGCAGTGCGTCTGTGTTCTTTCAGAAGGACCCAGTGCCCTCAGCCCCTTGAATATGTAGACCCTGCTGCTGTGTTCGTGCTCTTTTATTTTGGGGACACAGGCTGTGTTCCTTTGAGCTGTAGGCTTTAGAAATCCTTAGAAAGTAGGAAGAGTCTCCAGTGCCCCAGTACATACATTTGGGCTCTTCACTGGCTCCTGGCCCGTTGTGCAGAACACGTTGTGTTCTCTCCAAACGTTACTGAATCTCATCCATTAGTGATTTGCATGTGCATTTCCAGGTGTCGTGAGTTGAGCCATCGTTTTACAAGGTGTAGAACGAGAAATAATCAGTGAATTTATTTCCAAATGTTATCTGAAAGCCCTACTACAAAATGTGTAGGTATGAAATTGATAATTTTCTGTGTAGACTTTTCTATAGATTGTGACATGGTAAGATTCTTTTGTAAATTAAGAGTAATTCTAGTTAAATTAATGTAGCGTATTTAAAAGATTCCTTCAGAGCTTGTTTGGCAGAGTGGAAAGAATAGAACATTTGTGTTCAGATCCACCAAATTGCTGTGTGACTTTATGGTGGAGAGAGAGGGATGGAGGGAGAGAAAGAGAGAGACAGAGAAAGAGGCAAAGCACTCCCCACATCTGTTGATTGATTCCCCAAATGGTCAGCTTGGGCTTAGTCTGGCCAAAGCCAGGAGCCAGGAACTCAAAGCAGGTATCCTGTGTGGGTGGCAGGAACCTAGTCACTTGAGCCATAACTGCTCCCTCCCAAGGTTCTCATTACTGGGAGGCTAGAGTTAGGAACTGGAGCTGGGAATCGAACCCAGGCACTCAGATGTGGGGCATGGGCATCCCCAAGGGTGGGCCGAATACCTGCTCCATATGGAGAATGTTGAATCTTTCTGTGCTCCACTTCATGTAATCACCTATAAAGTGGGAGCATGGCTACTGTGAAGATAATATATGACTGGGGTCTGGCACATGGTGGATAATAAATGATACCCATTAATCACCATCACAGTCTTTAGCAACCAGAGTTAACCTGGAAGGAGGGAATAGGATCACAAACAGTGCCTGCTGTGCTTCAGGATTTCTGTGGGGTGGAGATCAAATCAGCACTGTTGACCAAGTGAGTACTGTGCCTCAGAAGGACTCTTGATCAATCCCCTGTGTTCATCTAGCGATTCGGGCCCCCTGCGCATTGCAAAGACGCCATCACCACCAGAGGAGCCTTCACCCCTGCCAAGCCCGACAGCTAGCCCGAATCACACGCTAGCACCTGCGTCTCCTGCACCTGCCCGGCCCAGGTCACCTTCACAGGTAGGAAGAGATCAAATATATTAGGGACTGGAAGAACTCATGGGGAGGTGTCCCCATCTGGGATCATCCCATGGTGCTGGGCCTTAAGAGAAATCTGTCTCATCCAGGAGAGGGATGTGTGCAGCTTTAAGCATTGTGGTTGCCACTAGGGAATCCATCTGCTTTCCTTAATCACTCACCCCATGTTTGAGCTTGTTGGGACTTCTCACCACATCCATGGCTTCTCCTCTTCTACCATCCGTTGCTCTCAGAATCCTTTCTTTTTAAGGCTCCATTCAATCCTACCTCCCCCATGAAACATTTGGAACAGTTACTGTCAAGAAAAGCCATTGCATTAGTGTGTCCTTTCACACGCTCTTTTACCATTGTATTGCCCATGAGTAGCCGCTCAGTAAAACCGTCTGGAACAAATGTATGAAAAGAAATGGGAAGGGTCAGGCAGAGGTAATGAGAGGGAAAAAATGCCCCCCTTATGTTCCCAACTTTGGGTGAAAATAAGTTCCTGTAGGAAAACCTGAAGCCCCCAGTCCAAGGCAGGCTTTCATGTATGTGACTGAAACTCAGGAAAGTTGTAACAAGATGTGTGTAACCCAGGGGCCTCTGAAGTTCTCACTTTTCAAAATCTTGGGAAATGGAAGCTCCCTCTAGTCGATCTCGCTGATTCAAATGAAAAACTTGCTTGGTTTTAGTTTGAAATTCTAATTGACTGCTGACGTGAGAGATCATTTTCGGTTTATTTAGAGGAGTTACTACCTGAGTTTAACCTTCAGGGCCCTGCAGCCCCAGGCACAGGGCTTGTGTTGAGATGATGGATTCTCACAGCCTGAGTTTTCCCCCTTGGACCGTTGC
Source organism: Oryctolagus cuniculus (assembly GCF_051225735.1). Classification (NCBI taxonomy): domain Eukaryota; kingdom Metazoa; phylum Chordata; class Mammalia; order Lagomorpha; family Leporidae; genus Oryctolagus; species Oryctolagus cuniculus. The sequence goes on along the minus strand of NC_142882.1, from coordinate 65,049,289 downwards.
TTGTCCACAGAGCCACCCAAGTGGAGGACCTCGTTTCCTTGAGGTGGGGAGGCTTGTTTCCATGCTGAGATCTAAGTTTTCATCAGAGACCCATCTGTCCATCTCACTGGGTTGCTGTGACATTTCTGCATGTCTCTCATGTCATTAATATGTGGATCTAATGCTTCCTAGACAAGGAAAGGGCCTCCCGTCCCACCTCTGCCCAAAGTCACGCCAACGAAGGAACTACAGCAGGAGAACATCATCAATTTCTTTGAGGACAATTTTGTTCCAGAAATCAGCGTGACGACGCCTTCCCAGGTGAGTGCCTGGTTTGGGGCCAGGATGCCCATGAAAGACCTCGGGAGAGCAACGCTTTGGGGTCAGCTCTAAGAGAAAGCAGCAGATGTTAGAGCCAGCAACACAGTGTTAATCACCAGTCAGGTTTGCTTCCATTACTTGGGGTGTCTCGAGTATTCTTAAATACTTGTACAGTATTTTAAAATACCAATTTTTTAATTAAGAGTTGTGTACACTTATTTTGGAAAGATGGAAAAATACTGAAAAGTGTAAAAAGTATAAAATGAAGAATTTTATATTTGTTTAATTCCTGCCACTCCAACATACCACTGATAGGCTTTTGTATATTTCTTTTTAGTCTTTTTTAAATTTGCACTGATTTTATACCATAACGTTCAGATTATATTGTTATTTGTTCGTGACTTTTCTATTTAATTTTATTGAGTATTTTTCATCAGATAATAATTGTCTTTGAAAAACATATTTTAAAAGATTTTGTGTTATTCTTTTTTTTTGACAGGCAGAGTGGACAGTGAGAGAGAGAGACAGAGAGAAAGGTCTTTCTTTGCCGTTGGTTCACCCTCCAATGGCCGCCGCGGCCAGCGCACTGCGCTGATCCGAAGGCAGGAGCCAGGTACTTCTCCTGGTCTCCCATGGGGTGCAGGGCCCAAGCACTTGGGCCATCCTCCACTGCACTCCGTGGCCACAGCAGAGATCTGGCCTGGAAGAGGGGCAACCGGGACAGAATCCGGCGCCCCGACCGGGACTAGAACCCAGTGTGCCGGCGCCTCAAGGTGGAGGATTATCCTAGTGAGCCACGGCGCCGGCCATTTTCCTATTATTCTTATTTAATTGCTGATTCACTCCCCAGATGCCCTCAATGGCTAGGACTGGGCCTGGCCAACAGCAGGAGTAGGAAATTCGGTTCAGGTCTCTCATGCATGGCAGGAACCCAACTACTTAAGATATCGAGGGAGCACGAAGCTGGAATTGGGAGCTGTGCTGTGACACCCAAGCATTCCTGAATAGGATGCTTGCATCTCAACCAGCCTCTTAATCGCTGTACCAAATGCCGAACTGAAAAAAAAAAAAAAAAAAAAAAAAAAAAAACATGATTTCGCCATAGTATTCTATCAGTTATATGTACCAACCACTGATTATTGGCCACAAGTTGCTTCCAATTTTTCTGTTACTTCACCAGCGTGCAGGGGCATCTGTCTCTAAATTAATTCACGTTTGTGCTTTCTGTTATTTCTTTCATATTGATTTCTAGTAGAGTAAAGGAAAGTACAGCTAAAAGAAGGAAGCAATTTTAAGTCTTTTGCCTTCAGCAAGGTAGTGTCATTTACCTGATTAGGCAAGTTGAAAGTGCCAGTGTTTCCACCTGGGTGCCCATGCCCCACGCACAGCTGTCTGCAGACCTGCCCCGTGAGCAGCTGAGTTGTCTCATTGACTCAAAAATAGTCCTAAGTTCAATGCTACTCTAATGTCATTGAAACCACCCCTGTTTTACCAGAAGTCTCCAGAGAAGTCATGTCAATACCATTTCCTCCAGTGTTCTCAGGGTTAGAAATAATATTCATTTTACAAGCGGTGCTAACGTAGTACTGTAGGTACTGAACACGTCAGTAAGCAACACTGTGTGCAATATCTCAAGTATAATCACACCCTGTTGGTAATAGTAGTGATGGCATATTAATAATAACAGGGAGCTCAGAAGATCAAAACTCCAGAACAATGCAGTGGCAAATCACCATTTGGCATCCCTTTCAAGATATTTACCAACAGACACAATACTTTGAACCATTGTTTTACTTCTTTGGTTGTTTATTCGAGATGTTGTTTGGTAAGCTCATTAGGGCTGAAGTGTGAGTTTGTAGCCGCTTTGATTGGGGGTGGGGATTGTGTTTATCAGCCTGTGGGTATGTTGTGTGTCTGTGGGCACAGAGACCCTGCCAAGGATGGCTGTTGTAGAGCCTCATGGTCTTTACCCAGCACTTCACAGTGACCCTGGCACCAAACTTGGGAGGTTTCAGGTTCCACCCTGTGACTTGTATTTTCACCTACCCAGCTTCATTGTCTTTCTGCCTATGTGAATTTTCAAATTGAGAATTTTTTTAGGGTGACATTACCCTAACTTGGTTAAATTTCGCCTGGGCCCTCCAAAAGTATCCTCTTAATCACATCACAAGTTAGGGACTTTGGTTTCCAGCAAGCCTGTGTACTTAGCTGAGGCCAGTCAAGTAGGAGGCAACTGAAGGAAGGAGTATGTGGCACAGACTGGCTCTGAAGGAAAGAGGGGGTTCAGACGTGTTCTGTTATTTTAAATGTCATTTATGGTTTGCAGGCTCATAGATAAGGACCCTTCATGGTATGGACAGGGAGAAGGGGAAGGATCAAAACACTTTTCAAATTACAGGTGCCAGGAGAGACCCCCAGGTCATTCTGGGTGCATTACCATGTGCTGATCCATTGAGGGAGAGTGGTGAGAGAAGTCAGGGGCTGGGGGAGAGGAAAAGGGAGCATCCTACCAAACAGAAGCACCCTGCAGCTGCGGCTCCTGTGAGGATGCAGCCCCCTGGTCCAAAGGCTACTATCTCGGGTGTGCCAGTGATTCAGGCCCTGATCCCAAAGCTCCTGTCCGTCCACACCTTTCATAACTTACCAGGTGTCACTTCCTTTAGTTGGTCAGGTAACTTCAAAAGAACCAACCATCTGAGACGTTATGAGCCTGCACCTTTTGGGGGTTCAGCCCCAGCCTCCTTTATATTGTTTTCTTTTAGTCTTGGAGGAGAAAGAAGAGGGTTTATATTATTTTTTTTTTCTGAATCTGAGAAGCAACCTGGCTCCAGCAGCTGGACCACAGAGAATTATTTGAAATCTTTCCATTGACTAATCTGCTCTAGTCTTATGACAAAATTCAAAGACAGGGGCCTGTGTTAGGGCGTAATGGGTTAAGCCACCACCACCTATAATGGCAGCATCCTATATGAGTGCCAGTTCGAGTTCCAACTGCTCCACTTCTGATCCAGCTTCCAGCTGTTACACCTGGAAAGGCAGCAGAGGATGTCCCAAGTGCTGGGGCCCTTGCCTCCACATGGGAGACCCAGGTGGAATTCCAGGCTCCTAGCTTTGGCCGGGCCCAGTTCTGGCCATTTGGGGAGTAGACCAGCAGATGGAAGATCTCTCTATGTCTCTCCCATTCTATGTAACTCTGCCTTTCAAATAAAATAAAAAAATCTTTTAAAAAATTACACATTCTCTTATAAAAGATGCAAAGACAAGGAGTGAAGCAAGCTTTGTATTTCAGCCTACTTTCTGGCTTATTGTGTGAGATAATTGAGCCGTGTTTAAAAATATGCAGAGGCTGCCTTTTTCTGAAGGGTCTTTACAATGTCCTCCATTGTGTGTTCCTCAGTGATCAGAGATGTTGGAAGCCATTGAAATCCACATGGTGCAAATCCATGAGCATCAACAGAGTACTACAGAGAATTAACAGATTTTTCTCCAGGGGAATATCCTGCTAAGTCAGGTGTATATCACGATGCTACTTATAATTGGACTGTATTTCAAAATAGTGTGGCTTACTGTCTTCCAGACTTAGAGCTGCTGGACATAAACACATGTATAAGAGGGTCTCCAAAAGTTCATGGAAAATCCTTACTATGAGAAAACTACATTGATTTCAATATTTTGCACCAAAGAAACCTATCTTTTAATTCCATTTTTCATGAACGTGTTGATGTCCCCTTAAACATGTGCTTATAATATTAGATGTATCGAACAGGTGATAGGTCACACTACATTTAAGAGAATGAATCATACTGGGAACAATGTGTTTGGCAGTGCGTAGGTAAATGGGTAAAAGAAAATAAATAACAGTCTGGAAAAATGAGATGCCAGCTGAACGGAAGTGGAGGGTTGAAAGCCAAACAGTTGAGATGTCTGAAGAGCTTTTCGTCCTGATACATTTAGTGCTGTGGACTAATCCATCTGCAGTTTAGCTTCGCATTTTTTTTCTGAGTCATCCTACATTCACATGTCCCCCTTTGCTGTTTTTACCATGCACTTAATGGAGAAGAAAGTGTTTGTGTTAATCCTGCCCAGGAGCTCAGAATACAGGGAGTGACATACACCTGATTCCTGATGGATTTGAGGTGCTTGTCCATCCAGGTCATCATGATGGTGCTTCCCTCTTTGGTTCTGCCTTGGGACTGAACACAGAAATCCAGCAGGCCTGCAGAGCCCTCTAATGGCCCAAACCTTAACTAGAGCATGGAAGTTTCTCTGAGAAATGCTCCTGCCCACTCCAGGGGAAATACCTGCTTGTCAGACCAAAAGGCTTTACTGGGTCTTAGTTTACAGAAAAAGAACTAAAGAATAAGTTCATCTTTTCCTATTTTTCCATCCCAACAAGTATTAAATAGAAAACCTGTGCATGTGTGTGAATTATTCTTAGAATAGCATTTTCCAAAGTGAGCTCTTGAGCCCTGGCCTTGTTAGATGCTGGGAAGCAGGGTCTGCTCATATGAGACTAGGAAGGGCCTCATCCTCTTGCTTCCTCATGGTTCAGGTCAGCATTTTCAAGATTCTTGAAGAGTTCTGTAGAACCCGTTTACTGTCTGTCAACTCCTTAGGGCCTTGCAGGATGCCGTAAACGTAGGTAGGCACTCAAACAGATGAACAATAGGAGAACAGTTGATCAACTTGGGGGTTGGCTGAAAGGATCTGCACTGCACTCTTCCTTTAAGGCTGTATCATAAATCTTAAGGAACGAATGCTTGACACCATCATTTTAAATGATTCTAACATCACAAATGTGCACTTGCTTGGATCCTCTCATTGTACTGTAGTTAAGGCCTTTATTCACATTATCTGTAATTATCCCACTTTAGCAATCTTGTTATAGGTTTACAACCACAAAGGTAAATTTCACTAAGCCACTGATTCATCATAATTATTGATCAAATGCTAAAAACTTGACTCACTGCTAGATATTATAAATGATTTTGTGATCCATAGGTGACAGTTATTTATGTTACATGAAAAATAATGTTCCTAAAATCTTTAATCAAATTTTCTGTCTTAAGCTTCCCATTTGGCCCTCTTGTCCTCATAGGGAAGTTGTGAGAGTCCAGCACAATACCTGGGATGTAGTAAATGTTCTAAAAATATTTTAAAGAAAGGATAAAAGATGAAAAACCTATGGAAAAAGTAGTACCTATGGCCTCATGGTAATCCAGTTCACTGTGTTACAACTTAAGAAATCAGTGTGTGTGTGTGTGTGTGTGTGTGTGTGTGTGTAGGAGGAGTGTGCATGGGTGGTTACAGCTGGGGATCACGCGATTTGGAGCCTGTTAGTTCTGAATGTTTTGACCCTGTAGGGTCAGTTGCAGTCTGTTATCTGTTATCCTTATAAAAATGATGCCTCAAAGGTGTATGACTAATGTAAAAAATTAGTGAATAGTAAATATTCCCTTGTTACTTAGGTATTTATCTTATTTCAAACTTGTAATACTTTCCTTGGGAAACAAACAAGAGAGAACTCCCCTCTACCGATTCTCTCCCAAGTGCTTGCAATAATGGAGGCTGGGCCAGGTTTAAGCCAGTAGCCAGGGAGCCCAATGCAAGTCTCCCATGTGAGTGGCATGTCCCCAACTACTTGGGTTGTCACCTGCTGCCTCCTAGGATGCACGTGAACGGGAAGCTGGAATGTGGAGCAGAACCAGGCCTCACATCTGAGCACTCTGACCAAAGTCTTTGCCAGGCAAAGAACCACCCACGTATCATTTTAAATAGCAACAGGAGATATGCCATAGTGAGGTTAACTCACCTCCTATGGTCAGATTTTTTCCTTTTCCCCCTCTTCTTAATTAGCTCTGTTGATGTGTGATTGGGAGCTTACAATTTGATAAATTTTGACATATGAACATACTGATGAGATGATCACCAGAATGAAAATGACTATATTTGTCACCCCCAGAAGTTTCCTGTGTTATTTTATTATCCCTCCTTCTCCTCTCTAGCTGCTCCACTCTCTCCAAGCGAACATTAACCTTTTCTCTGCTGTGCATTAGCATGCATTTGCTAGAACTTTATGTAAACGGAATCATAGTCTGGACCCTGTTTGGCCTTTCATCCAGCAACATTATCATGACATTCCATCATGTAGCAGCACATGTCAGTAGTTCATTGCTTCTTATTAGTATTCCATTATATGGGAATGCCACCATTTATCTTTTCATCTGTGATGTGGATATCTGATAGATACAGTTTCGGGGGCTATTATAAATAAAGGTACTGTGGACACTGTGCACATTTTTATGTATACATGTCAATGCCCTTGGATAAATATGTATGAATAAACTGACTAGATCATATAGTGGGAATAAGGTTAACTTTTTAAGAAATACTCCATTTTTCTAAAGTGGTTGTGCTATTTTGGTTCAATCAGCATTACATAAGAGTTCCACTTTTCTACATCCTTACCAACACTTGGCATGATTAGTCTTTTCACCTTTAGGCAGTCAAGTGGTATTTCATTTTGATTTTAACTTGGATTTCCCTAATCACTAATGTTGTCAAGTATATCTTCATGTACTCATTTGACATCTTTTTTTTTTTCTCTTTGGTGAAATACCTTTAAAACCTTTGCAAATGTATTTTGTTTTTATTTATTGATTGAGTTTTGAGAGTTATGTATTTGGGTCTCAGATATAATTTGCAAGTATTTTCTCTCAGTGTATAGCTTGTCTGTTTATTCTTGTAAGTATCATTTTAAAAAGAATTTTTTTGTTTTTCTGATCTTAAAATCACAAAGGTTTTTCCTTATGTTTTTCTACAAATATTGTGGCTTTAGAAATTACATTTAGATCTGTGACCAATTTGGGGCTAATTTTTGTATGTGGTGCAAAGCATGAGCGATTTTCAAAAAGTTTATGGAAAATACATTTATGGAAAAAACTATAAATGAATTGTAAAAATTTTGCACCAAGATATATTTGTCATTTAAATTTTTTTCTGCGACATTTGAAGTCCCATTATATTGTTTGAATTTTATTTCTTTACATATAGTGATTCAGTTATTGAAAAGCCTGTCCTTATGCTATTGAATTGCCTTCGTACCTTTGTGTAAAGTTGGTTTTCCACACGTGTGGTTTTGGTTCTGGATTCTGCTTTTGCATTGACCTGTTTGCCTGCCTTTGTGCCAGTGCCATGCTGTCTTGGTTACAATCATTTTACGATGTCTTAAAATCAGGTAGGATCAGTCCTTCAACTTTGTTCTTTTTCAGACCTGTTTTTTACCTCTAGGTTCTTGGAATTTCCATATGAATTTTAGAATCACTTTGTAAATTTCTTTTCTATTAATTTTTAAATTTTTTTATTCTATTACTTTATAAATTTCTACTCCCCCCCCCCCCCCCGCCACACACACCAAGAAATCCTTCTGGGATATTGTGTTAGTTTCCTGGAACTTCCATCACAAAAACAGTAAACAGAGTGGGTTAAAAACAGCAGAAGTTTATTCTCAGGTAGTTCTGGAGGTCAGAAGTGCAAGCTCTCTGAAGGCTGTAGGGAAGCTTCCTTTCCTCTCCCTCACTGCGCGTAGTTGCAGGCAGCTTAGTGTCCCCTGGCTTGCAGATGTCTCACTCCAATCTTGGCCTCCATCATAGCACAGCATTTTCTCTGTGTGTCTTCTTTCTATAGGATTCCCTTTGTGTCTGTCTATCTTAATTGTCCCGTTTTGTAGGATACCAGTCGTTGGAGTAGGGCCCACCCTAATTCAGTATGACTTCATCTTTATTTCACTACATCTGCAAAGCTGTGATTGGTGACACTCCCAGGTTCTAGATGAGCAGCATGTGGGGGACCCTGTTCCATCCAGTACAGAGCTGGTGGGTACTGCAGAACTTCCAGTGGCCCTCTGCAGACTCTGACTGAGAGATGTGGTACTGAGGTCTCAGTGGCAGGCTGGACGGGCAGTGAGGTCAGAAGCCGCTGACTGACCGAAGCCCTGCATCCGCTCGTTCCAGCTGTATCCATGAACTACATAGATATAGCAACAATAACCTTGACCAGCCTGTCTTCCTCCTTCCTCCAAAGGGGAGGCCTCTGTACTCTATGCTTTGGTAAGGATTCTGTTAGGCAATGCAGATACAGTGCAGTTTGAAATGCTTTAGAGAAGTCAGTACTCTTTTCATCGTTAGACTGCACCAAAATGTGTTAACGTGCGGTAATACTCATGTGGAACCTTAGTGCCTTGTTGTGACATAGTCAGTGAAGCCACCACCTGTGACAGTGGCATCCCATATGGGTGCTGATTCAAGCTCCAGCTGCCCCACTTCTGATCCAGTTCCTTGATAATAAACCTGGGAAACAGCAGAAGAAGGCCTCAGTCCTTGGGCCCCTGCACCCACGTGGGAGACCCAGAAGAAGTTCTTGGCCCCTGGCCATTGTCGTCATTTGGGGAGTGGACCAGCAGATGGAGGCAATCTCTCTCTTGCTCTCTCTTTCTCTTCCTCTCTCTGTCACCCTAAAACTGTCTTTCAAATGAAATAACATATGTATAACTAAAATTTAAAAATAAAATTTGAGCCAATATGAAAGTTGATGGAAAACAAAATTCATGTAGATTTTGAAGAGGAACAAGGGAGTAAGTTTGTGATTGTACTTACTAAAAAAGAAGGAAACTCAGAATACCATTATCTTTGTGAAATTTTATAAAGCTTATATTAGGAGTAATCATGATACAAATTAGAAATATTAAGGCTAATAGCACGAAATATAAGCAGCTTTCCTTCTGCAATGAATACTGATATACTGACGAAAGTATTAATTTATTATGCACATCTCTCTCAGCTTCTCATAGATTTCTAGGTTTTAAAAATTTTATATATGACCAATTTTTTAAAAAGATTTATCATATTATTTATTTGAAAGTCAGATTTACACAGAGAGAAGGAGAGGCAGAGAGAGAGAGAGAGAGAGAGAGAGGTCTTCCATCCACTGGTTCACTCACTAATTGGCCACAATGACTGGAGCTGTGCCAATCTGAAGCCAGGAGCCAGGAGCTTCTTCTGAGTCTCCCACGTGTGTGCAGGAGCCCAAGGACTTGGGCCATATTCTGCTTCTTTCCCAGGCCATAGCAGAGAGCTGGATTGGAAATGGAGCAGCCGGGACTCGAACCAGTACCCATATGAGATGGTGGCACTGCAGGCAGTGGCTTTACCCACTATGCCACAGCACTGGCCCCAGTGACCAATATTTTTAAGGAATTTATTAATATATTAGATTCTCAGGGTCACAGCAAATCAATGATAATTACTACAACACAATCATCATATTAATGCAATATTAATACAAAAGGAACACATTCAATGTAGGTCATAGATACAATTCTAAGAATATAATGCTAACCTTCCTCCCTCTCTCATCTTTCTTTATATTTTTAAAATATTTGAGATAACAGATTTTTAATTTATGTTATATTCAAATGTTTAATATTCCACTAAATAAAGAGTTCAACAAGTAAAAAATAAAAAGACTATATTTCAGTAGGAATATCTGCAAGAGTCATAAGCAATATTCAGTATTTTTTATGGACTTATTTACTTATTAGAAAGGCTGAGTTAGAGAAAAACAGAGAGAGGGAGAAAGAGAGTCTTCCATCTCCTGGTTCACTCCTCAGATGGCCATAACAGAGCTGGGCCAGGCCAAAGCGAGGAGCCTGGAACTCCATATGGGTCTCCCATGTGGGTGGTAGAAGCCCAAGTACTTGGTCCATCTTCTGCTCCCTCTCTAGGCACATTAGCAGGGAGCTGGTTTGGAAGTCGAGCAGTCTCGACTCTGATCAGCAATTGTACAGGATGTTGGCATCACAGACAGCAGCTTAACCCGCTATACCACAGCACCAACCCTGTGACAAATATTAATGTAAATAGCTTCTGTTCTTTAAAGTCTTTCTCTAAACATCACTTTCCAAAGTGCAGTGCTTTACCCATTGATGTGACCTTCCAGGTTCTAGAAAGCAGAATGGTACAAAAATGAAGTTTCTGTCGAATGCTAAAAGCATGTAACTTGAATTGTGTGAGAAGTGACCCCAGTTCTCCTCCCTGTAGTTTCTGGAGACTTTGTCAGCCCTGTCCCTTACTGTATAACATCCCGAGTCAAGGACAACTTCAAGGCCACATTGTCTTCTTATATTATGATACCACAAGTAAATGAACAGATGTTCATATTTAGCTCAGATTTTTCTGTTATTATTATAGCAGGACTTTCATTCTATCTATTTGTGTCACCATGTTTTTAACCCAAGTGTGTTATTAAGATGGAAGCTCATTTTGCAGTGAATGTTGGAATACCTGTCCTCACTGTCCACCTTTCCCTCTCTGTCTCTCAAATACACGTGTGTATTGTTGAAATGAACAGTATTAAGGATAAAGAATGGATCACAGGGTGTTAAATCAAGGCAGAGGGTACCACTAAGAGAATGGGCAGGTGTGATGTAGTCAGCAATACACATGGTTCCTTCTTTTTTAAATGTTAGTCTCATGACAGGGAGTTACTAGAGTGACCCATTTTACGCATGGGGTCACCTGTAATCTTTGATCCAGGTTCTCTGAGCTAACAGAGAAGGACATTCCTTGCAGCTTGCTGGTGTTAACACTTATATCTCAGGAGCTTGTTGATTTGACCCAGAACTGGGTAAAGGAAGGTACTGGAGCCTGGACTTGTTTCAGAGCGGATTGGGATATGGTTGGCTGGAGGTCATTGTTGCCGTCTCACCACCTTTAGCTGAGTGACTCTGGGAACATGAGAATGAGCCACCTGGATGGTAAAGGACTGGGAATATCAAATGATGGGAGGGATTCTACAGGAGCCGTGCTAGGAAGTCTAGTCAGCTTCAAGCTCACGCATGTGTTGTTTTAGCAGAATGAAGTCTCTGAGGTGAAGAAAGAGGAGACGCTGCTGGATCTGGACTTTGACCCTTTCAAGCCTGAGGTCGCATCTGCTGGCTCTGGGGGCGTCACCCACTCACCCATGTCTCAGGTATCAGCTGTTTTTATTTATTTATTTGTTTTGGATGTCTCAGGATGATATTTCATAAATCTTTTTTTAAAAAAACTATTTATTTATTTGAAGGGCAGAGTGAGAGAGAGAGAGAGAGAGCAAGAGGGGTTAAGATCTTCTATCCTCTGGTTCACTCCCCAAATGGCCACAGCGGCTGGAGCTGGGCTGATCCGAAGCCAGGAGCTGGGAGCTTCTGCCAGGTCTCTCATGTGGGTGCAGGGGTCCAACCACTTGGGCCGTCTTCTTCTGCTTTCCCAGGCTCATTAGCAGGGAGCTGGATTGGAAGTGGAGCAGCCGGGACTCAAACTAGTACCCATATGGGATGCCAGTGCTTCAAGCAGTGGTTTTACCTGCTATACGCCACAGTGCTGACCCCCTTCATAAATCTTAGTAAGCCTGATGGTGACTCTCCCGTTCAAATGAATATGATCTACTTTTCTTTTTGGTTGACCAATATTTCCTTATAGAAAAAAGGGGTAGCCAGAGAACCATATCAGTATTAATTATTCTAACCCTCCCCAGCCCTTTAGCTTTCTCTACCCACAGATCCGTCATAACTGTACGTTCCTTTTCCCCCAGGATTTCTCTGTCACAGAGTAACTGTTAATGGGGCCCCACTTGGCACACTACGGTGTGCTGGTTTGGGTGATTTGGCATTATAACTTCCCTAAAAAACACTGTCTCCTTGCTGTGGGTTGACTCATCTTACTGTTTCCTCTACTTCCCTTCCCCGTATTTACAAGACATGATCGAAGTAGCCAGGAAGCCTTCCTGGGCAGGCATGTTTTCCAGCTTTGATGGTTGTGAATGTGACAGTGTTAGGCAGAATCCTCCGTTCTGTGCTCCTGCTCAGTGTGGAGTTGATCTTGTTTCCCAAGGCGTGACCTTTCCCAGCCCTTCCCCACTCTCAGTGTTTCTCCATTGCAGCCGTCATTGTCACGTCTTCCTCTGTCAGAGGCACACGGATGACTTACAGGTGATTCCTCTGAAATCTGGTTTAAATCATCTCTGCTAATGGAAGGAAGCTAAGGCAAAGTCTGTTAAAGCAGAGGGGTGTATATAAGTATTTTGAATGTAGTTGAGGTCTCATTTGAGTTTGGGTAAGTCTGAAGTGTTCAAACACACTTCAAGTTAATTACTGAGAGTGGACTGTGAAGCTCAGCTTAGAATTGGTAGACACCTGCTCGAGGTCCTGGTCTTGAAGCCTTGTTGGTACTTTCCAGTCGACTGCTGGGGAACAAGCAGCTCAGTATGAACCTCAACAAATAAGATTTCCTCCATCTAATCTATGCTTTGTTGTGGAATGCAATTGAGTTTCTAAAGGCATCCATTTTGTAACACAAGAACAACAAAAGTCTAAAATATTAAGAAAATTCAAGATGAACTAGACCAAACACTAGTCTTAAAGATCATTTGAAAAAAAATAGTCTCTTAGGTAAATGCTTCAGAAAGCTGTTAACAGTTCTGGGAGGTTCGTGATGTGCATGTGAGCATTAAAGGATCCGAGAAGTCCTGAAATTAGGAAATCTGGTCAGATTCATTTAACTTAGAGTTTCCCAATTTTGTTTGACCTCAAAAACCTGACTTAATGAAGCTTTTCTGAACATTCATTGGAATTTCTCTGAAACATACTTTTGGTTATGTTAAAGTGGTAATTGTCAGCACTTGAGGGGTCAGCCTTGGTATCCAAGAACAGTAGAGAATGAACATACCTATAATTCTGTATTTTTCCTTCTAAGAGCTTTCTCACAGAATAGACAGCCAGCCAAGTTCATGGGACTTCCTTGAACTTATTCCCCTTAGTTCACTACTTCAGTGGCAGAGACAAGGTGTCCGTGGAGGCTACTGTGATGATTTGTAGGAGATTCCACATTTGTCTGTAAGTTGGAATCAAGAAAGAGACTCTTATATCAGTTCATTATTAAATTATTACGTATAGCGTGGGACTTTGTGCAGACATACTATGAAGATATTCTTTCAGAATTCTTTACAAGAGTGCTTAGTTAAATCTTCACCAGTCTCAGTGCTGAAGGAAGCACATTACTCTAGTTAGGGCAAGCCCTGTGGGTCCTCTGTGTCTTTCCCTACAGCCTGCTGGTGGCTGTACTTGAGTCACTGCACTCTGGGCTCATCCTGTGATCCAGTTTTAATGGTATCTCTCCTCTTTCACCAAGAAAAAAAGTCTTAAGCTGCAAGGAGTGCAACATAGTGCCCTTAGAATCCGCCAGCGTTCTTTCCCCTTCACTCAATGTGATCTCCTTTACCCATTGCCTGACCCCGTGTTCCCACTTGATGTTCTTGCTGCTAGCAGATCACATCCTCTTCTGATCTCCAGCGGTGCCCACGTGGGCTAACACGGCCTGAGCATTGATGAACACGATGTTTCACATTGCTGCCTTCCCTTGGAGGAGAAGCTGGTGCAGACTGCATTATGCAGAGACATGCAGTAGCTTTTATGATCTGCGATTCTTATGGGGACATGAAGCAAGGAAGCAGAAATCAGCCAGATGATCAGAGAAATGCATATCAGATGTAGAAGAACTTGTGTGACAAGCTGTGGCTTTCAATGGGGCTCTTCTACCCTCCTGTCTCACTCTAGGAGAAGGCGCTAAGCAGGAAGCCAGCCAGGCTGCCAGGATGCAAAGCGGGTGGTGCAATGCAGTTAGAATGTGCACAGATCAGCTGTCAGTCAGAATCCCAGGACCCACTTTTGACACCAACTAAGACATCTATAGCTGCATCTGGAAACTGTCCTGTCTTTAATATGATATTGCTAGAAGGCTTTCTAGTTTGCTGCTCGCATTTAGTGATTTAATACAAGTGCAACAATGTGAATCCATTCTAATTGCAAAGACATGGGCATTAAGTGATGTAGCTTTAGTGGTTGTTCTCAATCATTAAGGGAATAAGAATGAGAACCTCATCCACAGTGGAGGTCATTTGAACCATCTGGATTCATTCTCCAAGATCAATAAGTTTTGCAAGTAAAGTGCCAGTGGTATGTGTAATTAATTTATATGTCTTAAGGGGCGTATATGTGATGGGGAATAGCATTAGCAGTAACCAGGATCTACATTTCCTCAGAAAAGAGCTGAGCTCTAGTATCTGAACATTTTGTTGACTTCATTTTAATGATAGGTTTGTGTATCTTCAAGTCATTCCTTTCATCGTGTTTCTGTAGTTTTATATTTGCATAACAAAAGGCAAATTGAATAGACTTTGTGTTATACTATATATAGTAGTCTGTACTGTAGCTGTTAGTCACATATGGCTATGTAAACTTGAATTCCATAAAATTATGTAATACTGAAAACTTAACTACCCTAATACATTTCAAGTGCCAATAGTCACATGTGACAGTGGTTACCATATTGGATAGCATAGATATGGAACAGTTCCATCAACAAGGAATATTCTATTGAGCTAACTGTACTAATTCTTTAAAATGTTTATGATTTCAAGAACTTTTATCACCCTAGCACATCACACATGCTTGAGACTCGTATATTAACAGTATTTTTGTTTGTTTGCTTCCAGACATTGCCTTGGGACCTGTGGACGGTAAGAATCGCCAAGAAATCTACTTTCATGTTTTTAAGAAATTTTTATATGTACAGTATAAAGTAAAGCCAAGTTGAATATGGGTGTTATCATACATCTTGATCCCTAGAAATTTGGAAAACATATTGCGTTTTGTTTCACTTGTGATAGAAGAGCTGTACATTTATATGATAATGTAGTCCCCTGAAACAGTCATTGGGCCCCTGAAGGTTCTGTGTTACTAGAACCTGGAGATGCTTTTGAAGAAAGGAGTAGGAGTGGCCCAGAGTCTTGGGTAGTGGTGTCAAGAATGTGGCGTTGTGTCTCTTGGCTTCTTCCTGTGGTGACTGGCGGCCAGAGCAGCTGTTGTGAAGGACATGCGCATATGTGGTTGCCGTTAAACAAAATACAAGCAAAGTGTGCGTGAAAAAGTGGAAGCGATGGGTTCCTGTGCCCATGGGATCACTCTTCCCATTGTTATGGTCAGTGGAGCTTGGTTGGCGTTTGAGCATCAGAGCCAGACAGCTCTTAGATTTAAGTCCAGACTACTGCTTAGAATCTTGTCACTTTGAGTAGTATCTACAACTCTTAGAAGCCTCACTTTTTCTCATCTGTAAAATGAGAGTACAAGCAAAACCCATCTCCGAGAATTAACTCAAACAATATCTGTAGAGTGTTTAGCCCAAGGCCTGTTATATACCTATAAGAGGTAGATACTGTCAACCAGTGTTATTTGTTCCACTAACCTGATGTGCCAAGATGAGCACTCCAAAAAAACCCAGAAACAGAGACATGAACAGAGCTCTGTGGTGGCCCAGCTGGTACCCTGAGAGTCCCTTATTCATACCTTGTAGAGCCTCACATTCCTTGGTGGTAGGCTTTTGTTGTAGAAAGGCCCTGGTCAGGAGGTCTTAAGCACCAACTTAAGCTTTATGTTTTGTTATATCTAGTGAGACAACAACAGGAAAGTTTGATAGATCTAGCCATTGGTGGGCCTGGTCTTCTGAAGTGACATTGCTACCTTTTCTCCCCTTAAAGCAAAAAGGATGACTGTCCCCTTCCCTCCTGCAGTAGCGGGTTGGTGCTGTGCTCTTTAGGATTCTTGGATCCCAGAGGATAGCTCCAGAGAAGAGTGACAAATGTTGGTTGCAACCACCAGGGACTAAGTTGTATCTTTTGTACGGAGTTGGTTTTGCTTCTGTGTTTACAAAAAGAGGTAAATGGGTTGATATTCAGGACAGTTGAATTATAACCTGAACTCTGTGTTAATTTTCTTAGAGGTTAAAGAGGCTATGCAATTGTTGTTACTCTGATATTTTGTATCTTAGTTGGAGCTGTAGCACATTTCTAACCCTATCTTGTAAGGGTAATAAGAAGGAATAGGAAACTTGACTACTTCAGAGGACAAACTTACTGGAATGGTAACAATCTCAAGAATGCCAGATGGTGGCTTGCTGCACATAATTGCTCTCAGTTCACAGTCTTTGCAGCTTCCAAGGGGTTTTCTTTGTGTGCAGCAAATAACTTCTATGTTGGGGGAAGAACATCAAGAGAACCCTTCAGGCAGTCAGAATGTTATATCTCATCATTCTCCCTCTAAACATCCTCTTCCCTCAGAGGCAGAACCAAGTTGAGGATGAACTTGTGGGAGAGTTTATAAGTATTCTAAGTATATATCACCTGATTCCATGCAATTTCTTTTCCTTTAGTGTTCTTATTCTCATGTTTTTCAGACTTGCTTATTTATTTGAAACTTCCCATCTCAAAATCTGTTAAAGCTACAGAACATTCTAGTTGATGCTACAAAATGATACATCTCACTTTGTGTGTGAATTGTGTCTTTTCCATAGCAGTCATAAGTAATTTTGAAACAAAAATTATCCTATCACAAAGCAAGTTGTAAAATTTAATCCTAAACTCTTAAAATTCACTGCCTTCAGTAGAATGTTGACTTGGGACAGCATGGGATTTTAATGTGCCTGGGAATTATTTCTCTTCTCTTGTTTTATTATTCTCTCTCTCTTTTTTTTTATCTATACAGACAAGCACTGATTTGGTACAGCCGGTAGGTAAATATCCAGGAAATGCTGGATTTTGTAAAATTTTATATTCATTATGTTATATAGAATGATTTTTTTCCTCCATGGCATTGATAGTCATAGATTTAACCTTGAGCCATTTAATTTTTAACGCTTTCTAGTTTTCTTTAACTTGGTGCTACCCTATTAACAAGTTTGTCTTTCTCATCAAATCTTCTCACGCCTATCTCATCTTATTTTTTTTTCTTTGCTCTTCTGCATACTGTAAAGACTGATTCTTCAAAAAGTCTTTCCTTGTGTAACCTGATCATGGAGGAAAATCCAGAGAGTGGGTTGGCCGAAGAAATTCAAAGATCTCAAAATGATATAGGCGCTTGTACATGGGGCCCTGATGCTAGCACAGACAGTGTCAGCCAGGAAATTACCCCAGGTGCATCTCAAGAGGACTCTGCATCTCTCTCTGGAGCACAGCAGGACATGAGATTATCTACTGCAATGCTCCCTGCTGCTGATTGGCCCACGGTAGCTGAACAGGGTGACCATGACCTGGGCCCAGCCCCTCCAGATGGAAGTGAGCAAGTGTCGCCTGTTCCCACGGCTGGAGTTGCCGCCGCTGCTTGTGTGGAAGTGGAACAGCCACAGGACTTGCTTGATTCAGACGTTCCAGCCGTGGTGACACCTGAGCTATTCAGAGAAAGGCATGAAGATGTCCAGAAGTCAGATGAAGAAGAAGAGAGACAGAAGCTTGAAGACTCTATGTGGGCAGGTGTGGAGACAAGTCAAAAGGTAGACACTGGAGTTATTGATAACAAGGCACTGGGAGGTGAAGAGGAATTTGAAGAGAAAGCACAAGAAAGTGCAGGAAATGGAAAAGTAGACCTTGAGCCTATACGAAAGCAAGATCAGGAGACCTTGAAAATTAATGGAGTGGAAACTAGGACAGATCCAGGAGCGGGGTGTAAAGAGAGTATAAAAACCAATCAAGATTATTTTGAAGAATCTAGCTTGTTAGAGGAAGGCATGGGAAGAGTAGACATGGTAGAGGAATTTAATGACAGGGACCAAGGGCTACCTGATGAGATTCAAATAGGAATTAACAATGGTGAACTTACAGAGAGCTCTGGAGCTAACCCTTCCAGTCACACAGATGCCTTGAATCTACCTCTTCAGACCAACTCTGAACCTGATATTGAAGATGCCAGCCGTGAGGGATGGGAGTTAGCTAGAAAAGACATAGAGGAAAATTTAATAGATGCTCCCAACCATTCTGTGATATATCACCAAGCACAGGGCAGTGCAGATACTGCAGAAATTCAGTGTGAGACTGTGCCAAATGTTTCTGGAGGTGACAGGGATAAAAATCAGGCAGTTGTTTTAGCAAAAACACTTGAAGTGGAAGTTCAGTCTAGGATTGACCTTAACTTTCTGCTGGGAGCTAATGCAAACAGAAGAGATTTGTGTTCATGTCAGGCAGCAGATTCATTAGTAGAGGGGTCTGATGGTACAGTGACCGGGAATTGTAGTCATTCCATTCACTTGCCAAACATTGTAAAGACAGACTCTTGGGGAACAGATCCAGGTCAAAACTGGCAGCCACGCTTGGATTCAGCAATGAATGACATGGACATATCAGGATTCTCTAGTGTTCCAGATGGCCAAACAAGCGGACTTGCCAGTTGGCCAGATTCTGTTAACCATTGTCCTGTCAGAGATATGGGAGGCTTAGATAATTGCTGGGAACATTTACATATAGTTGAGAGCAAGAGAGGAGTGCAGATGGACTTACTAGCAGGTGCATCTGGGGAACAAGCCATTGCTAGCTGCTCAGCAGAAAGTCAGGAGATAGCTAGACCATTGGTTCTGGGAACCTCCTGGAACACTAGCACTGAGAGTTCTGCTAGCCCCCAAGACAATGACATCAGCAACTCAGATTTATCTGAAGATGAAATTGCTAACCAGAGATATGGATGGTTGTACCAAGAAATAGAGGCTGATAAAGATGAGGTACTTACCCCAATTTGTAGTATAGACTAGCCAAAGACTTCTGTAGGTTCTGTTTTTTCCTAATGTCTCTCACCTTCTTCATTATCCATCACTATCTTCTCCGAGGCCTGAATGTCATGTTCCTCTTGAAACCTGTGCAAACCAAACACAAATAGGTTGACAAAAAAAAAAAAAAAAAAAGTATCCCTGTAGCACAATGAATGTGTTGGGCGTTAAGGAGTATCTATTTTATCATCCCATTTTCTGAATTGATTCTTTGTATTTTCACTTTTATCTTCCAGGCACTAAAAATGTGCCAGGTCAACAGTAGTGCAGATTAATTTACCTTTCCTAAAATGGAAGTTTAGTTTCCAGTAAGAACACATGAGATGTTAGAACCCAGGGCCGTTGAAATTAGAGTGACATAATTTCTGTTCATCAAAATGATGTGTTATAGAAACACTGGAAGAGCTTCCTCCAGATTCTGTCAGTGGCCTGGGGAAAGTTATTGACCCTCTCATGGTTCTTTTCTTGGAATCATCTTCTCATTATTGAAAAAATAGGTTTTGTTTAGCACTGAGCCACATACCAACAACATTAACAGAATTAATCTTTCTTTTTTGTCAGCCTATTTAAAATAATACAGCATGGCCTTTGCATTTCTTAATAACTTTCATGCATAGCAGCCTTGTGTATTATTTTAAAATTTGTTGTCCTCTTTTCTCTCCAACTTGTCTCGTGGATATTTACTGATCCTACAAAACTGATGGGGAAAAAATAACACACTGTGATTTCTATTTCTGTTTAGGCTTCTGGTGGTTCATTTAATGGATTCACCCAGGTAAGGAAGCAAACTTCTACCAAAATCCATCTGCTGGGAATGATGCAGATTTTTTCAGTGGAGTCTCTGTGTCACTGGTATAGCATAAGGATTAAGGATATCAGCACAAAATGTGACCTTACTACTTACAAACAGTAATGGAGACCAAATGGTAGCAGTGTTGTAGGACTGCCATGAATATTATTTGAGATACACACACAGGGCACATAGCCCAGTGCCCTTGCACATACTTAGTGCTGTGTAAATTTAATTAGCTGTTATTAATATTATTGGCTATATATCATGGGCTTCTACCTTCTGCTGATTTTCCTGCTAGAAATTAGAAATGGTCCTGAGCTAAGAAGGCTACTAGTTTCAGTTGTTGAAAAAGTGGAGTTGGGGGGGCAGTGTTCTGATGAATAGGTAAGGCTGTTGCCTGCAGTGCCAACATCCTATATGGGTACTGGTTCAAATCCTGATGGCTCCACTTCCAATCCAGCTTTCTGCTAATGTCCTGGGAAAAGCAGCAGAAGATGGCTTAAGTACTCGGGCCCCAACCACCCATGTGGGACACCTAGAAGAGGCTTCTGGCTCTGGTGTGGCCTAGCCATAGCCATTGAGGCCATCTACAGGGTGAACCAGCAGATGGAAGATTGATCCCTCTCTCTCTCCCCCCACCCCCGCAGCTCTGATTTTCAAATAATAAATAAATTTTTAAAAGGAAAAATAGATTAGATTATCTTGAACTAGTAAGATAGATATTTAGAAAGTATTGAGAGGTTTGTGGGAGCCCCTTCTGAAGCTTTACACAGAGACCACAGGACGCAGTCTCAGCTCTTTACTGGTTTTTCAGAAAGGAGCTTATGGAGACGAGAGAGACCGTACATTAGCTCTCCCCACTAAAGCAGTGTTTCCCTTGGATGTTCGCGAATAAGGAACTACACGAAGGACTTTCCCGTCACTGCCCGTGTTCTAACAGACAGGTCTGAACCGTGAAAGTGACAGGCTACGTGGCTATCAAGACCCTGGTCTCAGCTCTGACAGCCTCTTCAAGGGACACCTTAAGCAGAAATTTCTCTATGATGAGTGCTTCAGCTCAGAATGTCTGACATACCCAGTTTCTAGTATTTCTCATATTTAGAACTCTCTAAAAAATAGATATGTTTATTAGGCTACAGTATATTCATCGACAGAAGTCTCTATTACCAAGCTTTATTATTTCCCCTGTGTTTTCTAGAAAAAAGTGAAACCCACTCACTTAAGTACAGATACACATACGTACAAAGTGCTATGATAATGCATTTCTTGAAAAGTTGGGTCATAAGCATTACTATCCAGGTCTCATTCTCTTCAAGTGTGTGTCTCTGCCAAATTATTAATGCACATCATTTAAATGGTAACAAAATATTGCATTTATTTTAAAACTTCAAACTATCTTACACTCGTACCTGGTTTTCTGTTTCTTAGATATTTTTACTTCTTTAACAGATTCTCTGGCTTTGCTCCAAATGTGTGCATGTGTTTCTTACCATGATTTCTAAAGTGTTATCTATTGACTTATCTCTCTGGAAAGTGAGGACTTGAGGTGTTTCTACCTTCCACCCTCCTTCTGCCTTCCACTTTCTGTTCTTCCTCTGATAAGAGTTCCATCATAGCCATACAACCAACCCATGGTGATACCATTAGGATGTAAATGCTGTTAGCAGCCAAATCATGAAGTTCGCATTTCCTTTCATGCCAGCATTTTGTTTTCCTTCAGATAATAATTGTGAGTCTTGTTTCTTTGTCTGCTAGCTGGTTTGCTTAGGTTTCTAGTTACTTGTCACTAATTCAATCCCATACTTTGTAGCTGTATAGATCTCCTTCCATTTTGTTGAAAATAGTGTATATTCAAGAGTCTTACCTTCTTTAAGAAATCATCTGTCTTTCCCAGACTGCTCCAGTCCAAGGTGGGTATTCTGTGACTATGGTTCACGCCACAGCTGTTAATATGGGATGTCCTGTTATTGCTGCCTTCACCTGTCTCTGTCTCTCCACTGCCCTGTTGTATAGATAGAGCTCTTCTTTTGTGGTTTAATTCCTCATCTGAATAGACTATGTTCTCTAATAGCTTCCTGAGAAAAATGTGCATGGGAGGTACCTATTCATGACCTTATGTATCAGAAAGTGTCTTGATTCTTATATATATAATGGGCTGTTAGTTAGATATTATGATGGAAGTTGTAAATCATTTTCCCTTAGAATTTTCAAAATGATTACTCCACTCAATTCTACCTCCTACTATTGCTATTAAGAAATTGTCTTTTGATTTTTGATCTTTGTGAGAAACCTTCCTCTCTCTCTCTTTCCTCCTTTTTATCTCTTTCTCCCCCCTTCCCTTCATCCTCCTTCTCGTCATTCCTCCCTGAACCTTTGGAGAATCTTCTTTTAATCTCAGAGTTTCTGAAATTTTACTGTGATAGTCTCTAGATCTGATCTGTTTTCGTACGTAGTATTAGTTAGACCTTTTCAGTCTACAAGTGTATGTGTTTTGAATTGGTGGATCTTTTTACAAT
Organism: Oryctolagus cuniculus; assembly: GCF_051225735.1. NCBI lineage: Eukaryota > Metazoa > Chordata > Mammalia > Lagomorpha > Leporidae > Oryctolagus > Oryctolagus cuniculus. The sequence continues at coordinate 65,027,003 of NC_142882.1, read as the reverse complement.
TTCATGGAAGATTTCTTGGGTTGTCTTTGTTCTCTCATCTATAACATGTATTTTTTTTTTATACACCAGCTTCTTTATCTGCTCTTCTAATTTGTTTTGCTTGCTACTTCATTTTCTCTTTCACTTTTCTCTATACTATTTCTACTTCATTCCTATAATTTTTCAATTTCCAACAGCTTTTTGTGGACTGGGTCTGTTTCTTAATAGTACCCCCCCCCTTAGAATGTGAATATAACATCTCCCATTGTATCTCTGTAAGATTAGTAATCATTTTTGAAGTTCCTTTTTTTAAAAAAATGTCTTTCTTCTACTTGCTTTTAAAATTTTTTTCTTTTCTGTTTCCCTTTTGCACTTGAGACTTCTGCAGAATGTCTTGTGATCTTGTTGAATACCTGAAGGTGAGATGCTGGAAAACTGACTGGAAATGTGTACAGGTAGATAGATCTCATTGACTGTGGGTGTTGTGCAGCATTTGCCGGCTCATCTTAGAGTTGCTGAGGTCCCCTTCTTTAGACCTTTTCCCTGCTTGGGTTGATCAAGTGTCTCAGGAAAGACTCCCCAGTCTCTTGTCCGGAGGCCGGAACCTTGGCTACCAAGGTGATGAAAGATGAAGGTTCGTGTAGAGATCCTTTGTTCCTCTAGGGTTTCTCCAGCTTGATCTTTTGGATCAATTTATGTGTTTTGACAAATCTGTTACAGGTGGTTGGTTCACAGATAACCCACAGCAGTCACACTTAGGAGATAGTGTTATTACATTCCCAACATGGAAGAGTTGACATTTGCAGCCCAACTTGGTGTCAATGTCCATGAGAGAAACTGTGGCCCAAAGATGATCCTGAAGCCAGTGCCTCTTGTTCCGTGACCTCACTGTAGTCTCAGAAATGTGTATTTAGAATAATCCTGTGAAAACTTACTTTTGCATTGTTTTGTTTTCATGATTTAAAATAAAAGGAGATTAAAAAAAGCTTTGAACCTATTTATGGACTCAATTGATGGTAGCTCATTTAAATATCTTTTTTTTAGATTTATTTATTTATTTATTTGACAGGTAGAGTTTACAGACAGTGATAGAGACAGAAAGGTCTTCCTTCCATTGGTTCACTCTCCAAATGGCCACTATGGCCAGAGCTGCGCCGAACCAAAGGTAGGAGCCAGGAGTTTCTTCCTGGTCTCCCATGCAGGTGCAGGAGCCCAAACACTTGGGCCATCCTCCACTTCCTTTCCAGGCCACAGCAGAGAGCTGGACTGGAAGAGGAGCAACTGGAACTAGAACCCAGTGCCCATATGGGATGCCAGTGCCACAGGTGGAAGATTAACCTAGTGCACCACGGTACCAGCCCCTTAAATATCCTTTTAAAAAATCAGTTTTCTCCTCAATTTTCAGCCCCAGGACACTTCGTTATTCACAATGCAGACAGACCAGAGTATGATCTGCAACTTGGTAAGTTGATTTTCTGTGTGTTTGGGGGGAGTTGTTAATTATTACTGGATGTTATAATCTGAGTTGATCATTCGAGTTTGTCTGGAGTTTCTTTACCCAGATGGGTTTCTGCAGTTGCCTATTTTTAAAGATATATTAATTAATAGTAATTGTACATGTTCATGGGTACAGTGTGATGTTTCAATACATGGATACTTTGTATACTAATGAAAATGGGCTAATCAGCATTTCCACTTTTTTGATGCTACTTTATGATTGGACTCTTGGAATGTCTTCTATTAGTTCATACAATGTATACTAGGTTATTGTGAATTCTAGTCTCTTCACTTTGCTGTATAACAGTAGAACTTTTTCTTCAATCTCTGATTTTTCTACTAATTATCCAAACTCACTCTATTCCTCCTCCGTCTCTCTTAGCCATTCTGTATTCAGGTTGAATGGAGTGTTTAGGCTTTTCCATGTATAAAGTCAGGTGATCTGCAAAATAGATATTTTGACTTCCTCCTTTCAAATTTTGATACCCTTTATTTCTTTCTCCTCCAAATCTCTCTTGCTGGTACTTCCCATGCTACATGAATAAGACTGGTGAAAGTGGGCATTGTTGTCTTGTTCCATATCTGAGGGGAAATTCTTTCAACTTTTACCCAGTTAGTATGATGCTGGGTGTTGGTTTGTCACATATAGCTATCATGATTTTGAGGTATGTTCCTTGTACATCCAATTTGTTGAGAATTTTCATCATGAAGGATTGTTGAATCTTTCTCTGCATCTGTGGAGATGATTATATGGTTTTTGTTCTTCATTGTGTTGATGTGATTTATTGAGCTTATTGATTTGTGAATGTTGAACCATCCTTGCATCCCTGGGATAAATCCCACTTGATTATGATGTGTGACCCTGTTTTCTAGAAATCAGGAGGGAAAACATCTATAAAATCTTAAATTGATTTTAAATTTGATTCTTTTGATTCATAAGGGCACACTGATCCCAGCAAAACTCCAGATCTCTTAATTTTGGGCCTCATTGGCACACAGTAAGCCTATCAGGGACATGGATCTTTCCATGAGACAACCGATAGGACTGAAATGAAAGTGCCTCAAGTGTTCATGCTTCAAGGCAGATCCCTGCTTTTCATCATCCTTTCATTTTGTGAGTTGTAAATAGAAGAAATTCACAATAGAGTTGAAATTCCTAATTTGATAACAAATGAGAAAAGGGAAAAGCTTGGTTATGGAATGATTGGGAAACTGTTAGTCTTGGTGCTTCGAGGAGAGGCTTTTAAGATCGGTGCTGCAGGGTCACAGGAAACTGCCTAGCAGTAGCAGCAGCTCACCAGTACCGTTGCATGAAGAAAGCTTCAGAGATTTCACTCGTGAGCTTGTCACTGCTGAGCTACTTCTACCTGTGGGGAAATCCAGTGGAAGACAGAGCCTCTGTGGCCTGCGAATAAATGATTAGATGTTTCAGATACAAATGATGCTGGCATTGTGGTGGGCATCTGTGACACGGTGGGTTAAGCCACCACTTGGGATATCCACATCCCAATTTAGAGTGTCTGGTTTGGGTCTTAGGAGGTCTATGTTTCTCATCCAGCTTCCTAATAATTCACCTGGCAGGCAGTGGATGATGGCCCAAATACTTGGCTTCCTATCACACATGTGGGAGACCTGCATGGAGTTGCTGGCTCCTGGCTTCAGCCTGACCCAGCCCTGGTTGTTGCAGACATTTGGGGAATAACCAGTGGATGGAAGATGTGTGTGTGTGTGTGTGTGTGTGTGTGTGTGCTTCCCTCACTGTCACTCTGCCTTTCAAATAAATGAATAACTATTTAAAGTTATGTTGATACCAATAATGAAGCCAAGGAGACTCATCCTTCATGTTCATTGGAAATTCTCAGCCTAAGTGATGGAAGATAAGAGTTTTAATTACCAACCGTGAATGGGTTTTTAGGAAAAATTGAGAAACACTGGGATAAGTAGAAAGGTTATAATTAAACTCATACTTTCTATTTCAATGCAAAAGATGCAGGCCTGGAATCCAGTGACTTTTAAGCTTCTCTGAACATCTCGTAACCCTCCAGAGCTGGATATGGGAGCTTCTGATTTATTAAGGGCTGCCCTCCCCTTCCCTTAACAAATATTCTCTGAAGCAGACATCTTCACCTTCTTTCCACTGCGAAGGTTAGCTTTGTTAACCCAACATGGCAAATGCTGCTGACATGGGCTCTGCACGGTGAGGAGCGGGCAATCACAGTGAACCCTTGTCTCTCACTGGGTTGTGATTATACAAGCCCTTCCAGGAGCAGGAAACCTCCGTGACATTTGGTTCATTGACTGTTCGGAGCGAGATGGTGGTTGATGTTGGTAATTACCGTATGTCTCCCAGCCTGCGTCTCATGGCACCACAGCACATCCCCTGAGTCTAAGTTTAAATGCTTTGTGAATCTGCAAACCTTGCTCAGGGCTCAGTTTCCTCTAAGACGCTTTGCTGTTCTCACTAAATTAGCTCTCCCAGGATTGAAGAAACAAGACTAGAAGGCAAATGCCATAGCGGAATGTGACTAGACTCCCAATCCCATTCTCCCGACCTGCCTCTTCTTCCTCAACATGATCTGACTATCTTACCACAGAGAATACCAGAACGTGTGCTCCAAGTCTGCACTATTGATCTTACTGCAAAGGGAAAATTTCATTTTTGATTCTCAGAGTTGCGCCATGATGACATCCTGCTGTCACCAGTAAATGTAAAGGGTCCAGCTCTTCTCTGTGTGGTGACTGCCGCTCCCGCAAAAGCGGGATCAGTAGAGCATTCCACAGCAGGTGTGGTCTGGTGTCAACCCATCAGCAGGCTCTGTCAAGGAGGCTGTTTGTGAAAACGTGAAATGGTTGAGGCGGGGCACTCTTCTATTCCTACAGGACTGTTTCAGCTCTTTTCATGAACAACAGCCCACAGTTTGTCTTTGTTTTTCTCTCTAACTTCATGAAATGTTTGTGACTTTACAAGGGATTCTTACCAGCAACCTCTTTACCTGAGAAGGAACAGAAGGATGACTTCCATTTCTGAATCTGAGTAGCTGCATGGATGTATGATCAGGTTTCATCCTTACTCCTTTTTCAGTGCACCTGGGACTTGAGTTAGGTTGCAATGCCGTATCATGCTGTGCAGTGTGATTTTGTGGTATAGTGAAACATGTCATGACTCGTGAGGGCAAAACCCAAGCCTGTGTCGCCTTCATACTATGATATTGTGGCCTTGTCTAACTTGTGCAAGCAAATGCAATTAGACTGGTTTAGGAAATCACCCAGATTATGCTTGCCTTACAGAAAACTTCAGCACTTTCTCAGACTTCTAATAAACCCAAACTGCAATGGAGATATTCATTTTAAATTGTTTCTTCATTTTTGCAAATACACAATGCTATATTTGTTTGATGTGTGTTTTAGAATTTCTTTCGGTTTTTTTATCTGGCTTCAGACTTTTCCATAGCACAGATTCGGCTTGCTGGGGAACAACACCTGCTTCTGGATTTCTTGGTTCTTTGTCAAATTACCTCTGTGTATTCCATTGTATGGGTCATTTGATACCACCCTTTCTTGCAAATCGTCTTGCCTTCCCAAACGGTAGGATCATACTCTAAGTGCTCCCAGTATCTGTCTGCCAGTGTGAAAGCTTGTTCCATTATGAAGATAATTCTTTTTGAACAATAAAAGTGTAGTCTTTTCCCATAAAGGACTCCTAAGAGCCTATTAGAGTGAATTTTATCTCATTCTTTCTTAAAAATTGTTTCAAACCAGCTCTTAATGGTTATAAAAGTCCATAAAAATATAAAATCTCTGCACACTTGTCTACCAAAGTGTTCTTTGATTTTATTATGCCCTTTGAAAGAATAGCAGTGTGATCATGGCAGGCATTACAGTGAATGACTTGGTGGGAGCACAAGCCAAATATTTTGTTTATTTTTCCAGCACCAAGCTACTCATTACTCATTTCCTATTAACTCAGCACAGTTTTCCTATCCCTTCTCTAGGGAACTTATGTGCATTGACTTAGGTGAATATACAGGAAAAGCAGAGGTGGCAGTGGTGGCTTATTGGGAGAGTGTGGTGGAAGCTACTGATTTCCCCCAATCAAAGTATTCACTGGAGAACTCTACCCTCCAATGTCCATTTGCTTAGTGAAGTAATCTTATTAAAATATGCTTATGCATATTAATAAGAATTATAAAAGAATATTTTAGTAGCTGTGGGGATGTATGCATCAGCTGTGGTGTTTCTAAGGGCCTATTATTGTTTTATGTTGATAATTTTAAGACTAAATTGGTCTTTCCCTAAGGGATGTCAAAGGCCTGACTCAGCATGTAATTGGAATTAGGATGAAATCTATGTATAGACGTCACAATGGGACAGAAACACCTTACCCTACCACACAATTAAAACTGTCTAATTGACACCATGAGAATTCTTCCCTGTGGTTCTTTAAATAATTATTTTATTATATGAAATACACTGATTGATAAGGATTTTGTTGGTGGGAAAGAAAGAATAAGGAACCAAACGAGACTTTACAACAAGGCGGCAAAGTATCGGTGAATGTGGCAGTCAGGTGGCTGGGCCTGCTCTTCCCAGTCTTGGAAATTGGATGCATTTTAGTCTGAATATTGGGATGATCCCTGGATTTTTTTGGAGCAATGCCCCTGAACTGTGTGACCTCAATCTCTCTGTCCCTCTCCCTCTCCCTCTCCCCCTCCCCCTCTCCCCCTCCCCTTCCCCCTCTCCCTCTCCCCCTCCCCCTCTCCCCCCTCCCCCTCTCCCCCTCTCCCCCCTCCTCCTCTCCCCCCTTCCCCTCTTCCTCTCCATCTCTCTCTCTCCCCCTCTTCCTCTCTCCCTCTTCCTCTGCTCCTCTCCCTCTCCCTCCCTGCCTCCATCCCTTCCTCTCTCTCTCTCTCTCTCTCTCTCTCATTGCCAAAGGAAATGACAGTTTTTGAAGATTGTAAAAGGAAGCTTAACAATATCTATTCATAGGATTTGCAGTTCTGTAAAGGTTCATGGTGCCAGATGGGGAGACTTTTCCCAGCAGATCCAATGAAGCAGGTTCTCTATGGGATGAGCAAGAGAATCTTAATTGTCCAGTGTTTTGGAATGTCACCTATTTACATGTTGAATTTTTTTTCCTCTAACCACTAAAACAAATAATTGAAGGCTGAATCTGAGCAGGCTGCACCCACAGAGCCGAAAGCAGAGGAGGCCCCTGCTGCTGCCACACCTGCTGTCGGACTGGACCTGGGACTGGATGCTCGGGCCGAGGAGCCAGTGGAGGAGGCAGCGGTGAGCGCGACCTCCCTCCCTCTGCACCTGCCTCCCTGCCGCCGCTGTGCTTATCTCATGACCTCACACATCATCTCTCATCCATGCTTCCTTCCCTTGTGCTACACAGGCTGCCCATTGGTCACGGCTCCCCAAGTTCAATACCCTTCATACCTTTGATAGTGGAACTCTATTTCATTTCACTTTTCAGAATAGATGCTATGGAGAGAACTGATCTTATGATCTAGAGAGTACTCCCAGGTATCCTAGATGTAGCTATCTATGAAGAATGCCTTCATTTTTTTTTAATGCTGTCTCATTCATAGTAGATAGCTTTTGTAGAACTTGCTGGTAATCAGAACTGTTAATAACATGTTCTACCTGTGATGGCTGCAGATGTACCTTGAGCTAGGGACCTACTTGAGTGTGATAAACAGGACAATAATTTGTTGGTTGTGTCTAGATAGTGATTACTTACAATGTTAATTTTGTAGCATTGGTTAAAGTCCAATGAAGGATTGAAATCCTGTATTACAAATCTGTGAGTCTCTAAGGATTCCTATATGTGCAGCAGTTTTTTCAAAGTCAAGTTCAGTGCTGGCTGTTTTTTTTTTTTTTTTAATTGATTTATTTGAAAGGCAGAGTTACAGAGAGAGTGGGAAAGACAGACAGACAGAGATCTTCCATCCACTGTGGTGGTGCAGGCTGAACCCAGGAGAGAGGAGCTTCTTCCACATCTCCCGTGTGAATGCAGGGGCCCAAGCACTTGGGCCATCTTTCACTGCCTTCCCAGGTGCATTAGCAGAGAGCTGGATCAGAAGTGGAGCAGCTGGGACTCGAACTGGAGCCTGTACGGGATGCCGGCACTGCAGATGGTGGCTTAACCCACTACGCCACAGTGCCAGCCCCAAGTGCTGATTCTTTTTTTTTTTTTTTTTTTTTGCTTTTAAAACTTTATTGAGACCCCTCCCATCCGCCGGCCCCACCCTGAGGCCCAAATGGGCAGGCAGGGCCAAAGCAAGGGGGTGGGAGGGAAATGAGTGGCATAGGGAGGGCGAGCAGAGTCAGCAGGGGGTGGAAGGTAGAAATAGCCAGGAACCTATACAAGCCACTCTCCGCTTCCATCCTATGCTTGTAGCTCTGTGCATTGAGGAAGCGCCACTCGCAGAGGTGCTGGGTTCCATTCCCACCGCTTGGCCCAAGCTTTCGGATTCTAAACGGAAGCACCTGTGTGGGGCTTAGGGCTGGGATTGCTGATCCACCCACCCCAGGACGCGGGGAAAACACCTTCCGGATTGCTACGCCCCCCGCAGCGCGACAGACCCCTGCCCAACAAGTGCTGATTCTTAATGAGAGACCTTTGTGCTAGGATGAAAACCCATCTGTTTGCCTGGGAACCAACTCTTAACCTGATCCATGTAGCCATATAAAGTTATGATATGATTATTGTTTTTAGCCCTTGCTTATACTCCTGTGGAACTGTGGTTTCTTGCTTTTATTTAACCTATTTTTTATTTATAGAAGGTGAACAAATCCCATGTATTTCATATTTACAGATTTAGGAGCATGATGATACTTCCCACCCTGTCCTCCCTCCCACCCATGTGCCCACTGTCCCTCGTCCTTCCTTTCTTATTCCTTTAATTTTCACAGTGATATACTTTCAATTTATTTTATAATCATGAGAATAACCCTCCACTAAGAAAAGGATTCAACAAAAAGTAAGAAGAAAAAATAAAAACACTGTTTCACGATAGTAGCGACAAGAGCTATAAACGATAATCAAGTCTCACAATGTCAGTTTTGCTGATAAACATTACAATTTTTGTTCTTCCTACTTTTACTTGTTGAATATTATAGTTGATAGTGAATTAAGCCTGTGATTATAGTGTAAATTGAAATTTTGTCTTTACAAAAATTAAAGAAAAATAAAAGCAAGGAGAGGGAGACTTAGGGTGGGAGGGGAGGGAGGAAATTATAGTTATCTTCTTGGAACTATACCTATGAAATCTGTTGTCTTATATTAATAAAAATTTTTTAAAATGCTATATGACAAACTACAATGAGCGCTAATAGGCATCAAACTTAATTGGACAGTGTACCACCCACAAAAGCATAGAGTTCAAACTATCCAGCAAGTAAAAAAATAGTTTATTTATGTAATTCAGTGACTATCACCCAAGAATTTCAATCAGGGTACCATTTACTATAGCTTTCTCAGAGTCTGCACAAACAGGAAACCCAGTTTCCCTATTACCAAAAATAACAGGGTCTGTGTTAGATACTTAAGAGAAATGAAAATTATGTTTCATGCCGTTGGTGCATTTGGTCATTTTAATGAGAACTGGGTAGGTCATCTGTCAAATCAACCACTTAACTAATAGAGAAAAAAGCAATAGGGCAGGATAGTAGTTGAAAATACTAAATAAGGATGATAATGAAGAAGTGTTACATTCTCCATTAAAAGAAGTCTTACACTGAATATAAGCAATGTGTTCAGTTGGATCAAATCTCTTAGAAGCACTGCTTGGATTGACTTTAGGCCTGAGAGTGTCATGTCCAGGGTTTTTCTTCTTAGCTGTCACTCCCAGACTGACTGGTGATCTCCATGGATGGGTGCAGACGCGGCATTTTCATTTGGTGTTCGTTTGTGACCCATCTACCCATCTTAGCTTGTCAGATTATTTAAACAACAAAGGAAGAGGAAATATAGTTGAATTTTTCCCTATTCTTACAATTTAGAGAATTAATTTTAAAGAAGATATGACCAGTGCCAAAGAGATAGATATTGATGTAGGTTTTGAGAGAAGTTGCTTCAGTTCCAAAAAATTTTCATCACATCCCTGTTTTTGAATAGCAGCACCCACTTTATCTTATCCAGTGCTTGTAAACAACATTGGTTCCTTGTTGTCAGATCAGGCATAATGCCACAGCGGCCATGCTGTTGAGCAAGGGCAGCACTTGATGTTGTGTGATAGACTGGCGATGTGCAATAGACAAGCAAGTGTGCTAAATACAGGCTTGAATGTTAATCCTCTGTCATCGCTTCTCAGACCCCTCACACGCATCCTCCTTGTAACCCACTTAACTGCGCGGCTCTTGGCTTCTTACAGAATTCCAGTCCATTGGCTTTCCAGAGAACATTAGAACAATTGCTCAGGACCTACAGAACCTAATGTATACAGGGCAAATAGCCCTTACCCAAATTCTTGAGACCATAGATGTTTGTGGGTTTTGGCTTTTTGTGGATTTTAGAATATTTGCATGTATTTAATGAACTATCTGGAGGGCTGGATCCACATTTAAACATAAACTTCAGTCTTGGTTTCATACATATCTTAGACATGTAGCCTGAAGATTTTATACAGTGTTAATGTATCTGCATTTTGACTATAATGTGTTCCATGAGGTCAGAGTGGAATTTTCTACTTGTGAGCACTTCAGATTTTGGATTTTTAGATCAGGGATGCCCAACCTATATATGATTTGTAATCTTTTTTTTTTTTAATTCAGGTGGTATTACAAATATTTAACACACTATGGCACAAGCTGATGTCTTCCGTCACTAAAGCCAGCTTCCCTCACATTGAATAGACAGATAATTGGAAGAATGCTTCATCCTGAAAGTATTTTTTTCTCCTAAAGCTTAGAGGTGAACTTTAGAGAATCACAAGTTTCAAGTCCTTGTGAAATACTAAGGCAATTTAGAGAGTCTTCCGAAGGATTCAGACACCTCCTGGGAGCCACAGGTGATGCTGGAACAGCAGGTTCGGTGCTCACAGCGTGAGGCTCCCTCTCTAAAGAGAAAGCATCCATCAGTTTCATTTCTCCATATGGACAGAAAAAGAATAGTACGGGTGTTCGGCAAGCAGGGGCAGCTGGCAGCAGCTCGGTCGGCCTACTGCCTGTCAAGAGCGGCCCCCGTCCACGTTTGGTAAGGGACGGCCTCGGAAGACATCAGTCTCCCCTGCCTTCCCTCCTACTTAGAACACGTTACACAGAGCACATTTTTGTTTCCTACAGTAGTTTATAGCTTTCTCCTTCTGATCATAATAACCTAATGTATTCATAGGGTTATTTCTTCTAAGCAAAGGCCTCTTCTCTTGCTGGGTGTGTGGTATTCAGCCGTGAAGGCACAAACACCCATGTTCTGGCCCCAGCATTAATTAACAGACGGGCTGTGGTTGTCATCAGTCAGGACGGGGTTGACGTGACCTTTTGAGGAACTCCTTTCTGCAGCCGAAATGTCACCAGGCCATTATTAGTTCAGCTCTTGACAGAATGCATTGCATTGGAGGAAAAGTCTGTGGTGGTTTTCTTAAAAAAAAAAAAAAAAAAAAAAGTAAAATAGAAAGAGGCAAGTGTAATTTCAAAAGCAGGACATTTTAGTCCTGGTTCTCAAAGAGACCTGAGACTTTCAAGAAAAGCTTAATTCTTACATTTCTGTTTGTTATTCTGTTCCCCACATATTAATATTACTGTTAGTTATTTCCCCTACAGCATTAAATTTCTTCACTACATCTGCAGGATACATTTTTTTATTTTTTTATTTTTTTTATTTATTTATTTATTTTTTTTGACAGGCAGAGTGGACAGTGAGAGAGAGAGACAGAGAGAAAGGTCTTCCTTTTGCCGTTGGTTCACCCTCCAATGGCCGCCGCGGCCGGCGCGCTGCGGCCGGCGCACCACGCTGATCCGATGGCAGGAGCCAGGAGCCAGGTGCTTCTCCTGGTCTCCCATGGGGTGCAGGGCCCAAGCACCTGGGCCATCCTCCACTGCACTCCCTGGCCACAGCAGAGAGCTGGCCTGGAAGAGGGGCAACCGGGACTAGAACCCGGTGTGCCGGCGCCGCAAGGCGGAGGATTAGCCTAGTGAGCCGCGGCGCCGGCCAGGATACATTTTTTTAAAAAAGATTTTGTTTATTTATTTGAGAGAGAGTTACAGACAGTGAGAGGGAGATACAGAGAGAGAGAGAGGTCTTCCATCCACCGGTTCACTCCCCAAATGGCTGCAAAGGCCGGAGCTGAGCCGATCTGAAGCCAGGAGTCAGGGTCTTCCTCCAGGTCTCCCACACAAGTGCAGGGGCCCAAGCACTTGGGCCATCTTCTGCTGCTTTTCCAGGCCACAGCAGAGAGCTGGATTGGAAGAGGAGCAGCCAGGACTAGAACTGGCATCCATGTGGGATGCTGGCACCACAGGTGGAGGATTAACCTACTGTGCCACAGCGCCAGCCTCAGGATGCATTTTAGAAACCCATACCTCTCCTTTTCCAGATGTTTGTATGTTAGGTAGCTCATGAAAGTTCCCTTTAGGGAAAAAATGGTTTCAATATTTGTTTCAGTTTATATATCAGATAATTAGGTTAAAGAGCAGATAAAGATGTATAAAGATGCAGTTCACAATGTATTATGTGGATATGGTTCATCATTTACCATGCATGCCATTTCTTTATAGAAAATAACACTATCTACATTTATCCTCTTTTCCTACAGAGATGCTCCTTCTATTGCTCAAAACTTCTGTCAGTTCCTGTACGTTTTGCCCAAATGATAGGATGTAGACAATGCCCCCTTCTGCCTTCTGTTTTAGAAGAGAGTAAGTGCTCTCAGTACACTGGGCGTTGGCAGAGCTCCAAAAGTAAATAAGTGAAGAGAAGACGGAGGTCAAGATGCTTTGGGAATTGCTAGATGAGCCTGGAAGAGCAAACATTTCTGATCCATTATTTGGGAGACTACCTTGGCTTTGCTGTTACATACACACACACACACACACACACACACACATATGTATATACATTATTTAATTTCATCAAACTTTGTTGACATGTCAAGACCAATTACACTCACAAGTATATACTTATACATATCAGAACTTCCAGACTGTAGTCTCTCAGTGTCATCTTGCTAGGAGTGTTTCTGTCTGCTTGAATAAGTGCTTCTTTCACTCAGATGACAGAGATGTCGCCATCTCTGTAGGTATCAAGGTGTGTTCTGGGCCTGGGGATGTAGTGATGTAGTAAATAGATAAGGCTCCGGCTTCATAATTCCTGGCGGGAGGATGAGGTTGACACTGAAGAGTGGTCAGGCAGTCATGTGCGTGGGAAATGGCAGAGTAGGCGTGAGAACTCAGGTTTCCACTCTCCCTCGAGATGTGATCTCCCAGACTGTCAGAGGGAGATGTTGAAGACCAGAGGAAATCAGAAGCTTGATTTATTGTTTGGCCTTTATCAAGGTAGAATAATTTCCCAGCTCTAAGTGTTCACATTAAAAGCATGCTCTCAGCCGGCGCCGTGGCTCACTAGGCTAATCCTCCACCTTGCGGTGCCGGCACACTGGGTTCTAGTCCCGGTCGGGGCACTGGATTCTGTCCCAGTTGCCCCTCTTCCAGGCCAGCTCTCTGCTGTGGCCAGGGAGTGCAGTGGAGGATGGCCCAAGTACTTGGGCCCTGCACCCCATGGGAGACCAGGAGAAGCACCTGGCTCCTGCCATCAGATCAGCGCGTGCACCGGCCGCAACGCGCCAGCCGTGGCGGCCATTGGAGGGTGAACCAACGGCAAAAGGAAGACCTTTCTCTCTGTCTCTCTCTCTCACTGTCCACTCTGCCTGTCAAAAAAAAAAAAAAGCATGCTCTCAATTAACATTTCAAGAAGCATATGCATATACACAGTTATATATACATACATATACATATGTAAATATAAATGTAAATATAAATATGTATGTAAAATGGCAGCCTTGGAGGAGGGAGTACATTTTTACCTTTATTAGGAAAAAGCTTACATACATGATTAATTTGTGAGCTCAACTGTGTTCCCAGTAGCAACTAATAACATCTTCAGTGCCCATCAGCCCAAACATGTGACCTGATTTTCTCTTGTTCCATGGTATCTAATATGTGCCCAACAAATTTTGATCCATTGATTTGTTGAGTGATTGACACCATAGACAGGGTGTTCTGAAAGGGTCTATAACTTGATGTTGTAAGATACAGATATTTATATGGGCCTTTTCTTTCGCTTTCTGCCATTCAGATACTGTGGATTTTGTCACGTAGGAAAAGCAAGCCACTTACTACCATCAAAAGCTGTGCAAGTTTCTCATTCTGCTCTGCACTAGCTCTGTGACATCCAAGCCCCAGTCGCTCCAGGCTGAAATGGAGAAAATAGTAATTTCTTTAAAAACTCCTATGAGGGCTTAGAAATGGTTCACGTCATTAGTTTCAGCATCTGGCACAGAGAGATACCCAATCAACAATGGTTTGATGAGACCATGATGAGCATCATCATGGAAGCTTAGAGGTCGATGAGCACAGTGGGTGAAATACATTCTTCTAGAGAGGAGAGGGTGGAAATTGGGAAAGGCAGTCACCCCCTCTTTCATCGTTGCCTCAAGTCAGAAATGGTGAGGATCTCGACTTCTGCTATGTCTCCATCAGCATAAAGTTCCTCTTGGCTCCTAACCAAGCTCTGTTTCATCAAAATTCTTTGTCCATTCCGAGAAGCCTTTCTGCCTTCTAGGCACCTTCCTGCTGGTTCCAGTACTGGGGAGTTCCCTCCGCCCCTCCTTGCCAGGGAGATAGGAAGAGTCAGAGAAATGCAGGGCCCTTTCTGCTGTCTTTCCTCAAGGTGTTTGGAGAAGGAGAAACAAAGTCCAGTGATCTCCAGATACATCCAAAGTTGATGCAAGTGATTGAGCCCAAATCCTTCTTTCTACCATTGCATTAAGTCAAAGGGAAGAGATGAATTTAGCCAAGAAGAAAATATAGGTAACAAGATAGGAATCCACTCCCCACCCCTCACTGTCGCTCCCCCTCTTCGTGGAGGAACGACACAGGACCCTGCGCTGTTCTTTCGTCTGCTCGGCCCTCCCCGGGTTTGCTGCTGGTTCTTCCTGGGTTGGCTACTGTCCCTTCCACCTCCGTGGAAGGGCAGTTCCCCCTGGCCACTTTCCCCACTTCCGCGGGGGAGCGGCACACCACCGGCCGGCTTTCTCGGGGGCTGCACAGGTGTTCCCTCAGATGTTCCCCATAGATGTTCCTGGTGCATGCCGTCTCTCTCCTCCTTTATAGTCCTCCTCCGCCAATCCTAACTCGGCTGCCCACACGCCGAGTACGCTGCTCTCCAATCAGGAGCAAGTCCTACAGTTTATTGGTTGAACTGGAGGCAGCTGTGCGGAAGCTGTTTACTTCTCTCCCAGCGCCATATTGTGGGAGAGCAGATGCATAGAATAAGTCTTAATTCCAGTAACTCAGTCCAGTCCGGGCTGCTCCCCACACCTCACAAACCAGGTTGACCTGCGTTTGTCAGTTACCATCTCTGGAATATGGGGCTGTTGCTATCTGATATGTGACTGACAGTAAAGACCCATCAACCCCTTACTGACTGCTAAGTAGCAGCACACACAAACTGTCTCACCTGTCTTTGGGAGTCTAATATTCCATAGCCCCTTCTCCAATAGGACAACTAACCAGGATTAGCCTTTTCTCACCAGCGGTGCCATGAACTACTCAAAGGCTGGCAAGTCAGAGATTAGCAGAGGGGTCTTCCAAGTGTGGCTATCAGCTGCCTCCCCCATTCAAGTTTCAGGCCCCACACTAGTATCTGGATGGGTCTCAGTAGCGAAAGAGATGTCTGTGCTTCGGAGGCCAGGGTTGGGAGTTTTGCCAACAGAATGTGATGTCTTTCAGGTGGTATCAAGACCATCATTTCTGGTCTAGTCTCTGGCAGCCCTACCTTTACCTTCTGCCAACGTGGGCCTGGCCCACTTACAAGAAGGCAGTTTAAGCAGTGGCAGCAATTGCTTTACATATCATTCATAGACGGTGTAACCAGGCAAGATGAAATGTTTACCTTGCGCTGTGAAGGTGTTTTCCTTAACCAACCTCTCTAACAAACTACTGGCCACCCCACTGGAGCTGTTCACTGTGCCTACTCCAGAAACTGGTTCCATGCTTATCTCTCCATCTCTGAGAGAGCACAACACACTATTTACCTTCACTTTACAAGATCAGTCTACTTTTTCTATCCCCATCTCCCATACATGCCTCTTACAGAGAAACCAATAACTGAAATTTCACATGCTGGTATGTATCATTATTCAATTTCTTATGTGACCTTAAAGGCCAAATTAACCAAAAATTCATTAACTTTGGCATCTCTACAGGAGACTTTCATTTTTAAAGAAGTTGCAGAGCTAATTTAAACAGATGTTGCTATAGCAACGCTGCTGCCGGCGGCTGGCTTGAGCGAGGGGCCCAGCTGCCCAGGGTTTGTGATGGGACTGCAGGCAATACTCAGAGAGCAGATTGAAAACCAGGATGGAGATGAAGGTCAGGGGAAACCCCTAATAATTCCTTCAGTAGAAAGGAAGCCCATGGATGTGTTAGAGAAGGTTTGCAATACCAGGGACCACCTTTAAACAGAATGCCACTGGGGGCCTGATGTTACACAGGAGAGCCCACCCCTACTGTTGTGCTAAGGAATCTGACTTGCAGTGTTTCCAATATAATTTATCTGAAAAACAGTCCCAGCCACCAGGCTATGCGAGGACAGGAATCTTCTTTTTGGGGCCATAGTGATGTTCTGTAGATCCAGACTGACTACTGGGCTTTTTTTTTTTAAATGGATTCTGAATAAAATCCATTTTCCATTTTTTATAACTTTTCACTTTTTCATAAAAATACCAAGAAAATCTATTTCCTTTTTCCCCATAAAAATGCAAATTCTTCAGCTAACTCAAGAACTTAAGCTAGATCCAGCATTCTGAGTGGGCAGGAAAAGACCAGGGAGTCTGCAATCTGGATTATCTTTGTATTTATTTCCCTTTATTACTTTTCCCATGGGTTTAGACAGCCAAACTCAAAGGGGTTTACTCCAGCTTAGTGGAAGTATTGAACCTAAAAGTCCTCACAAGCTCCGTGTCACAGGCTACTTCCATTCCATCATATCCTATCATTAGTAAAATGAGAACCTTGGGCCCTGAAATCTTTTCAACTTGGATCGTATTAATCTGTGACTAGTGAGCCTGGCTGTGGATATCCAAGTTCCCACAAGTTATAGGCTATCACTCTTAAGTCCAGGTGAAGATCCATCAGTTGTCTTTTCCACTTGCTCATGTTGCACATATCTTTCTAATCAAGGATGTCTACAAGGATGGGTGGCAAAATGTAGAGAAGTTCTGTCCAACCAAGCTCTTCTTGAAGTCTTTGTGTTGTATAATTCGCTGTTGACTCAGGGGCTTCATGACATGGTTTCCTGGGTGCTCAGACAGTACATGTTCACCAATAAAGAAAAATGTATTTATTATATGTGAAACTCATTTTAAAGAGTAGCATTCCAAGAGTGGAAGTGCAGGTGCTGGTTGTTACAAGAATACACTCATGTTCATACCCATGCCTGGGAATTGTCACCAGGAGCCAGTGGATCTCTAGGAGATATTCCAAGTCTCAGAATGGCTGTAGAGCCCTGGTTGGATAAGTGTGTTGTCTTCTTGGATGCAAGTGGGTGTGAAATAAAAACAAACCACACAACTTAGAGTGAGATGCACTGGTTCACTGCCTGGGTGAGTTACTTAAACTCTTAACTTAGTTCACTTGTTGTAAATGTCTGATAGGGTTGTTGGAAGAATAATACACAATAAATGTAGCCCACCTGATGTAAATGTCAGTTTCCCCCGCAGGCTGCAGAATATCATAATTGAAACTATCAAGCAGAGACAGGCCTGTAGATTAGAATTGTTATTCTACATGTTTTGGATCAATTGGTAAACCTAGAATTCAGTGATATTTCAGTCAATTGTCTTTGGCTATTCTCTGGTGTCATGTCTTGTAGCCATGAATGGATGTAATTTGGCTAAAATGTGAAATAATACATTTTATATCCTTATCTGTATCAGTTACCCCTAAGAGTATTTTTGTCATTTATTTATGTATTTGAAAGACAGATACACACACACACACACACACACACACACATGGGGAGGGAGAGGGAGAGTGTAAGGGAGAGAGAGAGAGAGTGAGAGTGATTTTCCATCAACTGGTTCACTCTCCAAATGTCCCTAACGGCCAGGGCTGGTCCAGGCTGAAGCCAGAAGCCTGGAACTCAGTGTCAGTCTCCCACATGGGTGGCAGAGACCCAAGCACTGGAACCATAATCTGCTTTCCCAGGTGCATGAGCAGGAAGATGGATTGGAAGCAGGGCATCTGGGACATGAACCAGTACTCTGATATGGGATGCTCGTGTAGCAGGAGGCAATATAAGTGTCATAACTTAGGCTCCTATTTTGGGAGCATTTTAAAGAAAATAAAATGCTTTGTAGGAGCACATAAATAACAATTAAATGAGAAAACTAAAAACACTGAAAAAGCACAGATTCACACACATAATTAGATTCAGTATTACCAGAATTAAATTCAGTGCTCTTCTATATTTAAAGAAAAAGCATCTTGAAAAAGTAAATATTTCAATAGTAACATATTCTAGAATTGTTTGCCAAACCTGAGAATTTTCCATAAAGCAAAGTGCAAAAAAAGTCCTTGAACTGTAATAGCGGAGTGTGGCATAGACAACTATGTGAGATCTTCATGCATCCTTGCCCCAGGCAGAAGCCAACTGGTGTCCAGCACCACAGTGAGTATGGGAGTACCCCGCTGAAGCTTCGAGGCATTTGGGGCTGGGTGCTACTCTAAGTGCATCCTTTGGCACATAGACTTGGGGGACTCAAAACAGATGGTTGTATTACATACTTGATAAACCCATCCCCGTTTCCTATGGTGCGAAGGACATCTGGAAGCTCTTAGATGGACAGTGAGGAACCCAGAACAGAGGAAATGTTTCCGTGTCTATGGGAAACACCAGGCCTAGAGGGAGTTCACCTAATTTGAAATCACTAAGCAAATAAATACTAAGAGCAAGAAAAAATTCCAGTCATTTGATGGGAATTTTTAAACACAGTTAAAGGTTTAAAAGAGACGTTACAGAAACTGCTCTGTTGTTCTGTCTTGTAATATATGTGTGTGTGCATATTTGTAGGTTGTGTCTAGTAAAAATTTCATTAAGGGTACTTTTTCTAAAGATTTATTTATTTATTTGAAAGAGTTACACAGAGAAGGAGAGGCAGAGCGAGAGCGAGAAAGAGGTCTTCCATCCGCTGTTCACTCACCAGTTGGCCTCAACTGCCAGAGCTGCGCTGATCTGAAGCCAGGAACCAAGAGCTTCCTCTGGGTCTACCACACAGTGCATGAGCCCAAGGACTTGGGCCATCTTCCACTGCTTTCCCAGGCCATAGCAGAGAGCTGGATTGGAAGTGGAGCAGCCAGAACTGGAACCAGTGCCCATATGGGTGGCATTACCACCTGCAAGTGGTGGGATTACCTGTTAACGCACAGCGCTGGCTCCAAGGGTATTGTTTTGATTGACATAGATAAAAGAATGCTCATATAAATTAAAACTATTAATCCCCAAAACACATTTTAGAAATAGGATAGGGCCTATTAGAGATCAACATAAAAGAAGGAAAGAATGCATGCTAGAGTTAAAAGTTTCTTTAAAGAATAAAAAAAAATTTACCCAAAATACAGACAAAATATGAAAATTGTCCTCCTTTTGTTGTCAGTAAAATCCAAGATCTCAAAAGATCTTGAAGCAAAAGATGAGAAACTACATGGTAAAGTGAAAAGAGTGATTAAGTGAAAAAAGTCACTGGGATGTAGGTGAACATTGATCTCAGTGATGTGAGGAAAGATTTCAAGAAGAAGAAATGTAGTGTTAGAATTAGGGTTTGCCTAAAAAGTGGTGAAGACCAGAAGCAACAGTATAGAGCACTGATGGAGTGTAGAACAGACTAGAAGACTTCTCCCAACGCAGAAGAAAAGCACAAGCCTAGGGCCAAAGAGTGCAGATTCCACTCACAGTAATTCCCAGTGTGATGAAGACACTGAAGAATGCTGTAGACACAGCGGTAGCAGTGCGACAGGAAACATGCGTGAGCCGAAGTTTTCCTTGTTGAAGGAAGTTCTTCTTGTAGATCCTGAGAAATCACTGACAAAATACAGTGGGTGAAGCTCCTGCTTAGGACACATTCAGCCCTTACTGGAGTGCTGACTTGAGCTCTGGTGCCCCTGCCTCTGGGCAAGCTTCCTGCTAAGGCATCCGGGAAGGCAGTGGATGATGACTCAAATACTTGGGCCCCTACCACCAGTGTGGGAGACCTGGATGGAGTTCCTGGCTCCTGGCTTTAGCCTGGCCCAACTCTTGCTGTTGAGGGGCTTTGGGGAGTGAGCCAGCAGAAGGAAGATCTATGCTCTTCTCTCCTCTCCTCTTTCTCTCTGCCTTCCAAGTAAATAAAAAGTAACTAATTTTTTTTTCTTAAAAAAAAAATGACCAGCAAAAGGCAAAATGAGGAGAATATATTCTTTTATATATCTAAATCTATTAATATATCTAAATCTAAATATATTCTTTTAGATTTTTTAATTCAGTTTTTTTTTTGAAAGTCTGCAAACATCTATATTGGAAGTAAAAATAGACAAGAATCAGGTTGGTCTAGAGGTATCCCTCTCAATACTGAAGATGGGAAGTTATTAGATCAGCATACAGATTTTGAGTGCATAAAAACACACTGTAGAATTCTACCCCAGGCCAAGTGTTGATCATTTGTGAAAGCACAGAAAGACTCTATCCAATACCCAGTTTTCCCCCTGTATCCACAGATCCTGATCCAGGAATTCTACCAAATGCAGACCATAGATATCCAGAAAAGCAGTTTTCATCTGTGCTCAACATGTATACAACTTTTTCTTGTCATTATTCCCTACATCATACAGCAACTATTCGTGTGGCATTTATATTATGTTAGTTGTTATAAGTGACGTAGAAATGACTTGGAGCATACAGCAAGCTATGCACAGGTTATAGGCAAATACTGTGCCACTGTATGCATGAGGAGCTCGAGCTCCTGTGGACTGTGGTATCTGTTGCGGCATCTGGAACCAATGCCTTGCAGACACAGGAATCCCCCACAGAGGTCCTGAAAAGTGTTTGATGATAGGAAACTGTATTTCAGCCACCTGAAAGATAAGTAAGTGTGGATCGGTAGGAGTCATGTGATGAACCGATGTAGTCACAGGTCATGTGACTAAGTAGCACAATTCTTTCCAGTTTCTCTTTGAAATCTTTCATAGTAAAATGTTGGGCAAAAGCTCAGAAAATCCTCAGTGAAACAATAATAAATAAATAAAAAAGCAGAGTTTAGTACTAAAAATCATTTAATGTACAGCCTTAAAAATTAGCTGCTTACAAACCGAATGATTTTCTCACAGTGTTGTTTATATCACTTAAAAATAAAGTTCCTTAGAATAATCATGTCTCTTAGAAACTAAATCCTGTTCAGTTTGGGAGCATTATTCTTAAATAGAAAAATCAATAAAATATTATATTCATATAGCCATTGATTTCATTTTTCTAAGAAATAATCCATGTTTTGTAATACAGAGGACTTGTATGGTTAGAAAGTAAATAAAAATATTTCAAAAGAGGAAATCCAAATGGCCAACAGACACCCAAATATTATTAAATACACCCAAACATTATCTTATTTAATTATTTTAAATTCATGGTATCCATTTTTAAATAAAAAATGCTATTCTTCATTAAAATAATGCACCCTATAAATAAGTATACAGTTTTATCCCGATTTGGAGAACACTGGCCCTTGAGCTGTCCTCATCCAGCCCCACCGCATGACTGACAGGCGTGCAGAGGTGATGTTGCCAAGCAAGCAGGCAAACCAACAACAGAATAAACAAAGGATGTAAACCTCAGAGCTCACAAATATTCCTGCCACTGATGACTGCTGTTACCCGGCACGGTTTCAGTCTTGGTCACCCCAACTGTACTGCAGTCTCCCCAAACTGGCTGGGTTATGTCTCCCTGGTGTGTTTCCCTACTTTGCAGGATTCCTATCAAGGCTGTTGTTGCATTGTGTTCATGTCATCACACTCCCAGAAAATGCTGATGCAGTCACTGGTGTTTAAAGACCTGACATGGATGCACTACCATATTGCTTTCCACCAAGGAGATAGTCGAGGAGAGAAAGCAGGGAGGTGTGCTTGGGATTGCAGAGTAAGAGCCAGAGGCCACCATGACCAAGAAGGTTCCCTGCTGGTGCTGCTGCTATCTGTGGGTAGCACAAGCAGATTAGTAATAACCCAGGGCCTGCACCTCACAGGACCTCATAGATGCAAACGTCTGCTCCAAGTTAGGGAGAAATTTTTAGTCTGTCTTCCTGTTAGATGCTGTCTGCCATAAATATATTTGGCAACAGATAGAATATTTTTGGCAGAAGACAGAATAATGCTGCTTCTCTTAATTTACAGAATGAAGAGAAAAAGTTGATGGCCGTGAGTATCAGAGGCTTTTAATACCTTCAGTTGTTTCAGGCCTCTGGTCTGGAGCTAACAGTCATTTATCATTGTGGTCTTTCCTACCAGGTATAATATCTACTATAGCAAGCAGAGCATAGAAAGTATTTTCTTTTTCCAGACCTACAAATAGCTAAAAAGTAGTAAGGAATAATCATCATAATAAAAGAGGGATAGTCTATTACCTGAAACCTTTTCACATGTCCTTGATTTTATCCGGAACTAACACCTAATCTGAGCAAGATTTCTAGGTTCCATTGTATTTTTGTTAGGCTGTTCTTGCAACCTGTAAATATGGGAAATAATTCGGTAAAAGTGACACATGTGGAACAAAATCCAGACAGAGCAGAGGGATTAGGACAATGCTGATTACCAGACCAAAGTCAGAAGCAGAAAGCTCTGAGGAAAAACAGTGAACAATCCTTCTCTGTTTATATAAGATTTTTTTAAGCTCCGTAAAATAAAAGACTAAATTAAACAATGGATAGAGAAATGGGAATTTCTTACTAATGAACAGAATAGAATGAAGGAGAGTTGATTGTTTTCCCTTTCTAAGTAAATATCTGTGTTCTGCTTTCCTCCCTATAGTCCAAGTGCCAGTCTCCTTAGTATCCTGCCTTTGCCAGTATTGCTAATTTCAATATTTTGGTGATTTTTGCTTTCCGTATATCTTATCAACAGTTTGCTGCATGCTCTATTTCTTTTTTCTGTGACAGCTCTGGTAAATTTCTGAGATGCTAAGCCTGTGTTTTTTGCTCCTGAAAGGTTAGGACTGTGGGTTGAACAGTCAGACAGAGCCCTTGGTCCCCACCTGCTGGTGGCGGATGTCACAGCAGCTACACTCTGGATTAAGGCATATCCAGCCGAAAACACCTGCTTAAATTACTCAGCAGAGGAAAGATGAAACGTGTAAATCTTGTGATAGTCGAATCTGATAGAACCAAATTGAGAGAGATGTTAGTTATCCAAATTCTGCACTGTTAGGTAGCATTCTGTCTTTAAAGATTGCCTTTGCAACAGCATCTATAGAAATGTATCCCCCTCCAGAGATGTGATATCAGTTCAGTAGAGAGCAAAACCCAGTTGCCAGTAGTATGTGTTTGGATCATATATTGCATAGAAGGATGTATGTATAATAAGTTGTATTACATGCTTTGCATAGGGAATGAAATTATCTTAATAAGAGACTCTCAGAGGGAAATAGGGGCTGGTGTTATGGCGTAGCAGGTAAAGCCATCACCTGCAGCACTGACATCCCATGGGGGCACTTGTTCAAGTTCTGGCTTCTCTGCTTCCCATCCAGCTCCCTGCTAAAGTGCCTGGGAAAGCAGCAGAAGATGGCTCACATGGGAGACCTGGAAGAAGCTCTTGGCTTTTGACTTTGGCCTGGCTCAGCTCTGGCCTTTGTGACCATTTGGAGAATGAACCTGTGGAAGATCTCTCTCTGTCTCTCTGTTTTTATCTCTCTTACTGTGCCTTTCAAATAAATAAAAATATTTTTAAAAAAGAGGAAAATAGGCCGGCGCTGTGGCTCACTAGGCTAATCCTCCACCTGCGGCACCAGTACTCCGGGTTCTAGTCCCGGTTGAGGCACCGGTTCTGTCCCAGTTGCTCCTCTTCCAGTCCAGCTCTCTGCTGTGGCCTGGGAGGGCAGTGGAGGATGGCCCAAGTCCTTGGGCCCTGCACCTGCATGGGAGACCAGGAAGAAGCACCTGGCTCCTGGCTTCGGATTGGGGCAGCGCCGGCCGTAGCAGCCATTTGAGGGGTGAGCCAATGGAAGGAAGACCTTTCTCTCTGTCTCTCTCTCTGTCTAACTCTGCCTGTCAAAAAAAAAAAAGAGGAAAATAAATGTATAAGAATATGAGTAATTTGAGGCATATCATAGATAGTATAGCTATTAACTTTTTTTTAATCCCCAAAGCAAAATATTCCCTTGTAGAAAAACATATTCAGTTACAGGGTATTTTATGTAATTTATTATATATACATTTAAGTCAGAAAAGTTTTACTTTTTTTAAAAAAATCCTTGTTATAATGTGTGTGACTCATATTCTCTGTGTCTCATTTCTGAAGCCCACTCAGAGGCTGCTCTGTGGCCCTTTTCGGCATTCTGAGTCTGAGACTTAATATCTGCAAGATTAGAGCTTTCCAACTTAATGGGATCAACCAGGTAGAGCTGATTCAGTAAAGAAAAGAAATGACTAATGCTAATCACATTAGGTAGCAAGATCAATTTTTGTAATATGTGTCCTGGATATCTTACGTAAGATCAATCTAATATTATCTAATAGTCCCCAGCCTTTCCGATTTAAACCTCCCAAATCCCTGCCAAGCTGATGTTGTTAGAATCTTATTAAAAGAGTTGGACTGCAAACCAATTTGTTCAAAATTAAAACTTCTAATTGCAATTCTTTGATTTCATTATTACAAGTTTCACATACAACTTAAAAACTCTCTTGACTGTGTTCCAAGCTTTGAGACAGAATTTGCATTTTTATCCTATTTCATTTCTCCCAGTAAAGTCCCCAAAGTATGATTTTGACGTTTTGCTAGCCAACACCAAGGCAGAAGCTCAAATCATGCGTGGCTCTTTGAGTATTGCTTTTACTATAATATCTAAAGATATTTAGAAAGTTATCACAGGTATTTGATAAGAAAGCTTACTTTCCTTTGATTCCCAAGAGTTCTTATTGAGGAAGCCCCCTTAATTTTTTTCACCCAGAAAATGATTTAGCTTCTGGAACCTTCCCCACAAGGTTTTGAAGGCTTATTCTAAAATGTATTTGTTCTGATTCCAGCTGTGGGTGATGAAGATGCTTTTCAGATCCTGTGGCTTTTCTCCAGGACCCAGGTTTTGGGCCCCTGGCCCTTTCTGTCTTGTGACTTCAGTCAGGTCTCATTAGTTATCATTTGCTTTCAGCCAACAACAATGACAGTGACAACAACAAAACAGAAATTGGGCCGGTGCCACAGTTCAATAGGCTAATCTTCCTCCTGTGGTGCCAGCGCCCCAGGTTCTAGTCCCGGTCAGGGATCCTGTCCCGGTTGCTCCTCTTCCTGTCCAGCTTTCTGCTGTGGCCAGGGAGTGCAGTGGAGGATGGCCCAAGTGCTTGGGCCCTGCACCCGCATGGGAGACCAGGAGAAACACCTGGCTCCTGGCTTCGGATCAGCACAGTACGCCGGCCGGAGCGGCCATTGGGGGGGGTGAACCAACAGAAAAGGCCTTGTCTCTCTCTCTCACTGTCCACTCTGCCTTTCAAAATAAAAGAAAAACAAAAACAAAAAGAGAAATCATCTGAGAAAGGAATTGATCAATGCAAACTCAGAAACTTACAGGAGTGAACAGGACTTTGGGAGCTTAGGAAGTGCAATGTGGGAGACATGGGTTCAGAGAGCTCCGAATCAGTGTTCCAGAGAAGGCAGGGAAAGTAGGAGCTCGTGTGAGCCAACGGGTGTTGTTTTCTTACAACTAGCAAAAATCCCTTTGTTAGGGAAGCTTCTGTTGAGAACAGGAGCTGTGTGATGAAGGGTCATGTGACCCATGGAAGATTATTTTTTTAAAGAAAAAAGAATATATATACTCAGTAAAAGTATCTGCAAAGCAAGTCATGTAACTTCTCCACATGCATTTGAGTCTTTGGACACAATGCAATTGTCTGTTTCAGATGCCAGCAGTCTAAGGGTGGAAGTAACCAAAGTTCGCATTCCCACCCAGGCAGCAGCTCAAATCATGCGTGGCTCTTTGAATATTGCTTTTATTGTGACTTTCTCCCTGTGTTCTCACAAGGGGGCCACCCCCAATGGAGCAGTGCTCAGGAATGACATACATCTTTTCCATTCAAACTCCATTTGCTCCACCTGAAGGCTGGGACATGTGGGATTGCTGGCTTTTCTGGTAGAAGAGAAGTGAGACCTTTAATGAGCCGACGTCAACCTCTTGCTTCTGAATCCTGGGATTCCACACATCACAAGCAAAGCTTGTAGTCAGGAGAGCCTCCGCAGAGGGGAGAGAGGCCTGGAAGGTTGAGCCTGAGGCTTAGCTGAGGGCCGCGGATGTACTGACCCTGTCTGTTTTTGGTGGTCCAGGTGCTCCCTGGAGCTGATGCTGATGTGGCCGGTGGAACCATGGTGCCGGCAGCTGAGGGGATCCCAGGAGAAGAGGCAGAGGCAGAGAAGGCAGCTGTCCCAGCTGGGGAAGGAGTCAGTGTAGAAGAGGCCAAAATTGGTACCGAAGCCACCGAGGTTGTGGACAGCGACAGACCTTACCCAGAAGAGATGGAAGCAGCAGCGCCACAGGTGAGGGCCGGTGAGGGGAGCATCTGGGACGGGGTGCTGTGTTGCATGCTCTGGGCTTTGGCAGGGGCCGACCACTCTCTGCATGTGGGGTGGAGCCATTCTGTGACTCCGTACTCCACCAAAAGAAAATACTATCATTGGATTCTCAGGAAGAGTGGGCCCAGCTCCTCTCAGGCTCAGACTGTGGTGATCTGCACAGGGCCCAATGCTTATGGCACAGAAAGGGGCAAACAGTAAAGCGGACTGATGACAAGGATGAGGATGGAGGGAGGAGAAGAGAATATGAGGGAATAAGACGGCTGTCGTGAGGATTAGGTCAGTGCTTAGCCCGGAAGTGGCACGAACTTGATATTAGTAGTAAAATCATAGCACTACTGTTTTCTGGTTGTTGATGAGTTATTATAATGCCACAAGTATACCCATACCACCAGGCTCCATTCTCCAAGACCCCATGTGGTGTTGCACTTTCAGAATAAAAACAGGAGCAGGCATTTGGCCTGTTGGTTAAGATGCCCACACCCCAAGTCAGAACACCTGGGTTTGATTCTTACCTCCGCTTCCCAACTCCAGCTTCTTGCTAATATGCACCCTGGGGGAGGCAGTGGTGATGGCTCGAGTACTTGGGAGGGCTGGATTGAGTTCTCAGCTCCCAGCTCCAGCCTGGGTCAGCCCTGGCTGCTGCAAGCGTTTGGGGAACCAGTAGATGAGAGCACTCTCTCTGTGTCTCCATCCCTCTCTTCTAATAAGTAACTAAAAAAATTAAGGAAAATGGACCACTAAGTACTCACGTGAAATTGGAGCTGCCCTGCCCATTACCACTTCAGAGCAGAGCTCGAATGTAGAAAATCCCCTATTCTGTGAGGGGGAGGCAGTGAGTAGAGACGGGGTGAGGCGGGGCTCACGCCCAGGGGCCTCCATTCCACTGTGGGTTCTTCTGTACTTTAAAAAGTGGCTTTCAGAGAATTATTGATGGGTATTCCCCTTTTCCTGGGTGATTTTACTCAGTAAATTTCCCAGAATCTCTCCAGGGTTGCTTAAAGCTTGAAGCTGACTTATCTCTTTTATTCTGCTAAGAAAAAAGTGGATAATAGTGGTATTTGCAGAAGTAACTCAAGATTGTCGCACCCTTAGATTTTTCTTGTCATACTGCAGGGAGTGGGTTTGTACACCTCGTTATACTTGTTAAAAGAGGGTTTGCTTCACAAATTGAAGACTGGAAGTGCTTCTGTCCGCTGTGAGCCAAGGGTGTGCAGAGATGGATCTGCAGTAAGTAAGTGTTAGCCACCAACATGGGACAGGATGGACCACTGTCAAAGGAGAGCCTCAGATGCTGGAATCGGACCTCGGTTTCCTTTTCAGGATTGTCTCCCTCACCCCTGATGCCTGGCCCCCTCCCCCTGCGGTTCCTCTTCCTCTTCCCAATGTCTGCAGAAACCTTACTCTTAGGCCCAATGACCCAGAAATGAACTGCACTTGGTTTTGACTGTTGGGAGAGAGAGAAAGGAGGCTGAGTTGCAGAGCAGAAGGCCCAAAGGCGCAGGTGAGAGGAAGAGCTGTCGGGATGTGTAGAAGCAGTGGCCAGTGTTGATGTGCAGGGATTGAGGCTGCACAGGGAGGGCGCAGATGTCTTGTTTCGTAGGCCCTGCTGGACGCCACCATGCCTTTCTTCCCCAGGAGAAGGTCATCCCTTCTGTGGTCATCGAGCCTGCCTCAAACCATGAAGGGGAGGGAGAACAAGAGATAATCATCAGTGCAGAGTCGGAGGAAGCCCCAGAGGACGCTGCTGCCACAGGCCCCGCCGGCGAGACACCAGAGCTGACCACGGAGAAGCCCCAGGAGGATGCTCAGGCATCGCCTGCTACACCTGCAGGAGCCACAGATCAACAAGCACCTGCAGGGGCGGCCGCTCAGGAATTGCCTCCCGGGTTTCTCTACAAGGTCTTTCAGTTTGTTGGATCTCATAGCCACAGGGCCTTTCTTAGCTTGGAGTCCTGCTGGCTCAAACCTTCATTTGTTGGAGTTTTACTCCTTGCAATGTATGTCCTTTCCCCAAATAGCCTTCCCTTCACCTCACAACGCCTTGGAAAATGACAGCATTTCCCAGGCACTGGGAAGCAAGAGCTGCAGTCCTGTCCTCCATATTTAACAGGAATAGTTCCTGGGTGCTGAAGGGGTCAGTTCCTTCCAGCCCTAGCACCCAAGGTGCCCTGTGAAGGTCCCGCCTGGCTCAGCCCAGGCCTTCGAGGGCACCTGTTACCTGGTGTCTCCCAAAGGGTTATGTTCCCCCATGAATCTTTCTGTAGGAGTAGGAAGGCAATGAATATCTAAC
The DNA here is from genome assembly GCF_051225735.1 of Oryctolagus cuniculus. NCBI lineage: Eukaryota > Metazoa > Chordata > Mammalia > Lagomorpha > Leporidae > Oryctolagus > Oryctolagus cuniculus. Next base: position 64,998,217 of record NC_142882.1, on the reverse strand, counting down.
AATAAGTGAATAAACATATATTTTTTTTGTATTTTTTTGACAGGCAGAGTGGACAGTGTGAGAGAGAGACAGAGAGAAAGGTCTTCCTTTGCCGTTGGTTCACCCTCCAATGGCCGCCGTGGCTGGCGCACCGCGCTGATCCGAAGGCAGCAGCCAGGTACTTCTCCTGGTCTCCCATGGGGTGCAGGGCCCAAGCACTTGGGCCATCCTCCACTGCATTCCCTGGCCACAGCAGAGAGCTGGCCTGGAAGAGGGGCGACCGGGACTAGAACTCGGTGTGCTGACGCCACAGGTGGAGGATTAGCCTATTGAGCCACGGCGCCGGCCTGAATAAACATATTAATGGCTTCTATTAAAGAAAAAACAAGAAGGCTAAATTAATAGGAAGAAGATTTTGCTCAGAGAAGATACATAGAAGCTTCATAAACGGAAAGATACTTTTCCAAACACACACACACACACACACACACACACACAAAATACCTGCAGATACTACCTAAGCCAAGTGTTAAAGGCATATCATGGTCTCCAGTAGTGTCTAGGTAGGGATTTTAAGTTCTGTAATTTGATTTTACATTTCCACCGTTAGCTCTTTTCCTTTTCAACAGTGTTAATTTGTGGTTTTTGTAGAGCTGGTACTCAATAATAACAGGTACTCTCTGTCTACTAGAAAGTAACTGCTGCCTCCAGTGGAGATGGAGTCGGTAGAATGGAATTGTGAGTGAATGAATATGGAGAGAAAAGTGAACTTGTGAGTTAGGTGGCTGCGTCCTGCCATGTTTTTGTTTCGTTGCAGAATAGGAAGTCCAGGAATCTGTGCTAGGCAAGGCCGGGGCTGGAGGGGCAGCCCTGGCTTCCTTGCGAGCTGTAGTGCAAGGCTCATCACCTAAGTACCTCCACCCCAGCATCAGTTTTCTCATCAGAGAAGGTAATTTGGGAAGATGTAGTCACTTCCCAAGTGATTTTTCCAGTACGATCGATTCTATAGCAGAACCATATTTCAGGATCACGTTGTTGCATCTCAGGGATGGAGTTGAAAGGAAAACATGAGAGAAACCAAACTGACTACGACTCAGTAGCTCCTTCGGCTGGGTGAGGGATGCACATGGGAGTATTTGATTATTCCTTCTGCTTTTGAAATTTTTATAATAAAAATTTAAAGAAATATTTTATATGAAGGAAACATTTCTATAGTATGAAGAGTAGCGTATGGAAGAGAAGAAGTTTACTTACAAAAAATGGGTCAAAGGATTTAATGAGAGAATAACATGCAAGTAACAATTGTTCTTATTCATAATTGCAAGAGATCTTCAAAAAGCTCATGGAAATGTAGATTATGAAAAAGCTGTGCATGGGTTCCAAAGTTATTTTTGCACCAAAAAAACTTATTTTTAATTCCGTTTCCACAAACTTTTGCAAGTACCCTCATACTGGATGGAAACAGATCAGAGGAACTCAGCTAGGCATTTTTAGTTATAGGTGACTAGCAAACAATAATAAAGTATCAGTGATAAAACAATATAAGCCTAGTAAATGTATAGTGAATTAAAATTTATTACTATAACACCTGAACTATTGTAAAGAGCATTTCATGCTGGCGCCACGGCTCACTAGGCTAATCCTCCGCCTTGCGGCGCCGGCACACCAGGTTCTAGTCCCGGTCGGGGTGCTGGATTCTGTCCCGGTTGCCCCTCTTCCAGGCCAGCTCTCTGCTGTGGCCAGGGAGTGCAGTGGAGGATGGCCCAAGTGCTTGGGGCCCTGCACCCCATGGGAGACCAGGATAAGTACATGGCTCCTGCCATTGGATCAGTGCGGTGCGCAGGCCGCGGCGGCCATTGGAGGGTGAACCAAAGGCAAAGGAAGACCTTTCTCTCTGTCTCTCTCTCACTGTCCATTTGCCTGTTAAAAAAAAAAAAAGGCATTTCATTACTAAATATACATGTAAATGGCCTCTTATTAATCAGTAAGAATTGGGGTATTATGTGAACAGAGAATAGGATTTCCTTCCTGTCTTCAGGGGCTTTATCCTTTTGGGGGCATGTATGTATTAGCCCATTTTCTATTACTATAATGAAATGCCTGATGTTGGGAATTTTGAGAATAAAAGAAGTTGATTTGGCTCTCAGTTCTGGAGGTTCAAGGATGTGGCACCAGCACTGGCTGGGCTCTGGTGAGATGCCCCTTGTCTGCATCCAACGGCAGACGGTGTCATGGAGGGAGTGCATGCTAGAGGCAGAGATCACACAGTGAGACTGAGACCGGGAGCCAGGGGGCACAGGGGGACCAGTCTTCTTCTCTTAAGATAATTCTCTATTGGGAGCTCACTGGGGTCCCAGGAGCATTGCATTCATCCCTCAGTAAACTCCCGCTAGGTTCCACCTCTTGCAGGTTGCACCACGTCTCACGTCACTACCTTAGGGACCAAGCTTCCATCATGTGAAGCCTTGGGGCACAGTGATATCCAAACTGTGCGAGGATGTGGCACGCACCTTCCTTGCATCCAGCTCCCAGAATGCTTCTGAGAGTGCCTGCTGATAACCTGCCTGCGAAACTGATCTTACATCTTCTCCTTTTCTTCCCCAAACTGGTTCTTTTAAAATCTCTTCCAGGTAGAAACACTGCATGACTTTGAGGCAGCAAATTCTGATGAACTTACCTTGCAGCGGGGTGACGTGGTGCTGGTGGTCCCCTCGGATTCAGAAGCCGACCAGGTAAAGGACCACATTGGTTTTTCCAGAGGGTCAGTTGAACACATGACTTTTTGAAGACATTTCTATTTGCTAAGGCGCTACCAGCCAACTCTAAAAAGGCTTAAGGACATGTGACTATAGCATGTCATTAACCTGGTTTATAGGCTACCCTTTTGGGATGCAGTTACATTATTCTTTTTTATACAAATAGATGGCCATTTCTTATCAGGTAACCACTTCCCAGACTTGAGGAAATGTGGGCTCCTTGCAAGTGAACTAAAAATCTCCCTCAAGAGTAGAAATGCTTTGTATGAGTTTCTTGAAAGGAGTGTGGTCCCATGTGTCTATGCATTTGTCAGAGCTCATTAAACCAGAAACCTAACAATCCCTACATTGCATCATATTTAAATGGAACCTCAATTTAAAAGTTTCTTTAAAAAAAAAAAAAAAGCCATGTCCTGGCAGAATGGTCTGATGTTGCGGTGTTAAGAACTCCCACTTTGGTCTTGTTCACAGGATTTGTGATTTGCAGAAATGGCTGCAAAATGTGCTCTGAGAATGACTGTGACCCTGAGTATGTTTTTCTGGAAAGAAGAGCAGTAACTGAAATCGCATTTTAAATATATTTATGAGCCCATTTCCTTAAAAGTAAAGCTAAGCATTACTGTTTTTGAAATTAAGTCGTATGTGTCCAACATTTTTGTTCTTTATTTTGATAACACGAAGAGTCTTCAAGAAGTTGATAGAAATGTGTGTTATGTTTTAATTCCATTTCCATGAACATTTGGAGGTACTCTCATACATATTCTGACATAGATCAGGTCCTAAGACAAACAACTGGCGTCTGCCACAATTAGATTAGAAATTAATAAAAATCACACGTCTTTAAAATCCCCCAATATTTACAAATTTAAAAATGTACTTCTAAATAATAATGTGTGGGTCAAAGAAATCATAGCATGTGTTAAAATATTCAAAGTGATCACTGATTCTTAGTTTTAAGCATAAGAAGGTAAAAAAGAGATTAAATTAAATAGAAAATGCTAAAAGGAAATAATGAAACCAATTCACTATTGAATGAAATAAGAAAACACACATGCTAAAGAAAATTAATAATGCCAAAATTGATTCTTTGAAGGGATTAATAAAATTGTTAAAAATTTAGGAAGACTCTTGAAGGAAAAAAGTGAGATAGCTTAAATTACCAATATAGAAAAAAGTATCAACATCTGAAATGCATTCAAATCACTATTGTGTAAATTCATGTATGTTTGTGTTAACTATAAATTATCTTTTAAATAAACAGATGGGGAGATAGCTACTCCTCTCTATTCTGCTGCACGTTTACCACTGCCAGTGTTGTTCGTTTCTTCCCTCAAATCTCAGCATCCATTCGGTCTCATCTCCTGTCCACCTGAAAAGCTTCCTTTAGCAATTCCGGAAGTGCTGATCTAGAAGTAACAAATCCTCTCAGATTTTGTGTATCTGAAAATTTCTTCATTCCCCTTCATCTTTAAAGAAGGTTTCATTAAAATTCTGAGTTGACTTTTTATTTTCTTTCGACCCTTCAAAGATGTTGTTCCCTTGTTTGCTAGCCTCTGCTGTTATAATTAGAAATCAGCATCATTGCTTAATACAACTTTCCCTGACACTTTTAGGATATCCATATGTCTCTGGTTTGCATGAATTTGACTGTGCATAAGTATATTTTTTGTGGTCTTCATACTTGAGGTTCACTGAATTCCTTAGATTTGTAACTTGATTTATTTTTACTACATTTGGAAATATTCTCTTATTTAAATTTTTACTGCATCATTCTCTGTTCTACTTTTCTGAGTTTACAATTATACATATGTTGGACTTCTTGATGGTTAAGACTCTTCTTTTATTCCCAATATTCTTTCTGGTAGGCAAGTTGAATAATTTATATTGATCTATCTTTAAGCACTGTATCTGTTTATTCTACTACTTTGAACGTCTTATTAGCATTATTCAGTAACTTTTTCCATGTCTGATATACTTACCTTGTCGTATCAGTTTCATGTTGTTCCTTTACATAGTTTTCATTTCTTTGCTGAGATTTCTCATCTCTTCTCTGATAATAAACATCTTTCAATTAAGTACTTGAACATGTTTGTAATAAAAAACACTTTAAAATGTTTCTCCTAATTCCAAAAGTTAGACCATCTTAGGACATGTTTCTGTGGACTGCTCTTCTTTGGGTCATATTTTCCTGTTTTTCCTCATGTCTATTAAATTTTTACTGCTGCTGAATACAGTGGGTGGATTATATATTACAGAATGCCTGGAATCTGTTGTCCTTATCTGAAAGTTGTTTCTTTTTGTTCTCGCAGGCACTTAAATTAGTGGACAATTACCTTGAATTCATGGAAGTGTGCTTTATGCATTGCTAGGATGGGCGCTTTTAGTCTGAGCACACAGTGTTAGTCCTGGGCATTGCCTCTGTCTCTGAGACACAGCCCTTCTGGGTTTCACTAGAAGCCCCCTCCTGTCTCTCTGGGATTCAGACTCTGAACTCCACTCCTTCTTCCACTGGCAGTGTCCAAACCTCTGCTCCACTTTCTCAGTCTTCCTGCTGTTGCCTTGCCCCAGGTTTGTTGGAAGATCCCTCAAGCATTAAGAGCTTGGAGCCAGCCACGGGGCTCTCAGATGTCTCTCTGCATCCTGGGTCTCCCGCGTCCTGTGGCTCTGTCGTTTGAAGCTGTTCTCCTGCGGATCCACAGCTGCTCTGTAGCTCTCAGCTCTGTCCTGGAAATGCCTTGCACCACTGGACTGAGGGTACTCCCTGGGGAAGAGCTGTGCTAGCACGGGCCTCTCCCACTTCAGTTCCCTACCTGCACGGGTTAAATATGCTCCACTTGCTGCCTGGTTTGTCCATCTTGGTGTCTTCAAAGAATTGTACTATGATTTATACACACCTCATTATATTTTTAAGATTGTATTTTATAACACGGTTGTTTATGAGTATATATAAATGAATGCACATATGTAATTATGTGCAGATATGCAGGAATATGTAATTATTCTGGTAGGTATAATTAGGAGTGTTTGTTTAGTGTAAGCTTTTCTGCCATGATCAAAACTAGAGATCTTTATCTAGCATGCACTTTAAGCAGCTGAAATTTGATTTTCCTCAGATAAAGATTGATACTGGCTAATATTCTTCACTTTACCATATTAGTTGTATTCGGACTGTTATATGCTGAGTGTATCTTGATTATGGCTCTGTGCAGTCCTTTACATTTTTTTCCTTTACTGAGACAATTTTAAAAGTCTTGACTCTAATTGGCTCCCTTAGATTTTCGCTTCCTGCAAATAAAGCCAAATAAAGATACTTGTGGGAGGAAAAATGACCATTTATGCGCTCACTGGAGCTTTAGAGAACATTTGGTTATCATTTTTTACTTTAAGGATAACTTTGTCCTTCACACTGTGAAATCATAATTTTAAAGAGGCCTCATCAGCTAGGATATTATCAGTTATTTTATTGGGTCATTTTTTTCAGTGCTTTTTTTCTGCTTTCAGAAATTGGCCTGTCTAAACACTTATATTTCTTTTCTACCTGGCAGCATCAATTTGTAGTCTCAGATTATATCACCAGGGAATGTATTCAGCTTCTTTATTTAATTTCGAGGCCTCATTTTATCTGATGTACTTGAACTGCACGGGGGTTTGCCTCAGAGTAAGTCTAGCCATCCTTCATCTGAAGTAGGACCTCTTCCCAATGCTGGTTAACATCATCAAGGAAGTCATTTCTCACTTGCTTCACTTACGGTCCTGTGTTTCCTGTTCTTCCTTCCTGCTCTGCTTTCTCCAGCCCGACTCCGCTCTTCTGCTGAAGGCCAAGGGCAAGCCGGGGCCTCTGTTCCTGAGCTTTAAGTATAGTTTTCCATTCTGTATGGCCCTGTATGGACAGGTTCTGTAACCTTTCAGCGGCCCAAAGTCTTCATTGGATGGTGGCATTCCTATAGGGCAGGAAAGTGATAATCAAGAGTGATTTATGAAGAATATATGAATGCCTCCAACAAGAATGCCATAACGTTAAACTGCTTTGTCATGTATAAAACTTGAACAATTAGATATTATAACAGCATCAGCAGTATCAAGAGCCACACATCTAGCTTTTGGTATTTGATAAGCCTTGTAGAGAGTTGTTGATTGAAGTTGTGAGATGTGAGCTGGGGTGAGGGTCCTTTCTTACAAGCAAGTGGCTCTGGATGAAGTCCAAGACTTCCCGTGGCTCATGGATACTGCATTCTAACCCAAGGGTCTTCAAGCTTTTTGTCACCATGCCCCACAGGACAGGTTCTGTTGTCCTGAGTGATTCCTTTTCTCTGCCTTCAGGGCTCATGTCATAATCCAGTTAACATCCACTGTGCTTTATCTAAAATTAAAATATTAATATCAATCTTCAATTAACTATACTTTCAAAAAACAGATTTATTTACTTATTTGAAAGTCAGAATTACAAAGAGAGAGAGAGACAGAGAGAGCGGTCTGAAGCCAGGAGCCAAGAGCTTCTTCTGGATATCCCACATGGGTAGCAGGGGACCAAACGCTTGGGCCATCTTCTGCTGCTTTTCCCAGACCATAGCAGGGAGCTGGGTTGGAAGTAGAGCAGTTGGGACAAAAACTGGCACCCATATAGGATGCTGGCAGTGGCTTGACCTGCTATGCCCCAATGCTGGCCTCCACGATACTTTGCACAGTGACTCATTTCAAATGTTTATTCTTTAAGTGTTTTTAAACTGACAACATACTTGAGACAGGCCTCCCTGCTGAAGGCGGCACACCACCTCACATGTAACATGACACCCTGGTGCAGACCCACAGCCCTGATGTTCCAGAAGGTTCTACCGATAATTGGCATATGGATTTTTTTCCAGTAGTTTGTCAGCCCCTGAAAGTCCTGTTGTTGTCTTACAGGATGCAGGCTGGCTGGTGGGAGTGAAGGAAGCAGACTGGCTTCAGTACAGAGACCTTGCCACCTACAAAGGCCTCTTCCCCGAGAACTTCACCCGGCGCCTGGATTAGGGCTACGTGCGTGTGCAGAGAGAGCTTGCTTACTGGGTTTTTAAATCTTTGCAAAAACCTGAAGAGTTCACTTTTGCTATTACACTTCTGATGATTTACAGACTGCCTCCAGACAAAGCTTGGGAGAGTATGTCCGTGGAGCACGTGTGCAGAACATGTAAGAGGAAAACAGAGTAAATTAAGGAAAAAGTCCTCACTCGTTCCCATGTTGTCAGTGACGGGTTTCTTTGTGCTTTGTCCGAGCTGTGGAGACTCTTGTACTTGATTCCCCTTCTGCCAAGTCTAAAGTAGCTTTCTCCAGCCCAGCCCTGCCTGTGTACCAAGTGTACGGTATTGAGTGGCCGCCCTGCGAAGATGTGAAGAATTATCCTGTAGTACCAGACTATCTGATCCCCCTGCCCAGCTCTGAGTGTATGATCTCTCTTTGTTCCAAGTTTACTGTGTTCAAACAATACTGCTGCAAAAGTTTTCAACAGTCTTGTCCAACACACCTACATATATAAATATATATATGAACGCACAGTCACACAAGCTAGTTCCCATGACTGCTCGATCTATGTGTATGCAGAAGGCTACATATACATAGTTGCTTTCTTTCCTTTCCATTGTAGCTCTTTGCTTCTCAGGTGTTGTTGGTACATGCATTGCTCTTACTCTGCCTGGCATAACAGTGGCAGTTATGCCTCGGGAGGGAAAACCAGCCATCCCATTGCCAAATGAATCAACAGTATCTGTGTGTGTAATGTGCAGTTTTCAGGGTGAGATTGACAGTTAGCATATCCAGGCTGCTGCCTGCCCCTTCTGAGAAAGCAGGGCCTGGTCACGCAGCCATGCAGCTGCCGGGGCAGGCAGAGGGCTAGCCGGAAGGCGCAGCGAAGCCGTCTTCACTTCTGCCTTCATGAGATCGGTAGAAGGTGGAGCGTATGAATCCCTCCCAAAAGATTACTGTTAAAAACAAAAAAAAAGCTCCTATATATTTCCACCTCTTAAATTTATGCAGCTCATCTTCACTGATCCTCCGAAAATAAAATAGGTGATGTATGCTGTATCCACAAACCATCTGTAACAATTATGTTTCCAGTGCTGTGTCATTCCAAATAAACCTTTGGTAATCTCCAACAATTACCCTATTTCTTTTTCATGACTCTTTTTTAAAAGAAAAAAAAAATTGTTCTAGTTGTACCTGCTACTTGAAACCATTTCTGGCTGAGTTGTTATTTGTGCCAAAATGTGCTTGTTCCCGCGCCAGGTTGTGCTTCATGGCCCTGCCTCCCTTCCCCCAGCTCCTCCATCGCAGTCATTGCCGGTTACTCAGTGCCCTGGTAGCCAGCGATGACAAGAGCACAAATAACAGCTGTGGACGGAGACGCCCTAAAGGTGCCAGCTGTGCACTTCTGGTCTGTGAATCACTGACCGTTTTGCACCCATGATTAGCAATTTCTTCTCACACCAGCCTCATCCGGTCACTTTGCTTTATGGCTTGTTTATGTTCATAGGGACTTAAAATTAGATCAAATGGAATAGAAAAGTCAATTGGCTGGGCCACTATTTCCAGAAGAGAATTAGATTTAGATTCTTCTCCGCTGATATAATTCTGTAGGCCTGGAGGCTGATTAAGAATGTGCATCATTAGACTTTGAATCTTGGTATTTCTGACTCATGGTTTGAATTCCCTTGGGGGTGGAGCACTGAGTTCGATGTTTATTGACCCTAGATTGTTTCCAAGGACTAATTTACAGGGAACTGGGTCATCCTGGGCGCTAGTCTAGCACAAGAAAACAATGTGCTATTGCCTAGTAGCATGACTGATAATCACCAAGTGAAATGCAGTGTAAGATTTATGCTAGGAAGTCATTTCTGACATTGAGGATTTCATGGGGTATTCAAAGTCAAGACTGAAAAATTATTTCTGCTGATAAAATACACCTGATGTTCCACAGAGTTAATTATCAGGTCTCCCAGAACAGTCATCCACGTCCCTTTCCCAGTTCATGTGATCCAAGTTCTCACACCATCACCTGGTCATACAGGGACCCCCTGGTTTGCAGCTACATTTTATCCCAGATAACCTCAGTACAGAAAGCCTTACGTGAGCCGCCTCTCCATGTCATAAGATTTCTTTTACAAACTAATGGGCTTCAGAGCTTCAGCTAGTTATAAGTCAGAGAGAGAAAGTCAGGTCCATTCTTGTTAAACATACACCTGCCAGGCATTCCCACCAACACCACTGTTAGTCCCTCAATTTTAAACCGGTTTGATGTAGAAGGGGTCTTCAAAAAGTTCATGGAAAATGTGCACTATGGAAAAAAACTATGCATGTACTTCACTAATTTTGCAGCCCAATAAACTTATCTTTTAATCCCATTTTTCACAAACTGTTTGAAGTGCCCTCATATCACTGCAGAGCAAGGTTCCCCAGCCACATGGGTTTTTATCGATATCTCAGGGCAGCCAGGATCCCGAGATGGGAAATCTCCATGCACATGCTTTTGCATTGCTTCTGCCATGGCCTGCTGTTTCCCACAAAGCTGCGATGGCTTTTGAGACAGCCAGAAAGCCACATCCATCACGTCTCAGGCTCTCAGGTAAACTGTGCAGCTTCAGAACTCTGAGCATGCTTTTATCACATAAAGTAGCCTATAATCAGGTTGTAAGAAAGAAAATCTAGCTTTATCCCATGTCCCCTTAAATAAAATGCCTCTGGGAAACCATAAAAGTTAGGAGACATCCATGAGTTTAGAGATGGCCGCACAAATTGCATGGCTGAACACCTTGAAGCCTTAGACACAGACTGGCCAATGGAGTGGCCTTACTAGGATTCTTCTCTTTCCAATGGAGCCCAACTAAAAGTTGCCTTCTCGTTTCTACTTGGAACCCAACTGAGAACCTTGTAAGCTATCTGCCAGACCTTAGCGGATCACAGAGTTCCCCTGTGGTTTAGATGCTGTGACTTCTTCCCAGGACTTGAAAAATGGAAAGGAACATTTGGTATCTTCAAGGGAGAAGACATAACCCATGGTTTCTTGGCAAGCGTAGGCAGTCTAGAGCCGCATGGTTCTGTTCATCCTTGAGCCCTGACTCTCTCAGATCTGTTCTGAGATGTTTGCATCCTGCAGTACCAGGCTGAGACCAACCGGGCTGTCAACTGGCAGAACTCTTCGTGGCACATAGCACGGGTTTGGTAAATTGTTCATGAAAGCCAAATAAACTGTGCTTGAATAAGATTAATAGTCCATCCAAATATTTTGTGACTCGCTGGTTATAATTTTAAACATAATTTCGGAGTACCACATGTTGATGACTTTGGTTTAGAGAGTAATTGGAATATGACCCTTAAATCTACACAAATTTATAAGAAAACCAGGTAGGTATCTTGAAGCTCGCTCTTTTTTTATTTAAAGATTTATTTTATTTATTTGAAAGACTGTTACAGAGAGAGGTAGAGACAGAGAGAGAGGTCTTCCATCTGCTGGTTCACTCCCCAGATGGCTGCATCCAAAGCCAGGAGCTTCTTCGAGGTCTTCCATGCAGGTGCAGGAGCCCAAGGACTTGGGCCATCCTCTACTGCTTTCCCAGACCATAGCAGAGAGTTGGATCAGAAGAGGAGCAGCCGGGACTAGAACCAGCGCCTATATGGGATGCCGGCGCCGCAGGCTAGGGCTTTAACCTGCTGCACCACAGCACCGGCCCCTGAAGCTCTTTCAACATAGAAGCTGTCTCTTAGTTTCCTGAAATCCAGTTGATTCTGAATCTCCTAGGATCTCAAACACCAAGGGTCTCTGACTCTTGAAGGTGGCGTCAGGTCTGTATGATCAGCTCCCTCCTCTGCAGCACTCAGTAGAACGTCCATCTGCAGTTAACACGGGAGAACCGCGTCTTGGTATGTTCTAGCCCTATGCAAGGGAGAGAGGAGAGAATGGATGAGATTCTGTCCTCCGGTTTGCTCCTCAAATGCCCACCGCAACCATGGCTGAGCCTGGCCCTGCGCTTGGTCTCCCATCCAGGCCCATCCAGGTTTCCCACCGGTGTGGCAGGAACCTGATTACTGGAGTCACCACCACCACTCCCTTGGCAGGTTTATGTTGGTGGGAAGCTGAAAACGGGTGCCAGGGCTGGCAGCTGAACCCAGGCATTGCCATGTGGGACCAGGGTACCTTAACTAGGCCAAATGCCCACTCCCAATGCTTGTGTTTTTTTAAAGACCACTGAGCGTTAAAACATTTTGAAATTATAAACTTGAAACATAGTGAAGTGATGAAGACAGAAGTTGAATTAATATCCCCTACCCCTAGAAACTTCTACCTTGTGTTCATGTTTAGATTTACTAATGGCCTAAGAACCTGTAAGAATTACAGCTCAGCCTGTGTATCTATTGCACTGTGTGTGGATATGTGTGCACTACTGCGCACTTTATCTCTCTTAGTCCTACTGATCCCAACCTTCGTAGGCGGGATTTTGAACATTGTCTTTCCACTGCCTGAAATAAGTTTACTGGAGTCGTGGGCTTCATGTAGTAGCAGGACCGGGTTATAAAGCCATTGGCTCTCCATACACATAGAAGACCTGTAGGATTCAATGTGTTTCCATTAAGGAATTAAATAGAATTTTCCTCGAGTAGTGTTATGTCAAGAAATGTGCATTTCTGTTGAACCAAAATCAAAATTATAAGTTTCCATTTTCCATCCTACCATACAGTTGTTATTTTTGATGTCTGGAGCGTTCAATTCAACTGGGAAACATGAATTATTTATTAGAGCTGGAAGAGACCAACACCACCCTCGACTCCTCTCATTTTGAGGCTTGAGAAAGGGTGACTCTGCAGAGTTTTGATAACCTAAAGCTATTGAGCACATTAGGTGTGCAGTTGGAACTTGCCTTGCATTGCAGGGCCCTTTCCAGTCATCATGGTGGGTTAGTAGATGTCAACTCACTGGGCTCCACCAGAAAATCAACATGGGTGATATACCTCCAATGGCCAGGAGGGGGTGTTAGAAGTTAGCATAACTCAATGAAATCAGAACTACATGAAGTAGGAAGCACAGAGTTGAAAACAAATAGGAAGTATAACAACATCACATTTTACATGAAAATATAACAAACCAATGAAGACAGAAATTAATCCCTGAATAATAACCAGCCAAGAAAATAGTTATAGCATAGACAAAGAACTGAGCGGCTTCTTTCAAATTCTTCCTAGGCTCTTTATTAGCTAGGTGATCTCACTCAGTAAGTTACTTAGCTTCTGAAAGTCTCAATTTCTTCTCCAAAACAAAGATAGGTAACACCCACCTGTGTGTGCAAGGGAGGAATAAACTTGCACAGTACTTTACACTCAATAAATGGTATTTGTTATTTAATGGACCAAAGATTTTTGTTATTATTTTTAAAAATAATCTTCTACAAAAGATCATCGGCTATTAACTTTAAAATGCTGGAAGAAAGTTCTATTTTTTGAGTACACCATATTCAACTGGATGAATACTATCCTAGGCTATCTTTTCTTAAAAGTATATTCACTTGATCGTCAGCTGGATTGGAAATGGAGCAGCCAGTACTTGAACAGGCATCCATATGTGGGAAGCTGGCAGCTTTACCCACGATACCACAATGCTAGCCCCTATCCAAGACTGTCTATGCTCTTTTCTTACTGCCATGTGGGAGTCATTCTGAGTATCTGTAATTTCTGTGAAATATCTGTAAATTCTGTGAAATGACCACTTGGGTCATTGCCACTGCTTCCTACGGTCTACATTATCAGCTGGGGTCAGAGGCCGTAGCTGGGTATCAAACTCAGGTTCTCCAATATGAACGTAGATTTCCAAACCAGCATTTTAACTGCTAGGCCAAATGCCCACCCTTGAACTTTTCTTTATGTTCTCTTATACTTCGTAGTTGTGAAATAAATTCTCTGTGCCCACATGTATCCTTCTATTTCTACAGCGCCATCATTCCTTCTTCCCTCCATCTCCCCCTCGAACTCCCATTCTCTGCTGCCACATCACCCCATCTCTCTCTGACTCTGCTGTCCCTCACTGCACTGATGCCACAACCTTCTAGTCAGTGTCCTGTGTTCCTCATCTCCCCTCCATCTTTTATGCTTCTGTCTCTGCAACTCCCACTGTGTCATTTTATTTCCGTCTCTCCTCTCTCCCTTCATGCTAGAGATCTACACCTTTCTATTATATTTCTGCCACTAATTCTGCTTTGTCTGTTGGCCACTGTCTGGACCATTCTGTTCCTCTCACCCCCACTCTGCTCTCTGTCCCTTTTTCTAGCTTTCTGTTTCAAACCCCATGGCTGATAACGTCCTATTATTGCTCCCTCTCTTCCTCCCTCTGCCCTCCCACACCCTCTTCATAGCCTATTCCCTCCCCTCCCTGCGCCCTTCCAGTCCAGTCACTTCTGTAGCCTTCCGTGGGGCCTGTGGGTCTGGCCAGCTTGCTTTCAAGGGAGAGTGGGTCCAAACTCACAAATGGAACTTACTTTTGCTTCTCCTGATCATTGTCCCTGTCACATATCAAGCAATCAGAATTGTTATGGTGCTGATGAAAGAACTGTTAAAAAATATAGAAAGCACTATCTTGAGGAAAAGGTTGAGCATACAGATTACTGCTTATATTGCCATGTCAGCCTGCTGTGAGGTGTTACCTTGTGTGCTAGTCCAGAACACCACAGACTAATTTATAAAGAAAATAAATCAGGGCCAGTGTTGTGGCGTAACAGGTTCCACCGCCACCTGCAACACCCGCATCCCACATGGGTGCCGGTTCGAATTCCAGCTATTCCACTTCTGAGCCAGCTTCCTGCTGATGCGCCTGGGAAAACAGCAGCAGATGGTCCGAGTTCTTGGGCACCTGCACCCACGTGAGAGACCCAGAGGAATCTCCTGGCTCCTGGATTTGGTCTGGCTGTTGTGGCCATTTGGGGAGTAAACCAGCAGATGGAAGATAGCTCGCTCTCTCTCCCTCTCTCTCTCTTTCTCCTCCTTCTCTCTGTAATTCTTTCAAAATAAATACATATATCTTTAAAAAAAAAAAAACAAATTTTTTTCTACAGTTCTGGAAACAGGACATCAACCCGTAAGCAGTGGACTGAGGGAAAGATGGAGCTGCGAAAAGAGGCAGTTTGGAGAGCGTGACTTGAGAATGTGTGATTCTGTAAGAATGCATTGCACTGGAAAATTCAGAATGGCAGCTTGATTACAATCACGGTCAGTGAGGCTGCGTGTCCCTGAGAAGTCACCATGCTCACCATGGGTATACCATCTATCAGTGCCAGGGGTGTGCAAACTGTTTGTTTTTAAAATAGCTTTTGGTGCAATTTAATTCTTATAACAATCTAATCCTTATAATAATACTTCAAAGATATGTAATAACAAAGTTTGACTGATGGACTCTTAAAGGCTAGCCTGCTAAAAGTCGAGTAAGTAGATTATGGGGCTTGGATTTAAATTCAAGTACAATAAATTCAAAATCTCATGTCACCACCCACTCAATATACAGGTGCTCCTTGACTTGCAGTGTGCTCTGTCCTGATGAAATCCCCGTGAACTGAAAATATCATTAAATGCATTTAGTACCTAACCTCCTGAACATAACTTAGCCTGCCCTGCCTAAAACACTTAGCTTAGCTTACAGTTAGACAAAATCACCTAAAACAAAGCATATTTTATGCATGATAACCACATGGTCCTCCCTTGTCTCCTTCATTTGTCTTAAGTGAATAATTAAAACAATATATTTAAAAAATCATTGAGGGGTATGAGTGTGGCACAGCAGTTAAATCACTGCTTGGAACACCCCCACTCCATCCCATATTGGATTGCCAAGTTCAAATTCTGGCTACTCCCATTTCTTTTTATCAGGCTTCCTGATAACACACACTCTGTGAGACAGCAAGCAATGGTTCAAGTACTGGAGTCTCTGCCACCTATGTGGGATACCTGGGTTGAGTTCCAGGTTCCTGGCATTAGCCTGGCCCAGCCCTGCATCTTGTGTGCATTTGTAGAATGAGCCAGCAAATGGAATAACTCTGTGTTGGTCTCTCTTTCAAATAAATGAAAATAGACAGGTGTTGAGGCATAGTGGATTTACCCACTGCTTGGGATGTCTGCATCCCATATCCAAGTGCCTGGAATCAAATCCCACCTCTGCTTCCAATCCAGCTTCCTGCTAATGCAGTTGGGAGGTAGCAGGTGTTGGCTTAAGTACTTGGGTTCCTGCAATCCACATGGAAAACCCAGGTGTGGTTCTGGGCTTCTGGCTTTCACTCTATGCATCCTCAGCTGTTGTAGGCATTTGGGGAGTGAACCAGCAAATGGAGACTATCTCCCTTTCTCTGCTTCTCCCTCTCTTTGTCACTCTTTCAAACAAATAAACAAACAAACAAATAAATTTTTAAAACATAAAATGATGGGGCCGGCATTGTGGTGTTGGGGGTTAAGTTGCCACCTGCAATGCCGACATCCCATTTGGGTGCTGGTTTGAGTCGTGGCTGCTGCACTTCCAATCCAGCTTCCTACTGATGCGCCTGGGAAAGCAGTGGAAGATGGCTAAAGTTCTTGGGCACCGGCACCCACGTAGGAGATTTGGAAGAAGCTCCTGGCTCCTGGTTTTGGCCTGGCCCAGCCTGAGCCATTGTGGCCATTTGGGGAGTGAACCAGCAG
The DNA here is from genome assembly GCF_051225735.1 of Oryctolagus cuniculus. Lineage (NCBI taxonomy): Eukaryota > Metazoa > Chordata > Mammalia > Lagomorpha > Leporidae > Oryctolagus > Oryctolagus cuniculus. The sequence continues at coordinate 64,981,807 of NC_142882.1, read as the reverse complement.
ATGGAAGCTCTCTCTCTGTATCTCCATTTCTCTATGACTCTGAGTTTCAAATAAAATAAACCTTAAAATATATAAAATAAAAATAAACAGTACATTTCTCAAATCATTTCAGATAATTTGCCATGCGTTTACATAACTTTTGATCTATAGTTAATTCTTTTTAGTTTGTATTTATGTTTTAAGAGTTGATTTTAAAGTTTTGTTTCATATAGGAGAAACAGTTATGTGGATATAAAGTACAAATTATCAGACAAGGTGCATTTACAGATTTTAACTTCCATTCAATTTTTCTAGTCTCTCTTCTCTCCCTCACCCTATAGGTAACAATACTTTTATTAGTTCTATTGTTTGTTTTTTCACTTATGTACTCAAGTCTTACTTTCATTGAAATAAATTGTTGTTCACCAGATATACAGTACATATTGTTTCTACTTGAATTTTATTTTTGTATTTTGTTTCTAGAATTTAGTTTTTATTCATTTTAATGCATCTTTTATTTGCTGACTTCTGAATTTTGTGTCTTAATTTAAAAGATTTCTACACTCAAGATTATACATAGAGAAGTCATATATATGAATTATAATGACTCTGTTCTAACAAAATAAGGTATCAGATGGTAAAGAAAATTTAGAAACAAACATAAAGGGGGACAATACTATCAATCCTATAGAAATGAAAAAAAATTTTTTTTAAAGTTCAGACAACTCTGTCTCACCTCATCACCTCGTTGGATGTTTTTCCTCATTGAAGTCTGTATCATTGATACACCTGGTGTTTTTATGTGACAACTACTTTAGTGGTGAGCACAACAAGGAATGAAGAACGCTAGCACTCATCCTCAGGTAGCTGCTCCGGTGATCACGTTCCACGGATGACCTCATTTGATCTTCACAGAAATCCTGTTGAGGGTTCAGAGTATCACTGAGCTGAACAGCTGAGAAAACAAGGCAAGGAGGGGCTCGCTGGCTTTTCCAAAGTCCTGCAGCTTGGAGTGGCAGAGATTTCAATCCCTGAACTGCGGTTCAAAGAATCTGGGGCTTGTTCGTTGCATTTGCATCTCGTTCATTATCTCCAGTGAGGTGGCCTCACTTAATTTACATTTCCTCCTTCAGCGGTTGCCTTTTCATGCTTCTTGCCCATTTTTCTAATGCAGCATTAACTTTTCTTACTAGTTTGGGAAGAGTCTTAAAGACCGTGTTGGAGATGTTAGCTTTTATTGAATGTACTACAAAGGCTTCCCCTACTTGCTACTTAGTTACTTTCAGCACACTTTGTTGAAAAGAAATTTGAATCTTTTTAAAGTAATTCAAAAGTAGATTTTATTTTTTTAATTTATTTGACAGGTAGAGTTATAGACAGTGAGAGAGAGAGACAGAGAGAAAGGTCTTCCTTCTGTTGGTTCACTCCCCAAGTAGCCGCTACAGCCAGCGCTGCGCTGTAGGGTTAGGGTTAGGGTTAGGGTTAGGGTTAGGGTTAGGGTTAGGGAGCCAGGAGCCAGGTGCTTCCTCCTGGTCTCCCATGCAGGTGCAGGGCCCAAACACTTGGGCCATCCTCCACTGCCCTCCCAGGCCACAGCAGAGAGCTGGACAGGAAGAAGAGCAACCGGGACTAGAACCCGGCACCCATGGCAAGTGAGCCACAGCATTGGCCCCTTAAAAGTAGATTTTAGAGGCCGGCGCCGTGGCTCACTAGGCTAATCCTCCGCCTAGCGGCGCCGGCACACCGGGTTCTAGTCCCGGTCGGGGCGCCGGATTCTGTCCCGGTTGCCCCTCTTCCAGGCCAGCCCTCTGCTGTGGCCAGGGAGTGCAGTGGAGGATGGCCCAGGTGCTTGGGCCCTGCACCCCATGGGGAGACCAGGAAAAGCACCTGGCTCCTGGCTCCTGCCATCGGATCAGCGCGGTGCGCCGGCTGCAGCGCGCTGGCCGCGGCGGCCATTGGAGGGTGAACCAACGGCAAAAGGAAGACCTTTCTCTCTGTCTCTCTCTCTCTCTCTCACTATCCACTCTGCCTGTCAAAAAAAAAAAAAAAAAAAAAGTAGATTTTAGAAACAACTATGAAATTTTTGCTAAGGCATCTGGCTTGGTTTCCAGGCAAAGAGAAGGCCTATTTCACCCACAATTTACAAGACACTCATCAATAGAAATTCTAAGGATTTTCTGATTTCAGTTTTACATCGAAACCTCTATTTGTAAGTGGTAAGGAAGCAGTTTCACAGTATTTGTTTTTGCATTGTGAAGCAATTCCCAAAAGAGAATGCATGGAATACTCAGTGATTCCTTTGCTTATCTGAATGGGATTCATCCTGTTAGGATACTGCCTGTCGGTGGATTTGTATCCCATGAATCTTTATATTCTGGTGCCAAGCATTGCACTCCTTTCTTTACCGTAGCTTTGCTGTTCCTCTTACTTTCTAGCGGAGTAGTTTATAACTTTTTTGTTTAAGATTTTTCTTTCTACTCCTGTGTAATGACAATTTTCTCCTTCTCATTGCTTTTTTTTTTTTAAATTAAAGATTTATTTATTTATTTGAAAGTCAGAGCTACAGACCAAAGCCAGGCCAAAGCCAAGAGTGAAGAGATTCATCTGGGTCCTTCAGTGGGTTCAAGGGCCTAAACACTTGGGACACCTTCTGCTGCTTTCTCAGACCATTGGTTGGGATGTGCTTTGGAAGTAGATACGCTGGGATATGAACTGGCACCCATATGGGGTGTGGAAGTCCCAGGCAGTGGCTTAATGCCTCCACCACAATTGGCTCCTGCTTCCTCATTTTTAAACATGAGCCTTCAGCCCAGCAAGGAGTCCCAGGCTCCAAGGCACTTGTTTGCCTTCTGGCTGGGCCCAGGACACACAGCTCTCAGGGCTGTTCACACAGCAGCTTCCCATCCCTCCCCATGTGGTTCTGTAGGCAAAAGGGGGGGGCCTCACAAGTCCCCTAATTTCCTCACTTCCCAGCTGCCATGACAACACCAGGTGTACCACCTGCAACAGGCTGAAACAATGACTGAAGTAGAACATTGTTCTATGTTTTACTATGAGTCTTTCTTTTCTTTTTTAAAGATTTACTCATTTATTTGCAAGGTAGAGGCAGAGGCAGAGAGATGGGGGGAGGGTGGGATGGAGAAAGAGAGGCTTCACTCTGCAAATGGCTTCAAATGCCAGGGCTGGGCCAGGAACCAGGAGCTTCATCTGGTCTCTCACATGGGTGCAGGGGCCCAAGCACTGGAGCCATCTTCTATTCACTGCATTTCCAGGCACACTCGTAGGGAACTGGATTGGAAGTAGAGCAGCTAGGACTTGAGCTGGTGCCCATATCAGATGCTGACACTGTGACACTGCGGGTAGCAGCTTAACCCACTGCACCACAGTGCTGACTCTACTATGAGTCTTTCTAACACACATCCAAATGCATTCATAAACGTGGTGGTGAAAATCTGGAGATGGGCCATTTAAATACTACCAGCATTTTACTCTACTTGTTATGTCACCCATCCTTCCACCCATCATCCCCAAAGCAACTGCAGACATCAGTACACATTCTGAATGTAGGTTTGCCAAATAAAATGTAGGTAAATTTGAATTCTTGATCAATAACAAATATTTTATTTTTTTAGTATATCCCAAATATTGCATGACAGAGCACTGTATACTTTTTCTTGGATAGTATCCTAAATCTTGCAGCCCAACCATGGGTGCCTTTTAACAGTACTTGAGAATGATCAGAAATCTTCTAACAAATCAACCTGAGTGCAAACACACACACACACACACACATGCACAGGCATGCACACAAGGGCATTTACCTTTGAGGGGCGTCAGATGTAGTCAACATAATGGGTCTCAACTTATTTTAATAAGGTAGATCACAGCTTCTCAGATGTGCTGTTGAAGATGTCCCTGGTCTACCTACAGAGGTCCATGGAGGTGAGTCAGAGCAATAGGAAAGACGTTCCATCTCAGGACAAGGTCATGGCAGCCGCATTCACACAATGACACTGCCAGTTGCAGGGAAGGGAGCCTGCTGTGGGACTGCACACTGCAGAGTGGAACAGGCAAGCATCACCAAGGGTTCTGCTTCCAACTGCATTTGCACCAAAGCGCTACAGACTGAGCACTCAGTGCTCCTCACAGCGCTACCTCAGGGCAGGACTTTCTCTCGGCTTCCACAGGAGGGCGCTCAAGGCACTCAAAGGCGGAAGTAGAGACCAGGCTTCTCCTGTCAGCACTCACCTCTTCTGGGTAAAGAGCTTGGGAGTCTTCTAAGAGAGACCCTGCCTGTTACTTCTCCCTGCTGTGACTTCAGTCGGGAAGACTCCCTCCAACTCACCTCCCTGGGTCCCTCTTTTTTGAGTAGGATTAGAGTTAAGAGGATATTCTTCTTCCCTTATCACCTCATCCCTTCCCTTCTAAGGCCTGAGAGAAGAAGGCATGCTGTGGACACTCTCCCTACTTGTAGCTTTCCTGCCTCCTGGTAAGTAGGTTGCATAGATGTTAATGCGAGTTCTCTCTCTCTCTCTCTCTCTCCATGGAGGTCATACTAAAGAATTATCATTTTCTCATTGTTTCTCATTGTTTTTGTGGTTGCCATTGCAGGCAGTCAAACATCTTCCAACTCAGAGAAGACTATGACAGTGGTCACCAAGCCGACTGGGTCATCTGTTACAGTCACTTGTAGTATTACTCAACAAAGTAGCTATATCCACTGGTACCGGTACCAGGAGGGGAAGGCCCCACAGCGCCTTCTCTACTACGTCGTCAGCAGTACCCGTTCTATAGTGGACTCGGGATTTGATACAGAGAAATACCAAGCTTATAAAAGCACACAGGGGAGCTATAATGTCTTTCTACGAAACCTGGGAAGAGACGACTCTGGGGTGTATTACTGTGCTGTCTGGACTGGCACAGTGATTCCAACCTGCCTTATACTACACTGAAAATTGTGCCTGTGGTTATTCCTGGTACTTGAGATAGGCCAGCCCCATCTCATTTCCTGTTTCTGACTCTGCGCTGAGCAAAGATAAACTCGGAGCCCAACACCAAACCCCAGAGCTCACATCCCACCACCTTCTCAATGCCTTCACACTGCCTCCAGGCCCCCAGCCCTGCACCTCCACCCCGGCCCTTTCCTAAAGACTGAACTTCCATCTCCAGGCCTTTGCCCAGTGGTCTAGCACTCAGCTGAGTTCCTTCTACTCTCCTAGGGGTTGGAAGAATAGCATTTAACTAGTTTCTGAGACAGGCAAGGTCACCTAAGGTCTTATGGAACATCTTTAGGAGAGAATTATGGGAAGGCTGGTGGTTGGCACATATTCTCACTTCTAAGCTTCTAAAATAATGAAATATTTCAATCATACTGAAGGTTAGAGTGAATAAGAAAACAAATCTTGAGGTGCCTATTACTTAGTTTAGTTACATCTTCACATTTTAACACATTTGCTTCATATTTTCATAATGGTTTCATGAACTAATTCATAATTCATATGAACTAATTCAGCTGAAGACTCTGGGTTTATTTTCCCAAGCCCATCCTTCCCTTTCCCCTCCCAAGGGTAACCACCAACCAGGTCTCACTCATGCTGCAAAGGCATGTATTCACAAATAATGAACAACTTCCATCATGCCTCAAGACATAAAATAGGATGTATATTTCAATCCATCACATGTTTTCTGTACTTCACAGTACACTTCTGAATAGTTACTCCTGCTAGTATGCATGCCTTGAATTACTCATTGGCATTCTGTACTGTGAATGTATCACATTTTATTAATTCAAAACCTTATTATCAAAGAGAACTTGAGGGTTGACTTGGTAAAGCTTCAAATAGTTGTGCTTGAATTTTCAGTTGATGTAAAGAGTGCTGTCATGTTTATGTTTTTAAGCTTTGTATCTGCAGTAGCTAGGAATGTTTGGCTTCAAATGGCCAAGTAAGGCAGGGTGTCTTACAGGCCTGGGAGTTGATGGCATCCAGAACTTGAAAGCATCAGAACCGGCTTGTCCATTTCTTCATCTATTATCTCAGCTTTTGCCCATGTGACATCCTCATTTGCAGGTGTTAAGAACCATGCCAGTGGTCCCTCTAGAGACCCTTCCTTACAGATGTCATCCAAGCAAGCTGAGTCGCTTTCCTTTCAACTCCAGTTTGGATACATTGAACGGGAATCAACTTAGGCACAACTTGAGACCTAGATGGGTGTGAGGCAGATGACTGGTAGTGCCTACCTCTTTTCTGCACATACGAGAGGACTTCAGAACATCCATGGAAAAATGGAATTAAGAGATAAATTTATTCTGTTGTCATGGATTTTTAAACACATGTATAATTTTGCCATAATACTCAAATTTCAGAAACTTTTTAAAGATGTCCTCATTGGAAATTTATTTGCTTTTATGTTAAGTATCACATTTTTGGCACTCATTCTCAGGTAGCTACTGTGCTAAGCACGTTACATATATGATCTCATTTGATCTTCCCAGAAACCCTACTGAGGGTTCAAAGTATCACTGAAATACAGATAAGAAACTAGGGCAAAGGGGGCAAGCCGACTTCTCTATGGTTATGCTGCTTGAAGTGGCAGATATTTCAATCCCTGCCATGCAGTTTTAAAAAAAAAAAAATGGAGTTCTGTTAATTGTTTGCATCTTGCTGTCTCTAATGAGAGTCAGCCTTATTTCACAAGCTCATTTCTCCTGTGTCAGTTGCCTTGTTATGCTCCTTGTTCTTTGCTCTTATGGAGCATTTAGTGTTCCTTTTGGTTTGGAAGAGGCTTGAAGACCACGGTGGAGACGTTAGCTTCTAGCGAATATACTGAAAAGGCTTCCCCTACTTACTTCTTAGTTATTTTAGCACACATTGATGAAAAGAAATTTGAATCTTAGTTCTTAAAGTTCTTTTAAAAAACAACTACAAAATTTTCACTAAGGTTTCTTGTTGTGTTGCCAGACACGGATAAGGTCTATTTCACCCACAAATTATATGCCATTTGTCTACATATATTCTAAGGGTTTTCTGATTTCAGATTCATTACATTTAAACTTCTGTTTGTAAGTTATAAGGTAGCCGTTTCACAGTACTTGGTTCTATATGGTGAACCAATTCCCAAAGCAGAATGTGTGGCATAATGAATTATTCCTTGCTGGTCTGAATGTACAACTTCATCCTACATTAAGATATTGCATATCGGTGGATTTCTGTCCCGTGAATCTTTATATTCCAGTGCCAAGTGCTGCACTCCTTTTGTTGCACTAGCTTTATAGTTCCTCTACATTCTGGCAGGCTTAGTTTATAACTCTTCTGTTTTAAGAATTTTATTTCCACTGCAGTGAAATGGGAATTTTGTGCTTTCTCATATTTAAACATGAGCATGAAGTTCCGGTAAGGAACTCCCAGTCTCCAAGGCACTGGAGTTTACCCTCTGCTTGGGGCCCAGGGCATTCGGCTCTCAGAGCCATTTACACAGCAGCTTCCAATCCTTCCCCTGGGGATTCCGCAGGGCAAAGGGAGACCCACACAGGCCCCTACTTACTCACTGATGAGCTCGCTCATGCTAGCAGCAATCTATTACCTGAGAGATGCTGAAACAGTGACAGGAGTGGAACTGCAATGTTGTTGTAGTTTTACTGAGTCTCTCTAACACACAACCAAATACATCCATAAATGTGGTGCTGGAAATCTGCACAGGTGTCACTTAAATGCCACCAGCATTGTAGCCAACAGGCTTGATGATAATTCTTTGGAGAAGGTGGATGCAAAGCTTCTCAGATGGGCTGCTGGAGGTCTCCAGAGTTCACTACAGAGCTGGGGAAGGTGGGTCAGGGCAGCAGGAAGGAAGCTGCATCGCGGGACAAGGCCCTGGCAGCATCATCCCCACTCTGGGACTGAGACCTGCAGAGAAGTGAGCCTGACCTGGGATGCTGGCCCGGGGAGCTGGCAGTCTTCACCAAGGGGCCTGCTATCCGCCCTGTTTGCCCTCAACCTGCCTCAGATTGGGGTCTCTGTGGTCCTCACACACCTGCCTCTGGGGAGGGCCTGCTCTCAGCTTGCCTCCACGGGAGGGTGAAGAGAAGGGGGTGGAAGCAGAGGCGGGGCTACCTCCCTCTGCACTCACCCTTCTGGGCAGAGGCGTGGCTACCTTCTAAGGTAGGCCCTGCCCTGCCTGGTACTCTCCCTGCTCTGACATCTGTCAGGAAGACCAGCTGCACTCCCTCGCCTGGGGCCCCTCCCTTTTTGCGTAGGATTAGAGTTTTGACAGGGCATTCTGCTCCCCTTATCACCAGATCCCTTCCCTTCTGAGACCAGGAGAACAAGGCATGCTGTGGACTGTAGCCCTGCTTGTAGCTGTCCTGTCTCCTGGTAAGCAGGTTGCATAGATGCTAATGGGACAGATTTCTCTCTCTCTCTCTCTCTCTCTCTCTCTCTCTCTCTCATACATGGGAGTTCATTCTAAAGAATTGCCAGTACCTGTTTCTCATTGTTCATTATTTTTACCATCGCAGGCAGTCAAACATCTTCCAACTCAGAGAAGACCATGACAGTGGTCACCAAGCCAACTGGGTCGTCTGTTACAGTCACTTGTAGTATTCCTCAACAAAGTGGCTACATCCACTGGTACCGGTTCCAGGAGGGGAAGGCCCCACAGCGCCTTCTCTACTATGACTTCTCCATTTCCAGTTCTATAGTGGATTCAGGATTCAGTCCAGTTAAATACCATGCTTTTAGAGGCACAAAGATCTGTAACTTTGTACTACAAAATCTGGAAGAAAGTGACTCCGGAGTGCATTACTGTGCCAGCTCGACTGGCACAGTGATTCCAACCTGCTTTGTACTGCACGCAAAAAATTGCTTATGGTTTCTCCTAGTACTCAAGATAGGCCAGTCCCTACCTCACTTCCTGCTCTCAACTCCACCATAGTCTAAACAAAGAGAAGCTCTTTATCTTTTAGGTAAAGAGCCCAACAGCTAACCCCAGAGCTTCCATCTCACACCCTCTCAATGGCCTCACCGTGCCCCGGGACCCCACCTCTGAACCATCCACCCCAGGACTTTCCTAAAATAAAATCCCATATCCAGGCCTTAACCCAGCATTCTGACAGAATACAGGGCTCATTCTGCTCTCCTAGGGGCTGGCACAGCAGCATTCAATCTGGTTTCTAGGATAGACAAAGTCACCTAGGATTGGTCTGCTATGAGAGACAACTGAGAGCATTATGTGTTATATATATATATATATATATACACACACACAGACACACATACACACACACACACACATATATATATATATATATATATATATATATGTAATCTATCTATCTAATCTCATTTGACCTCCAATGAAACCCTACTGAGGATTCAAAGTATCACTGAATTTAACAGATAATAAAATAAGGCAAGGAGGGGGCTAGCTGACTCTTCTAAGGTCATGGAGCAAGAAGTGGCAGAGATTTCAATCCCTGCACTCTGGTTCAAAAAACGAGATCTGCCAGTTGCATTTGCATCCCATGGTCTCTAATGACAGTTAGGGTGATTTCACAAGTTTACACTTCCTCTTTTATCAGATGCCTTAGGATGCTCCTTGCCCATTCCTTTGGAGCATTAACTTTCCTTATTGGTTCAGAAGACTCTTAAACTTCATGTGTTGAAAAGCCTTCTCCTCTCTTAGTATTTAGTTATTTTCATCACACTTCAGTGAAAAGAGATTTGAATCTGACTTTTAAAACACACTTCTGAAAGTATCTTAAAGCATATCTTAAAAAAAAAAAAACAACTACACAATTTTCCAGAGGCTTCTGCTGTCATGGCCAGGCACAGAGACAGCCTATCTCACTCACAATTTACATGTCATTCATCAACACCAGGTGTACCACCTGCAACAGGCTGAAACAATGACTGAAGTAGAACATTCTTCTATGTTTTACTATGAGTCTTTCTTTTCTTTTTTAAAGATTTACTCATTTATTTGAGAGGTAGAGGCAGAGGCAGAGAGATGGGGGGAGGGTGGGATGGAGAAAGAGAGGCTTCACTCTGCAAATGGCTTCAAATGCCAGGGCTGGGCCAGGAACCAGGAGCTTCATCTGGTCTCTCACATGGGTGCAGGGGCCCAAGCACTGGAGACATCTTCTATTCACTGCATTTCTAGGCACACTCGTAGGGAACTGGATTGGAAGTAGAGCAGCTAGGACTTGAGCTGGTGCCCATATCAGATGCTGACACTGTGACACTGCGGGTAGCAGCTTAACCCACTGCACCACAGTGCTGACTCTACTAGGAGTCTTTCTAACACACATCCAAATGCATTCATAAACGTGGTGGTGAAAATCTGGAGATGGGCCATTTAAATACTACCAGCATTTTACTCTACTTGTTACGTCACCCATCCTTCCACCCATCATCCCCAAATCAACTGCAGACATCAGTACACATTCTGAATGTAGGTTTGCCAAATAAAATGTAGGTAAATTTGAATTCTTGATCAATAACAAATATTTTAATTTTTTTAGTATATCCCAAATATTGCATGACACAGCACTGTATACTTTTTCTTGGATAGTATAGTATCCTAAATCTTGCAGCCCAACCATGGGTGCCTTTTAACAGTACTTGAGAATGATCAGAAATCTTCTAACAAATCAACTTGAGTGCAAACACACACACACACACACACGCACAGGCATGCACACAAGGGCATTTACCTTTGAGGGGCGTCAGACGTAGTCAACATAATGGGTCTCAACTTATTTTAATAAGGTAGATCACAGCTTCTCAGATGTG